>NW_024704743.1:3136232-3240718 GCF_018977255.1 Callorhinchus milii | reverse complement strand
CCTGATCATTCATCAGCAGACTTTCCGCTCGCACCGCACTGCACAGACAGGAGGTTAACACTACAGATCAACAACTTGCTCTTATATAGCATCCCGGAGCGCCTGACAGTGGCGGAGTCTGACCTCCGAGTCAGGGGGAGCGGGGTGGGGGTGGGGAGAGGAAGGTGACCGTAAGCACGCTCAAAAAGGAAAGTCTTTAGGTTAGATATGAAGGTGGGAAGGGCGGGGGGCAAGGTGAGGGACTGAGGGAGAGAGTTCCGGAGGCAGTGGAGGAGGAAGGTGGGGGCGACTGTTTCGAACCCGACAGAGGGGGTCCAGGAGGACGAGGAGGCAGAGGAAGTCCTGGTCAGAGAGAGCGAGGACGTCACTTGTCACGTCGACGAGTGCTCGTCTCAGTGTTGCGGGCTGGGCAGGAACCGGACTGGGAGGGGCTCGAGCAGGGAGTGGAGGGCGAGGTGCGAGCGAGATTGGTTTGCGACCGTGCGCTCCAGGGCTTTGGCCAGGAAGCCATGAAATGCACCGGTAGTGCGCGAGGTTGAAGGGATAGAGAGTAGGTCTTTTTTTTAAAAAATATATAAAAGGAGTAACCACAGGCGGGACCTCGAACCCCGGGGTCCTCTCGCTTGCGAGTCAAGTGCTATCAGCACTTCGCTCCTTTAAGACACGCACTCACGTGCACTCCTCGATCTCGTCCAGATCATCCAGCAAAGCCACATCTCCGGCTGGAATAAAAAAAATAATTTCAGAACGTAACATTTTTCTCTTTTCCCTTCTCTCATTCTTCCATGGAACCATAGAAATTTAGAGCACAGAAAAAGGCCATTGGTCCCACGATGGGTTTGCCGTCTCCCTCGAGCAATCCTTCCTGTCCCATTTCCCTGCCCTTTCCCCACGTCGCTAAGACCTTAAACCGCTCTGTTTAAGGTATTTATCTAGTTCCTTCTTGAAACCAACATGGATTCTGCCTCAACCACCGCTCCCAATAGAGCATTCCATATTCTAACCTCTCTGCGTGTGATAACATTTCTCCTAACCTTCCCATTTACTTGTTTACTAACTATCTTAAACTGATGCCCTCTAGTTACTGACTCATCGACCAGTGGAAATAAGGTCTTCTCTATTGACTGCATCAAAACACGTTGACATTTTAAAGTCCTCAATCAGGTCACCCCTCAACCTTCTTGGTTCCAGCAGAAAATGACCCAGTTCCAATCCTCCAGTCTCTGCTCATAGGCCAAACCACTCCTCTCCGGAGTCACCCTAGTAAGTCTCCTCTGTCACCTTAATGTCTTTCCTAAAGTGGGGATCAACACTGGATACAATATTCTAACCGCGGTCCAACTCACTATAAGTTTAGCATCACCTCTTTGCTTTTATATTCTATTCCCTTAGTTATAATCCCTAAGATCCCAGGTTACTGTCTGCACCATCTGAGGAGACACATGCTGTGGAGATGATGTGGTATTGGGAGAAGTAGATACCATGCAAAACCAGATCCACAATACTGCCTTTAATACCCTCCTGCCCGTCACCCGTCCTGAATGCAGCTCCCAGCTCGGTGCAAATCCATGACTGTCCAGCGCCTCGGGACATCCTCCTGATGTGAAAGGCACTTTGCAGATGTAATTTGTTGTTGTTGTTAATAATAATTATCCTTGCATTTAATATAGTATCTTATGGCATCTTTGAGACATCTCAAAGCGCTTCACAGAATATACTGTAAAGTGAATTGACTTGTGTATTTTGTGGGCGAAATGCGGCAGCCAATTACATACAGCAATGTCCCACAAACAGTCGTGGATTGAGTGAAATTATTCTTATTATTTTGAAAGGATTATTACCTTAAGTGTATCTATATGTCTGTGTGTATCTGTGGATGTATGCATGTCTCTGTTAATAATAATTATCCTTGCATTTAATATAGTATATATCTGTGTATGCGTATCCGTGTGCGTGTATCTGTGTGTGTGTGCGTATATACTGAGTGACCAAATTATTATTATTATTTATTTTGAAGGGCTTATTATGCCCGGAAAAGGGATCTGCCAATCGACTAACAACCGGGTTCCTACTTACCGCGAGGTAAACAGCCGTGTGGAGTAAGGAAACTTGCCCGACATTTCGCCCTGCCTGGAAATCAAACCCGGGACCTCTAATCACTAAGCTACAGAACTCCGTATTATTATGCCAATGTGGTATTCACAGAGTAGAGTGAATAATCAAAGTCACAGGAGGTGCAGCAGAGGGAAACAGAAAGCTCACCTATCCAGCCTGTAGACAGATCCAGACGCTTCTTTTTATTGGGAGGTTCCTCCTGCAGAAACAAACACGCCAAAACCAATCAAGATGCCATGGGATGGGACCTCCAACTCACTGCTCCGATTACCCAGCTCAACGCTCCTCAATAGCCCCCTCCCCAATCTCCCGTCACTCTGCAGTGATAAACCATGCCGTACAGGACACGTGTCCACATAACTACAACAACAACTTGCATTTACACAGCACCTCTCGAGCGCTCGACAGTGGCGGAGTAACGACGCAGAGGTATGGTCGAAGAGAAAGGTCTCAAGGCACGATCTGAAGATGGGAAAGGAGAGGGCAAGGCAGAGGGATAGATGAAGTGTGTTTCAGATTTTCGGGGCGTAGTGACTGAAAGCGGGGCTGGTGGAACGGGATGCACGAGAGGCATGCAGGAGGCCGGAGCCAGTCGAGCGGAGGCAGCGGCTTGTGGGTTGGGGGCTGAGCAGTTTGGAGAGTTGGGGAGGTTCCAGGGTATGAAGGGATTTGAAAAGGCGTATGAGGATCTTGAAATCAATCCATTCGGTGATAGGGAGCCAGTGGAGCCTGGCAAAAAGTGAAATACCGAGCATTTCAGAGACTCTGCAATTTCACTCAAATGCACCAGTCAGTGTACTGACTTACACAGCATACGCAGAGAACCTACAGCATCAAAACAGGTCTTTCAGCCCAACTAGCCTGTGCTTATGCTCCACATGAGCCCCCACCCCTCCCAATCCGCTCTCCTTGTCCCTTTCTCCTTAATGAATGCAGCCTATAACCTGGAGTCATAGAGGTTTGTCGTACAAAAGGCTGTTCGGCCATCATGTCTCCGCCGGACACAATCAAACATACACTATATACTATGTGAGGGTCACCCCTATCTTGTAATCTAGAACAGAAATAATAATAATCTTTGCATTTGATATAGCGCCTTATTACGTCTTTGAGATGTCTCAAAGCACTTCACAAAATACACTTACTGCTAGGTAACCAGAGGCGAGTGGAGTAAGGAAAGTTGCCCAATGTTTTCGTCCTGCCCAGGAATCGAACCCAGGCCCTCTCACTTGCGAGGCGAGTGCTCTAACCACTGAGCTACATGATTCCACAAATTAACAGTAACTATAGGAATGATGATTGACTAAGAATTCCCCCCCTTCCCTTTTGGAGCTGGGACTCAGCTGAAGCCCACGATTTCTCCACTTGCAAGTGTTTTTATCCACAAGGCAGAATTCCTACCTGTCTCTCCCGATCCTTAGTAACGACCACGGGAGGCTCCTGCAGTTTCTCGGTGTATTTGAGCAGGAGGGAATTTCCCAAACGTGATCCAAGGAACAGGTATCCCGGCTCCAGGGTGGTCATCTGTCAACAAGAGGACGTTGTACAAACCTTCACTGCATGTGGCACGAGTTCAATCGCCTCCCCTTCCCCCCTCATCATCTCGCTCAGCAACCTAGCAACCTCTCACCTCTCTCTACCGAGTCGTAATCAACTGGTGGTTAGCAGGATGTCAGTTTTCTGAGTTTTTATAATAATAATTATGATAATATTCAAAACTCCGGGGCCCGCATTCTCACCCGCAGGGATCTGCTGCCTGGACAATCGCTCCGAGCACAAAGACTCCAAATCTTGGAACTGCAGGGAGATTGCACTGAACCGGCAACAACAACTTGCATTCATACAGCGCCTTTCACGTGGGGTAGCGTCCCGGAGCACTCGACAGTGCCGGAGTCTGATGCCGAGCCAGGGGGAGAGGGAGTGGGGAGGTGACTATAAGCACAATCAAAAAGGAAGGTTTTTAGGCGGGATTTGAAATTGGGGAGGGCAAAGCCGAGGGATTTGAGAAAGAGATTCCCAGAGCCTAGTGGCTGAAGGCACGGCCACCGATGGTGGAGTGGAGGGGACAAGGGACAAACAGGAGGCCGGAGCCAGCTAAGCGGAGGCAGCGGGTGGTGGAGTGGGGGCTAAGCAGATCGGAGAAGTCAGGAGGTGCCAGGGCTTGAAGGGATTTTAAATCCCTCCCACACAGTACATTTCAGGTTTAGGAGAGACGCACATGCAACAGAAAAAGCGTTGAACTTACACAGGTGGTGAGGACGCTGGCCGCAGCCTTGTCGAAATGGAACGCACGAACACTTCTCATTCCGTCCGTTATCAAAGTCAGCACGTAGCTAGAGGGAACAAGCAGCCGAATCAGGGAGTCGCAACTGGACAAATTAACCTCATTAACTGGACAAAATTAACCTCATTGACTGGACAAATTAACCTCAGATTCGGGATGGAGCAAACGTCAGCAATGACAGGAATCAGGAACGCAAACTGTAGATACAAATTGAGGGCGCTGGAGCCTACATCGGTAGGATGTAGGATAAAAATAATCCTTGCATCTGATATAGCACCTTATCACGTCTTCAAGAGCGCTTCACAGAATATACAGTAAAGTGCAGTGGGCAAAACACAGCAGCCAATTGCACACAGCAGTGTCCCACAAAGAGTCAGGGATTGAGTAACCAATTTTTTTAAGGGATTATTACCCCCAGTGACTGGTCTACCCCACCGAGTACTGCTAATGAGCCAGACTAGGCTGTGCTGTCATCAGCGGTGCCCTGGAATACTGCGTACCTGCTTCACTCAAGTACCAGACAAGAAAGGTCCGAGATAGACTTAAGAGCAAAGCTGTGTTCAATCTCTTTTGAATCCCTAAAACATATTCCCACAGTGACTGAAGTGCCAGAGGAGAGAGAAGATCGAACACTTACATTTCACCTCCCTTCAAGGAAATCACAATCTTGTCGTAAGAAACAAAGGCAGCCTGAGCACAGTCCAGCATGATCCTCACACCATCCTGCATACCTGCAGCACAGACAAGTAATAACAATCCCTTCATTTGATATAGTGCCTTATCACGTCTTCGAGATGTCTCAAAGCGCTTCACAGAGTGTAATGTAAAGTGAATTGACTGTATATTTTGTGGGCGAAACGCAGCAGCCAATTGCACACAGCAGCGTCCCACAAACAGCCGTGGATTGAGTGGCTAAATTATTATATTTTTCAAATTTTATTTTTGTTTGAAGGGATTATTACCCCCGGAAAAGTGATCTGCCAATCGACTAACAATCGGATTCCTATTTACTGCTAGGTCAACAGAGGAGTGTGAGGTAAGGAAAGTTTTTGCACTGCCCGGGAATTGAATCCAGGCCCTCTTATTTGTGAGGTGAGAGCGCTACAGGACTCCACAATGACCAGAATATTGTTGACCAGGTCAGTGGGATAAACTCCCTTCTCTTTCAGAGCAGTGGGAAGGGATCTTTAACGTCCACCTGAACGTTATGAGGGTTGGGAGAGGAATGGGGGCCCTGGAAGCTGGGAAGCGACTACTTACGGAGCGGGAAAGCCGTGGTCCATTGGTTAGGCTGTTCAAGGATACTCCGTATGGCGGGACGCTTTGATTGAGGTAGAGCAGTGAGTTCACAGCAAAGATGACCACACCACCTGGAAAACACGAGCAACGCCCATCACACACACAACACTGGAGCTTGAGTACTCTATGGGTCTGAGAAGCTATACCCATAGTTAACTATACCTGCCCAAACTCTGACACTACACTACGCAGACAGGATCTAGGGTTAATAATAATAATCCTTGCATTTCATATAGCGCTTTACCGCATCTTTGAGACGTCTCAAAGCGCTTCACGGAATATACTGTAAAGTGAATTGTCTGTATATGTTGTAGGCGATTGGCTGCCGCATTTTGCCCACAAATTACACAGTCAATTCATTTTACGGTATATTCTGTGAAGCGCTTTGAGACGTCTCGAAGGCGTGATGAGGCGCTATATCAAATGCAAGGATTATTATTATTGCTATCATTATTAGCACCGAAAACCAAAGACAGCACAAGACAGACAGACACACACAATGTCAGGAACTCAACTGCGAGATGAATGGCCGGGCTGGTTTGCTCACCTATGGGTTTGGGCACAGCCATAGCCTGGGTGCAGTCGAAAGGCAGATTGCTGAGAGACCAGATGACGGGATGGACCTTCTGCATGATATTTAAGGAGATGGCCACAATGCTGCAGGTGTCCTGGCGTACAGCTACACGGCTGGAGAGAAAATAATATCAGAGAAAAGGAATAAAACAATGCCCAGTGCCACAAATACAGATTTTTTTTTGGCTCAGTCTGGTGTCTTAGACACATGCAGAAACCCATCACCGTGCTTAAGAATATCCAAACCAAACTGAGATTTCCATGCATCCCACCTACGCAAGGAAATTCCCATACATTGGAATGGAATGCACACTCTCTCCCTGGAGGAAAGTATCCTGCTTACCTAATTCCAGAGAATACTGGGTGCGGAGTGGCAAAAGCCAAGGCTTGGGGACCCCAGTGTGCGTTGGGGTAGCTGCTGCAGTCCGACCAGCTAAACCCGCATAGCTTGCCATTGACAGCATTGTCTGGCTAGATTTCCCGCTGTTTGTCCAGCTACGGCCACTCTACTCGTGAAGACTTTGGCTTCCAGGATTTCATTTCAGTATTTGCCTTGCAAAATTGGAGAATCTGGTGCTTCTCCTAATAAGTCCTCGTCACTAATTGGGTGTTTGGTTGGATGATCTGCATTGCCTGATGCCGTGACGGTTGGTTAGAACCCAGTCTTCCGTACTTGTTCGCTGTTCTGTACTACGGCATTACAGCTGGTACGTGCGCATGAAGGATCGGGAATTAGGCCCTTTAACTGTCTCACATGGAGCAATGCGTTTGCTGCTTCAAGGTCGGCAAGTGTGCATGAGGTGAAGGGTCCTTGTCACTCTCCACGTGATCAGGTGACACTGGTTCCTCTCTCAGCCCCCACCCCAACCCCCACCCATCCTCACCCCCCCTCACTGTGTTATGCGATTTATATAGATCAGATCTATGCAAGTTTTACTATACTACTACTAATAAAATAATAATCCTTACATTTGATATAGGGCCTTATCACGTCATTGAGACGTCTCAAAGGGCTTCATAGGATCTACTGTATCGTGTAGTGACTGTGTGCTTTGTAAGCGAAACTACAACAAAACGTGTGTTTATGCAGCACCTTCACGTGGTTAGCAACTCTCGAACGTTTAACAGTCATGTTTCCCAGCTGGAAAGCAAGGGGAGGTGACCGAAGGCACGGTCGAAGAGGAAAGTCTTCAGATGTGATTTGAAGATGGTCAAAGAGGGGTCAAGGCAGGAGTTCCCGAGATAGTACCTGTACAGGCAATCGAGCCTCAGTTTAACGTCTCAATCAAAGGACGGTGGCACGGAAAGAACCAGACAGAACATGAGGAGACATTTTTTTTACACAAGGGAGTTGTTGCAGTGTGGAATGCACTCCACCCAGCTCTGCACTGAAGTGTCCCCTTAGATTATGTGTGATCCAAGTCATGACATGGGGCCTGAAACCACAACTTTCTAACTCAAGAGGCGAGAGCGCTACCTACTAAACCAGGCTAACACACAAAATGTTTCCACAATCGGAGTCCTGTAGCTCAGTGGTTAGAGCACTCGCTTTGCAAATGAGAGACCTGAGTTCAATTCCAGGCAGAGGGCAAAACCTTGGGCAAGTTTCCTTACTCCCCACAGAGCCTAATAATAATCCCTCCAAAAAACAAAAACAATAATAAATTGTTCATTTTCAATCTACGACTGTTTGTGGGACATTGCTGTGCGCAATTGGCTGCCGCGTTCGCCCACAAGTATACAGTCAATTCACTTTACAGTGTGTTCTGTGAAGCGCTTTGGGACGTCCTCCCGACGTGAAAAGCGCTATATCAAATCCAAGGATTATTATTATTATTAAAATGATCCAATGCACTTATGCCAGACAACAATAAAAAGAGAGCTGTATACACACCCAGGCCACGTTTGATTGGGCTCGAAGAGGATGAGTAACGTCGGCTCATAGTAACCATACAGGAACTGCATGTCGATCACGTTCAGCAACTTTTCATCCAACTCGCGAACATCAATGATATAACTGGGGAGGAAACTGGACTTCTGCCTGCACACAAGAGAAAACACAGACCAGATCAGACCAGCACTCAAATGTTCACCAAACCCAACCCATTGGAAAAGCAAATTCTGCTTAGGTTAATACCAAAACATTCACTAGCTGATTCTGATAACTTTAGTTATGTGGAGAGACTAGAGAAGCTGGGATCGTTCTCCTTAGAGCAGAGACGGTTAAGGGGAGATTTAATAGGGGTCTTCAAAATTATGAAGAGGTTTAGTAGAGTAAAAAGGGAAAAATTATTTCCACTGGCAAGTGGTTTGGTAACCAGGAGAAATAGATTTAAGATGATTGGCAAAAGAATCAGACAGAACATGAGGAGACTTTTTTTTTTACACAGAGAGTTGTTGCGGTGTGGAATGCACTGCCTGAAAGGGTGGTGGAAACAGATTCAATAACAACTTTCAAAAGGGAATTAGACAGGTACTTGAAAAGGAAAAACCTGCACCGATATGAGGAGAGCGGGGGAGTGGGACTGGTTGAGTAGCTCTTCCAAGGAGCCGGCACAGGCACAAAGGGCCGAATGGCCTCCTTCTGTGCTGTAATATTCTATGATTTCAAAACAGGTTAGGGTGAAGAACGCCCTTTGGCCCATTTGATCTCTTCCAGAAGCCCCACGCTAATCCTTCCCACTACAGCAGAGCTGTTTTTAATATAAGACCCCGGTCGGTTTCCACCACTCTTCCCAGCAACTACTTTCCAGCTACAGTGGGACATACTTCCCCATTACGTGGAGTCCTGTAGCTCAGTGGTTAGAGCACTCGCCTCGCAAGCGAGAGGACCTGGGTTCGATTCCCGGGAAGGGCAAAACGTTGGGCAAGTTTCATTACTCCACACCCCTCCATTTACCTAGCTGTAAGTAGGAATCCGTTTGCTAGTCGATTGGCGAATCGTTTTTCTGGGAACAATAATCCCTTAAAAAAAAATTGTTTGGTCACTCAATCCACGACTGTTTGTGGGACACTGCTGCGCACAATTGGCTACAGTGTTTCGCCCACAAAATATGCAGTCCGTAAACTTTACGCTATATGCTGTGAATCTCTTTGAGACGCCTCGAAGATGTGACAAGACGCGATATCAAATGCAAGAAGAATTATTATTGAAGTTTCTTCACAGGATTTACTGTAATTTTGCAGGCGAGTGAGTCGAGGAAAACAAAATGATCAAAAACTACTTTTCTTTACGATGGAAGCTCACCCCTCCCCCATCACCCCATCCTGTTCATCACTCAGCGTGTCTCTGCGGAAAGGCAGGACTACCAGTTGCGTTCCATAGATCAGCATTACAGCACAGCGCCCGTCCGGGTCCACCCGTACCAGAGGGATGTGAACGTTCTGCACAAAACCATCCTGATGAGAGAGAGGAGAAAAGGAATGAATGAACTAACAGATATATATATTATATATATGTACACACACACACACATATATATATAGAATAGATGACTTGGATGAAGGAATAAGAGTTTTATATACAAATTTGCAGATGACACAAGTTAGGAGACCCAGTAAATTGTGGAGATGGGAGCAGGAAGTTTCAAAGGGACTTAAGACAGATTCAGTGATTGGGCAAACCTGTGGCAGATGAAATTCAATGTGGGGACGTGTGAGGCCATTCACTACGGATCCAAACATAGCAAAACACAATATCTTCTAAGTGGTGAGAAACCAAGAACCGTGGGGTAGCAAAGGGATTTGGGTGTCCACGCACTCGAATCATTAAAAACAAGCTCACAGGTACAAAAAGTTATCAAAAAGGCTAATGGGATGGTGGCGTTTATCTCAAGGGGCTGGAATATAAAGAAGAGGAAATGATGCTTCAACTATATACAGCCTTGGTCAGACCCCATCTGGAGTACTGGTTCAGTTTTGGGCATATCTCAGGAAGGATACATAATAGCCTGGAGGGGGTGCAATATTCACCGGAATAATACCTGGTCTTAAAGGGTTAAATTATGAGGACGGGTTGTATTCACAGAGAGTCAGCCAATGGTGCGTGGCTAAGAGTGCGTGGTGTGTGGTGGGGGGAAGAAAATAAAATTGAAGTGGGAGGAAAGACAGTGATGGTTGCGATGTCACTCTAATTTCAAACACGTTGAACTAAAACCCAACCTTAAGCTCAGGTTCCTCAAAGTAATGCAGAGATAGTGTTTTCAAGTCATGGGTTCCCGGATCATACTCCACCACAGACAGCTAAAGAGAAAAGAGAGGAGGCACCTTTATAACAATAGGGAGCTTCTCACAGTCACTTCAGTCAGCAGTTAAATAATCCTCGCATTTGACACGTTAAGCCACCTCAAAGCACTTCACAGGATATAATAATCCTTGCATTTGATATAGCGCCTTATCACATAGTTGAGACATCTCAAAGCGCTTCACATAATATACTGTAAGGTGAATTGACTGAATATTTTGTTGGTGAAATGCGGCAGCCAATTGCACACTGCCGTGTCCTACAAGTAGTTGTGGATTGAGTAATCAAATTTTTTAAAAGGGAATATTATCTCCAGAAAAGCGATCTGCCAATCGACTAACAACCGGATTCCTACTTACTGCTAGTTAACCAGAGGTGTGTGGAGTAAGGAAACTTGCCCAACATTCAGCCCTGCCCGGGAATCGAACCCAGGTCCTCTCACTTGCGAGCCGAGTGCTCTAACCACTACGCTACAGGATTCCGAGTACAGGGATGGGGGCAGCCACACTTCAGTCAGTGGCGGGGGGGGGGGTTGGCCTCTCACCTTGGCATCCTTGAAGCTGAGAAGCAGGGCATCTCGCTTGGAACCCGCAAGCTGGACGCTGGCCACAGACATGACGTTACCAAACAGGGAGAATGAGGCGACCTGCTCCAGCTTCTCCTTCCGACCCTTCGCCTCTGCAGACGAGCACAGGCAGAACTTCAACACATCATCATCAACAACTTGCATTTATATCGCTCCCTTTATGTGGGGCAACGTATCAGAGCGCTTAACAATGGCAGAGCCTGACACCTAGCCAGGGGCGGGTTGTGGAGAGGTGCTATTTGTTTTGGTCAGCCATGTGGAAACCCATCACCATGCTTAAGAGTATCCAAACCATGTTTTGCATATGTCAGACACTAAGACGTCTCAAAGCGCTTCACAGAATACACTGTAAAGTGAATTGACTGTGTATTTTGTGGGCGAAACGCGGCAGCCAATTGTGCACAGCATTGCTCCACAAACAGTCGTGGATTGAGTGACCAAATTTTTTTGAAAAATTTTTTTTTCAAGGGATTATTACCGCCTGGAATGCGATCTGCCAACTAACAATAGGGTTACTATTACTGCTAAGAGAGACGTGTGTGTGGAGTAAGGAAACTTGCCTACAGTTTCACTCTGCCATTTTTTTAAAAAAAAGGGATTATTACTCCCGGAAAAGCGATCCGCCAATTGACTAATCGGGTTCCTACTTACTGCTAGGTAAACAGAGGCGCGTGGAGTAAGGAAATTTGCCCATCGTTTCGCTCAGCCAGGAATCGAACCCAAGTCCTCTCACTTGCGGGGCGAGTGGTTTAATCACTGAGCTACAGGACTTCACTATTTTATCACTGCACTGCCTTACATTTCCAGCATTGACACAGCAGCTCTATATACAGTACAAGGCGACCACAAAGTCCTGTTACCCCATTTCTTTCCCTCTCTCTCTCTCTCTCTCTACAATGCACCAATCAACAACTGAAACATATGGAAGAAGGACGATTGTATTTAGGAGTACTTAATTGTATTCAGCACAAATGTTTCATTGTATTTATACATCCAGAGGATTTGTGTGAATGAATAAGTGCCATACTTTTAATGGCAGATAATGATCCATCGCCATGTTCGATGCCGCATCTTCCATAACATGGATGGAAGGAGGAGGCCAATTACACCTCTGGCGGCTTGTTTCAGCTCCTCCATAGTCTGGTATCACCATTTTATAACAGGGGGGTAACAGGACTTTGTGGACACCTTGTACATAGTGCAGTAGACCTCCCTCGGGTCTCAGTGGGTAATAGCACTGCTCAGTGCAGTATGTGGCAGCATATCTTTCACCAGAGCTGATGGAAAGTGTGACCTGATAGGGCTTCAGCATTTGCAACGGTTGCCATCAGGCAAACTCGATCTGGTTATTTCTATTAGTCCGAGACACAGGGACAAAAGAGCACAAACTTCAGACAGCCACAAAAAGAATTAACGGGAAGTTTAGAAAAACTCTTTCAGATAAGGACAGTGGAGAAAGTGGAAATCTATCACAAACTGGTTTGCTTCACCAATGGTGATTGGGACTTCAGACTCTCTGCCCCCACCCGCTGGAGCTCCATCCCAGTTCCTTCACATCGCCCCTTACTCTCCTCCTTCAAGGCATGTCTGAAGACCTTCTTCTTCAATTGTGCCTTCGGTCACACTACTACCTCCCACCCTCCCTGCCCTCCACCACTCCTGATTCTAACTCCTAGCTCGGATGCAAATCCTTGACTGGCCAGTGCCTTGGGACGTCCCGACTTGAAAGACATCATATAAATATAATCAGGTATTAACGTTGCTGTTGCCTCCACATTCCCCGTTATTGTACCGCTGAAAGTTACCTGAGGTCTTGTCTCCTTTCACTGTACTCTGTAATACAAAAAAGGGGAACAGTTAGTATCAGTGCGGTGTGATTCTTTGAGAAAGACCTCAGTGGTGAGATCAATGTTCTGGGGTGTAGGGTGACGCACATGATAACTTCTGTCAGTGTGTAATGATGGCTACCTCACGTCTCACAGCCATTTGTCCCATCTGTTTTTCTTGTGAACAACAACAAATTACATTTGTATAATGCCTGCCTTTCATGTCCCAATGCCCAGTTTAACTACACTCTCCTCAATGTTCCAAGTAACCTTTAATATTCCTCCTGTCCAACCTTCTAATTCTCATTTAAAATTGCCAGACTCTGCCTCAACTCCAGTTTGTGATAAAGAATTCCATATTCCAACCACCCTATAATACAACAATAACAACTTGCATTTATATTATTAATATAATTATCCTTGCATTTGATATAGCGCCGTACCACGTCTTAGAGACGTCTCAAAGCGCTTCACAGAATACTCTGTGAAGTGAATTGACTGTACGTTGTGTGGGTGAAACTCGGCAGCCAATTGCACACAGCAGTGTCCCACAATCAGTCGTAGATTAAGTGACCAAACTATTATTATGCCTAATGTTTCGCCCTGTCTGGGAATCGAACCCAGGTCCTCTCGCTTGCAAGGCGAGTGCTCTAACCACTACACTACAGCACTCCACGATATGAGTGAGGTTGAGATTCTGGATAGATTCAAGGAAATTAAAACAATCAAACGCCATGGGATTGATGACCTGTAGCCCAGGGTATTTAGGGAGACAAGACAGGGATTCGTGACAGACATCATGAGGAAGTCAATCAGGAATGGGAGCGGTTCCAACAGACTGAAAGCAGCAGATATTGTTCCCATTTTGAAGAAAAGCACAGATTATGAATCAACCCTGAGACCTCCTGGTCTGTAGAACCTAATACTGCACCCATTGAGCAGCAGCGAGAGCTCTTAAATGTAAATTTAATCAGGATCATGTTACAGAAAAATTCTGGGTTGGCTTCAACTGTGAGAGACATAAGGCTTTTAGGTCCAAGCTTGAGGTGCACTCACTTTAAAATACGCTTAATAAAAAATGGACATACACCAACAACTTGCATTTATATAGCGCTCTTCACGTGGGGTAGCGTCCCGGAGCGCTTGACAGTGGTGGAGTCTGACCCCGAGCCCCCACTGACACAGGGGGAGAGGGAAGGGGGAGGTGCTTGTAAGCACCATCACAAAGGAAGGTCTTTAGGGAGGATTTGAAAGTGGGGAAGGAGGGTGCAAGGTGTAGGGATTGAGGGAGAGAGTTCCAGAATTTTGGAGCAAAATGAACAACAGAATCCGTTCAAAGGCAAGCAAATAATCTGACTCAAGACTCATGCATTTGGCAATTCAAATCGCGGTGCTGACCTCTGCATCGTGGATCAGCCTGTAGACGTGCAGCTGAGAGATGCCGGCTACCACCAGGTTGCGCTCAGCGTTGTTGAAGAAACTGCAGTAGATGGCGAACTCCAAGCCCGTGGGCGGGTGGGCCTGGCGATGTACTGCATACATGTTGTCAGCTCCTGCCCACCGTCAAACTCTGAAACAAAAAGCAAAATAACATGTTGCAAGTTAAAAAGACGCATGCCATCTTGAAGTTCTCAACCATTTGTCCCAGTGTTAAGAGTTGAACGGCGTTAACAGGACAAAACAGGAGGGCAGTGGGAGAGAAGGTCTAATGTACAGCTATTTCTATTCCTTAATAAGGAAACTGGAAGCACAGCCAAAATAATAACAACAACTTGCATTTATATAGTGCCCTTCATGTGGGGTAACGTCCCGGAGCACTTGACAGTGGTGGAGTCTGACCCCGAGCCCCCACTAACACAGGGGGAAAGGGAAGGGGGAGGTGCCCGTAAGCACGATCAAAAAGGTCTTTAGGGAGGATAATAATAATGCTTGCATTTGATATACCGCCTTATCGTGTCTTCAATACACCTCAAAGCGCTTCATAGAATATCCTGTAAAGTGAATTTACTGTATTCTTTGGGGGTGAAGTGCGGCAGCCAATTGCGCACAGCAGTGTCCCACAAATATTAGTAGATTGGGTGACCAAATTATTATTAACGTCTTTCATTTTTGAAGGGATTATCATCCCCGGTAAAGTGATCCGCCAATCAACTAACAACCGGGTTGGACCTAAAAAGTCCCATGGCATTATCCAAAAAGAGAAGGGAGTTTCTCTCTCCTGATGTCCTGACCAACAATCCCCCAAATAAAACTGGTCTCTAACTCCATGGCTGTTTGTGGAACATTGCTGAATGTATACCGGTTGCCTCGTTTTACCCACAAACACAGTCAGGCACAGTATTGCCTGTGAAATGCTTTGTGACGTCCTCCGGACGTGAAAGGTGCTATGTCAAATGTAAGCATTAGCAGGTCACCCGGCACGTTAAATGGACAGATCCTTGTATCTGATATGGCAACTTTCATGTCAGGAGCGCGTCTTAAAATGATTCAGGATTTATAATAATTATAATAATAATAATCCTTGCATTTGATATAGCGCTTTTCACGTCTTCTGGACGTCCCAAAGCGCTTTACAGAATATTTTGTAAAGTGAAGTGACTGTAAAGTGTCGTGACGATCATGTACAGGGTGCCAAACTGCACTCAGCGAGGTCCCACAAACAGCCATGAAGTGAATGACCAACCGTACCCAGGCGACTGTTCAATTCCGGACAGTATTAGGCACAGGCTAACAAGAGCCAAGGTTTGCTGCCCCCAGAGTGTGCAGTGGGGTAACTGCTGGAGTCTAACCCGCTAAAACCACACGTAGCTTGTCATTGATATCACTGTCCGGCGAGCTTTCCCACTGCTTGTCCAGCTAGGACCACCCTACCCTACCCACTAGGGCTTCGGGTTGCAGACTCCCTGCTCCGAGTGACTGGTCTGCCTTACCAAGCTGGACTGGTCTGTCATCTGCCATAGTACCTGGGATGGGTGGGGGATGCTATGGTACCCAGGCTGGGGGGAAGGGGGTTGCTGTGGTACCCAGGCTGGGGGGGGGGGTGTGTGGGTTGCTATGGTACCCAGGCTGGGAGGAGGTGTGGGTTGCTATGGCACCCAGGCTGGGGGGGGGGGAGGGCCGGTTGCTGTGGTACCCAGGCTGGGGGGGGGGGTTGCTGTGGTACCCAGGCTGGGGGGGGGGGGGGTTGCTATGGTACCCAGGCTGGGGGGGGGGGTGGGTTGCTGTGGTACCAGGCTGGGGGGGGGGTTGCTATGGTACCCAGGCTGGAGGGGGTGTGGGTTGCTATGGTACCCAGGCGGGGGGGGGTTGCTATGGTACCCAGGCTGGGGGGGGTGTGGGTTGCTATGGTACCCAGGCTGGGGGGGTGTGGGTTGCTATGGTACCAGGCTGGGGGGGGGGGGTTGCTATGGTACCAGGCTGGGGGGGGGGGTTGCTATGGTACCCAGGCTGGGGGGGGGGGTTGCTATGGTACTCAGGCTGGGGGGGGGGGGGGTTGCTATGGTACCCAGGCTGGGAGGGGGGGTTGCTATGGTACCCAGGCTGGGGGGGGGGGGGGGGGGGTTGCTATGGTACTCGGGGCCTTTTCACTCACCTCAAAAACAAGAGACCGACAATCGTGCCGAGGCTGACGTGCGGTTGCGGAACTCGGGGCGGTGTTGGGGTGGGGGGGCGTCTCGGGGTGTTGGTGTGGGGGGGAGGGGGTCGGTGTGGGGGGGGGAGGGGGTCGGTGTGGGGGGGAGGGGCTCGGTGTGGGGGGGGAGGGGGTCGGTGTGGGGGGGGAGGGGGTCGGTGTAGCTGCTCGCGCGGCGCGGGGACCCGGCGCTTCACTCACTCACTCACTCACCAACATCTCGCGATATGATGTGTTGAAGCGTCGCGCAGGCGCAGTGCAGCCCCACCCCTGTCCGTGTAGAAGTGAAGCGTCGCGCAGGCGCAGTGCAGCCCACGTGTGTGTGTGTGTGTGTGTGAGTGAGTGAGTTAGGGAACGTCTCCAATGTATCAGGTTTAGGGAGTGTCTCCAACGTGTGAGTTCAATCAGGGCGCAGATTTTCTTGGTTCACCATTGCTTGAGAGTACCCAAACCAATCTGAGAATTCCACACCCATCCCACCTACGCGTGGAAACCCCCCAGAGACAGACTGTCGGAATGCGATGCTCTCGCGCTCTCTCCCTCCCTGGGTGGGGTGGGGTGGGGGGTGGGGGAGGCATCCTGTTCACCTCATTCCGGACGGCGTGAGCGCAGGTTGTCAAAGACGTGGGGACGCCCAGCGTGTGCTTTGCTGGGGGTCTACCTGCCGGGAGTCTAACCAGCTCTCACACCACGGAGTGGACACAGTGGTACTGCAAGCCGCCGCGTTTCGCCCACAGATATACAGTCACTTCACTTTACGGTGTATTCTGTGAAGCGCTTCGGCAGGTCGAGAAGACGTGAAAAGCGCTGTATCAAATGCGAGGATTATTATTATTGTTGTTATTGGTCGCTGTGTTCACGGCAGGGATTTCCGATGCTGCCTGTCTACAAAGGCTCGTGGAGTCCTGCAGCTCGGTGGTTAGAGCGCTCGCTTTGCAAGCGAGAGACCCGAGTTCAATTCCCGGCAGAGGGCGAAACCTTGGGCAAGTTTCCTTACTCCACACAGAGCCTAATAATATTCCCTCCAAAACCCAAAACAATAATAAAATTGGTCATTTTCAATCTACGATTGTTTGTGGGACATTGCTGTGCGCAATTGGCTGCCGCGTTCACCCACAAATATACAGTCAATTCACTTTACAGTGTGTTCTGTGAAGCGCTTTGGGACGTCCTCCCGACGTGAAAAGCGCTATATCAAATGCAAGGATTATTATTATTATTGTTAAAG
This sequence comes from Callorhinchus milii, assembly GCF_018977255.1. Lineage (NCBI taxonomy): Eukaryota > Metazoa > Chordata > Chondrichthyes > Chimaeriformes > Callorhinchidae > Callorhinchus > Callorhinchus milii. The sequence continues at coordinate 3,222,933 of NW_024704743.1, read as the reverse complement.
AACAATTAATAATAATAATAATGATAATAATAATAAAAGTCCTTGCATTTGATAAAGCAACTTATCACGTCTTCGAGCCGTCTCAAAGCGCTTTACAGGTTATACTGTAAAGTGAATTGACTGTATCTTGTGGGTGAAACGCACCCACAAAATTGGTTCATAAGCTACGTCAGCTTATAAAGAACTGGAAAATCTTGTAGAAAATTAGATTCCAAATTGAGTGAATCTTTAAAAAAAAGGAACCTGTATTTTGCAGGTACAATTACATATGTGCCGGTAATTGAGCTTGCAATAAGTACAGGCATGTATAGGATGTCTACAAAATCCTGTTACCCCATCCTGTTACGAAACAAAGGGATATGAGACTACGGAGGAGCTGAAGCTATCTGTCAGAGGTGCATTTCGCTTCCACACTCCATCCATATTACAGAAGTTGTGGCACTGAACACGGCGCCGGATCATTATCTGCCATGAAAATGATGGCACTCACTCACTCACTCACTCACTCAATCCCATCCTCTGGATGTCTAAATACAGTTAAACACTTGTATTGAATGCAATTAAGTACTTCTAAACACAGTTATCATCATTCTTCCACATATCTCCGTTGTTAGTCAACGCACTGTAGAGAGAGAGAAATGGGGGTAACAGGACTTTCTGGAGACCTGATACAGGACAAGTGTATCTTACCATGCTGTTCAATAATGGCAAAGACTCCTTGGTTTTATTATAACGATAATAAAATTCCCTCTTTACTGTCCAATGTCTTACAAAACAACAACAACAAACAATATATTACATTTGTAAAGCCCCTTTCACGTCGGGAGGAAGTCCCAAGGCGCTGGACAGTCAGGGATTTGCACCAGAGCTGGGGGTTGCAATTAGGAGGGGTGGAGGGCGGCCGAACGCGTGGTCAAAGAGGAGGGTCTTGAGGGAGACAAACAAGGGAACAGGACGAAGGGACTGTGGGGTGGCAACAACGAAAACAACAACAAATTGCGTTTATATAGCCCCTTTCCATTCAGGAGGACGTCCCAAGCCACTTCAACTCAGATAATAATAATAATAATAATCCTTGCATTTGATATAGCGCTTTTCACGTCGGGAGGACGTCACAAAGCGCTTCACAGAATAAACTGCAAAGTGAATTGACTGTATATTTGTGGGCGAACCCGGCAGCCAATTGCGCACAGCAATGTCCCACAAACAGTCGTGGATTGAAAGTGACCAATTTATTATTGTTTTTGGTTTTGGAGGGAATATTATTAGGCTCTGTGTGGAGTAAGGAAACTTGCCCAAGGTTTCGCCCTCTGCCTGGGATTGAACTCAGGTCTCTCGCTTGCAAAGCGAGTGCTCTAACCGCTGAGCTACAGGACTCCACATAAGAGAAGCCTGAAGGAAGCTTTACGTATGTACAGTATTTACACTGTGGTCTCTGGGTTACATGATCTTTTCCCGGGGTGTATGTTGGCGTGGGGTGGGAAGACACTGGATTTTGGATGAGCTTGTGGCAGTATCCCGCTTCTCTGCTCTCCTCTTTCTGATCCATCAGTGGGAGGGAGTCGCTGAAGCCAATATTAGAACCAATAATCCAATGTCTTACAAAATAACAACAAAAACAAATTGCAAACAGACCAATATTCACAACTTGACCTTATTGCCCATTGCTGCACAAATCAGTGCCTAGACCTGACGCTGGGGACAATAGCTTGGGGACCAATTGTGGTCCTGTAGCTTAGTGGTTAAAGGACTCCCCTCATAAGCGAGAGGACCTGGGTTCAATTCCCGGGAAGGGCAAAACGTTGGGCAAATTTCCTTACTCCACACACCTCTGTTGATAGATTTTTGGTAGGTCAGGATATAAAGGGATATGGGGAGAAAGCAGGAAATTTGAATTGAAAAGATTAGTTGAGGTACAGATCAACCATGATCTAATTAAATGGCAGAACAGGCTCAAAGGGCTGAATGGCCTACTCCTGTTCCTATGTTCCTATGTTTAGCTAGCAGTAAGTAGCATCCTGGTTGTTAGTCGATTGCTGGATGGCTTTTCTGGGGATAATAATCCCTCTAAATTTAAATTTTCTTAAAAAAATGAAAAATAATCATTTGGTCACTCAATCCACGACTGTGTGTGGGACACTGCTCCGCGCCATTGACTGCTGCGTTTCGTCCACAAAATACAGAGTCAATTCACTTTACAGTATATTCTGTGAAGTGCTTCGTCTCAAAGACGTGATAAGGTGCTATATCAAATGCAAAGATTATTATTATTACTATTATTCAGCCTATTGATTTTCCAATCAAACTCATAGGTTCATGAATGTTTCTTATCAGTTTAATTTAATCCCTATTTCTCTGTCTCTCTCTCCACACCTCTTTAACACTCAAGTCTCTCAAGGTACTTCCCAAAACATCTCTCCATCTCCCTTTCAAACAGCTCCACTGATGCCAGTGTATCCGGATTATCTGTAACTTAATAATAATAATAATAATAATAATCCTTGTAAAAGGAAACATGCCCAAAGTTTCGCCCTGCCCGGGAATGAAACCCAGGTTCTCTCACTTGTGAGATGACTGCTCTAACCACAAAGCTACAGGACTCCACATACCTTAAATCAGTGTCTGTTGGGGAAGAGTGTGGAGGGTCTCTGTAAGATACATCGTAGTGCGAGAGGTGCTGTTGGGCACCACTGTACAGCAGGGCCAAGAGAGGAGAGAGAGCGAGATGGGGAAATTAATAATAATAATCCTTGCATTTGTTCTAGCACATCATCGAGACGTCTCAAAGTGCTACACAGACACAGCATATACTGCAAAGTAGATTAATTGTATTTTGTGAACAAAACCCAGCAGCCAGTTTGCACACAGCAGCGTCCCACAAACAACCAAGGAGCGAGTGACCAATTTCATTTGGGGGATTGTTGGCCAGGACACTGAGAGAGAAAAACTCCCTTCTCTTTTCCAATTGCACCAGCTTAGACTATGTGATTCCAAGTCCAGACAAGGGGCTTGAATCCACAACCTTCTGACTGAGAGGCGAGAGCGCTACCGCTGAGCCCGGCTGACACACAATTGCGACAGAGCTGCCAGGATCGGATGAGGTCCTTGTTCTTTCAGATGTGGATCTGGTCCTCAAAGAGTGAGAGAAGCAGGAGTAAGACCCAGCCCAGCACCAGGCCCACATTCTGTAGAAAAAACAACAGCCAGGGATTGCTGTCTTTCGCTCGCATCATCTCAGGCAGCTGCAGGGAAAAAATGAGGCACTGTCAAATTCCAGAGAGGACCCTGAATGGAGAATTAGAATACAGTAATAATCCTCAGATTCGATATCAAGTCACTGAGACGTCTCAAAGCGCTCCAGGATTTACCATAAATTGCAGTGACGGTGTATTTTGTGAGCGAACAATTTGCACACAGCAATGTCCCACCAACAGCCATTGAGCAAGTGACTAATTTTATTTCGGGGATTGTCAGCCGGGACATTGGAAGAGAAAAACTGTCTTCTCTTTGTGAACGGTACAATGGGATTTTTAACATCCACCTGAAAACGTAGCAGGAACCTTGGTTTAACGTCTCATCCAAAGGACGGCACCTACGACAATGCATTGAACCCCCAACACTGCATTGAAGTGTCAGCTTAGACTATGTGATTCCAAGTCCCAATGTGGGGACCTCAACTCACAACTTTCTGACTAAGAATCGAGGGTGCTACCACTGAGCCAGGCTGACGTAGGCTGAATCGAGTGCCCGGTCCAGGCTGTTGCTCCTCCACAGTGCTAGTGATGGGAGGGGGAAAGTGCTCCATAGTCAGAGGCACCACGAAATTAAAGCAGGTTCCTGTCTGCTTGGGTCGACGATAAAGTTTCTATTGAAAGAGAAAAGCAAGTTTCTCCTGGTGTTTAACAATCAGCCACGACGTGAATGATCCTAGAAGTTCATCCAGCAGGATACTGGGAGAGAGAAAATCCTTTCTCTTTTGCAGTAATAATAATAATAATCCTTGCATTTGATATAGCGCCTTATCATATGTCCGAGATGTCTCAATGCGCTTCAGAGAATAGACTGTAAAGTGAATTGACTGTATATTTTGCGGGCGAAACACAGCAGCCAATTGCGCACGGCAGTGTCCCACAAACATTCGGGGATTGAGTGAAACAAACTATTATCATTTGTATTTATTTAGAAGTAACTATTATCCCTGGAAAAGTGATCCATCAATCGATTATCAACCGGGTTCCTACTTAATGCTAGGTAAACAGAGGCGTGTGGAGTAAGGAGACTTGCGAACCAGGGTCCTCTCGCTTGCAAGTGCTGTAACCTCTACAACAAGCTTCGGAGCCGGAGGTCTAAGTGCGACCAGCTAAGCCAGGACGATGGATCTTACCATATCTACCAGGGCCACGTACAGGAAGAGCCCTGTAGTGACCGTGAATATCCATTGCTGAACCATAGGATCCGTGGCAACTCCCAGTGCGATGTATAGGCCAATGAAGGCGGTCATGGCACTCCCAAGGTTCATCAGCATGGCCCTCTTTATAGACACACCTGCGTGCAGCAGGACTGCAAAGTCACCTACAGTGCGGATGGCGACAACATTGTTAAGACTATGGGTTAAGATTAGGTAAGCGATGTTTAAGATGGTTAAGGGGTGGTTAAGATTAGGTACAATATAAAATTACATTTGCACAGTGCCTCTCACATCGGGAGGAGGTTCCAAGGCGCTGGACAGTCAGGAATTTGAACCCGAGCTAGTGGTTGGGATCAGGGAGCGTGGAGGGCAGAGAGGGTAAGGGTAGGAGGGTGACCGAAGGCGCGGACGAAAAGGAGGGTCTTGAGATGTGCCTTGAAGGAGGCAAAGGAGGGGGCGAGTTGAAGGGACTGTAGGTTGGAGTTCCAAAGGGTGGGGGCAGGGAGGCTGAAGGCCTGACCACCGATACTGGGGTGAGCCGGGCGGGGATCGGGGATCAGGCGGAGCCTGCTGACCAGAGGGAGCGTACAGGTTGTTATGGGGTTAGCAGGTCATCGAGTGGGTGAAATGCAGCAAAACAGTGTCCCACAAACCATTGTGGATTGAGCGTTTGTTATTAGTATTATTAGTGACTGTGGTGGTCACAACAGTCACTAGACTTCATAATAATGTCTTTGGAAATATCAGGGACCAGGTGTAAGGGTGTATGGGGGGGGGGGTGTGGTGGGGTGGGGTGGGGGGGGGGGGCGAAGCTGAGATGCAGAGGAAAATCCTTACCCATTTCGTGAGGCAGTTCATGGCAGAAAACTGCAGTCGCTGTACCAAGTCCAGCCTTCCAGGACATAGAGAAGGCGGCTCCTATAGCCAACCCATCCGCAAAATTGTGGATCCCGTCACCTATAACAATCATGTACGGTAGCAATCGCAGCTCTGTGGAGCAAAGGAAAAAACAGAGGAGACAAAAATATCAAATAACATGGACAGTTCAATACGATTCACATTTATACAGCGCCTTTCATGCCGTGAGGACATCTCAAAGCCCTTTGGTCCCTTAACAACAACAACAACAACAACAAGATTCCATTTATAGAGCGCCTTTCACGTCGGGAGGACTTCCCAAGGCGCTGGACAGTTGGGTCAGGACCCGAGCAGGGGGGAAATGGTCAGGGTGAGGGGAGGGAAGGGAGGGAGCGAGGAGGGGGTAGAGAGTCGAGAGGGGAGCTGAAGGCTGAAGGTCAAAGAGAAAGGTCTTGAGACCGGCCTTAAAGGAGGAAAGGAGGAGGTGGCGAAGGCACTGGGGGATGGAGTTCCAGAGCTTCGGGGCTGAGAGGCTGAAGGCCCGACCACCGATGGTGGGACGGGGGATGTGGAGCAGACCGGAGCCAGAGGAACGGAGGGTACGGGCAGGTAGGTAGGGGGATAGTAGGTCGGAGAGGTAGGAGGGAGCGAGGCCGTGAATGGCCTTGTAGGTGAGGGTGAGGATCTTGAATTCGAAATTCACTCAATATTAATAATAATCCTTGCATTTGATACAGCGCCTTATCAGGTCTTCAAAACATCTCAAAGCGCTTCACAGGATACCAGGATACAATGTGACTGTATATTTTTGTGGGAGAAGCCAATTGATCACAGTAGCATCTCACAAACTTTTTTTTTTGAATGGATTATTGTCCCTGGAAAAGCGATTCGCCAATTGACTAACAACCGGGTTCCTACTCACTGCTAAGCAAGCAGAGGCCTGTGGAGTAAGGAAACTTGGTCCTCTCTCTTGCGAGGCGAGTGCTCTAACCACTAAGCTAATGTTTTTGAAGCATTCTGAAGCTCAACCCATTATTGCTGAGGATTGAAGCAAGATCTTTAACTAACCTTTACTCGTGCGTTGCTTAATCTCAGAATCCAGGGGCATCTCTGAGGTCACCTAGACATGAAGATGTTTGAACACGTGTTAGATCTGGTCTCAACAACAACAATTTGTAACTATGCAGCGCCTTTCATACAGAAGAAGATAATAATAATTCTTTCGATTTTGATTTGTTGTAGCACGTCGTTGAGACACCTGAAAGCGCTTCACAGGATTTCCTGTAAAGTGGATTGACCGTGTATGTTGTGGGCAGAACATTGCAGCCAATTGCGCACAGCAGTGTCCGCACAAACAGTCATGGATTGAATGACCATATGTTTTTTTTAGAGGGATTATTACCCCTGGATAGCAATCAACCAATCGACTGTTGACTGCAACCATATTCCTACTTACTGCTAGGTAAACAGAGGCGTGTGGAGTAAGGAAACTTGTCTAAGGTTACACCCTGCCTGGGAACCAAACCCGGGTCCTCTCGCTTGCTAACCACAGGGTTACGGGAGTCTACAACTGTGTTGACTTACTTTGTTTGGAAAACAGAAAGGAAATCAAGAGAGAGGGAGAAGAAGAAAGAACAAGAGAGGCATGAGGCAAGAAAGGCATAAGAGAAAAAGAAGACGTGGGGAATGAACGGGAAATAAAAGGGGTTGGTGTCCTCACCAGGTCCACCTGGGACATTGTTTGATGCTTGTTCTGCTCGTCCTTGAATGACTGGATTGCCAGCACGTGGTCACAGTGATGCCCGTCATCTTCCTCCTGCCAGCAAAACAACAAGGACAAGCTTGTCACAACGCACCTCACAGCCCTCTGGCCGCAAGATCGATTTTGACCACTTCACGTCTGGAATGCGCTGCCTGAAAGGCTGGTGGAAACAGAGTCAATAACAACTTTCAAAAGGGATAGGTACTTGAAAAGCAAACATTTTAAAGGATGTGGACAGAAGAGCGGGGGAGTGGGACCGATTGCGTAGCTCTTCCAAAGAGCCGGCACAGGCACAATGGGCTGAATGGCCTCCTTCTCTTCTGTAAGATTCCATGATTCTAAGATTTAGATCTTAAACTTAGCTCCTGGAACTTTCTGGAACTCCATCCCGGAGCTCCTCCGATTCGCCCTGTCCTTTACCTCCTTCAAGGCCCATCTCAAGATCCTCCTCTTCGACCAAGCCTTCGGTCACCCTCCTACCCCTAAATTCCCTGCCCTCCACCCCACTTGATCTCAACCACCTCCTTGGATGTAAATCCTTGACAGTCCAGCGCCTTGGGACGTCCTCCCACACCACTACCCGCTGCCTCCGCTCAACTGGCTCCGGCCTCCTCCTTATCCCCTGGACTCTCCGGCCCACCATTGGCGACTGTGCTTTCAGCCACAACTCCCAAAGTTGTGGCACTCTCTCCCTCGTTTCCTTTGCCTTGCCCACCCCCTTCCACCATCTTCAGGTCATGCTTTAGGACCTTCCTCATTGACTGTGTTTACGGTCATCTTCCCCCTCCTTCTGTTTCCACCACTGTTAAGTGGTCCAAGAGGCCGTCCGGCGTGAAGGGCGCTAAATAAATGCAAGTTATTGTTGTTGTATTGTACCCCAGTACAAGGTAAGCTTCGTCTGTTTCAGAGTTAGCGCTGACATTAACTATTGACCACTAAGTGGCAGTGCATCCCTCCCAGAGACCTGAAGCCAATGAGAAATAACAAAAATCCATGCATTCGATGTTGCGCCTTACCACGTCATTGAGACGCCTCAAAGCGCTTCACAGGATATACTGTATAGTGGATTTACTGTGTATTTTGTGGGCAAAATGCAGCAGCCGATGGCGGACAGTGGTGTCCCCCAAACAGAGGTGGATTGAGTGACCACATTTTTTAGTGGGGGTGTTATTAAACGTTAAATCAAACAAAACATGGAGGATCTGGGGAACATTTTTGGAGGGGTCAGCCGGGTGTCTGACACACATGGAAACCCATCACCACGTTTAAGAGTCTCCAAACCAAGTTGAGATTTCTATGCATCCCGCCTACACATGGAAATCCCAGAGATAGTTTGTTGGAATGCAATGAGCTCTCTCTCTCTCTCTCTCTCTGGAGGGAAGCATCCTGCTTACCTAATTCCTAAAGTATTAGGCGCAGGTTGGCAAGAGCCTTGGTGGGACCCAGAGTGTGCGTTGGGGGTAACTGCTGGAGCCTAAGCAGCTAAAACCGCACATAACTTGCCATTGATATTGCTGTCTACAGGAAGTTGTTTGGTGTAAGAAATTTTGTGTTGGAGCTGAGGAAGCCCAAATCTTACCTCGCCGTCTCCCATCAGGATGCCGAACACGCGCTCCATCACGAAGAACATGTAGATGCCTCCGAGAACAGCGAGCAGTTTCCAGACGTGGATAGAGTCCTCGGAGTGGCTGTGATCCATGTCTGGCGCGTCACTGTGGAGATTCAGGAACTGGCACAAGGACACAAGCCATCATTGTTATAACCACAACAAGTTGCATTTACACCGCGTATTTCACGTCGGGAGGACGCCCCAAGGCGCTGGACGGTCAGAGTTTGGACCCAAGCAGGGGGTTGGGGTGAGGAGGGCAGCGGGATGAAGTGACTGTGGGATGGAGTTCCAAAGAGTGGGGGCAGAGAGGTTGAAGGCCCGACCTCTGATGTCGCGGTTGCTCACCGATGGGATGAGATGCAGCACAGCGTCACCACTCAGTGAGCCTACAGCCAGGCTGATGAAGAGCTGGATAACGTATTGATACGCGTTGCCGCAGGTAGTGAAGGCAACGATCACAATGCCGAACACGGCAGCCAGGCTCACCAGCAGTGTCGCAACAGTGCCGTAAATATATTCTGTGGAGAGAGAGAGAGAGAGCAAGAGAGAGTTTTTTTTTATGGGCGCTCAGCCGGGTGTCTGACACATGCGGAAACCCATCACCGTCGCTTAAGAGTCTCCAAACCAAGCTGAGAATTCCATGTATCCCACTTACGTATGGAAATCCCAGAGATAGATTGTTGGAATGGGATGCGCTCTCTCCCTCTCTCCTTGGAGGGACGCATCCTGTTTACCTAATCCCGGAAAGTGTTAGACGCAGGTTGGCAAGAGCCAAGGCTCGGGGGGACCCTAGATTGTGCGTTGGGGTAACTGCTGGAGTCTTAACCAGCTAAAGCCGCCCAGCTTGCCATTGATATTGCTGTCCGGCCAGTCTCTCACGCTACTTGTCCAGCTCGGACCGCCCTATCCGTTAGGGCTTTGGCTTGCAGGGTTAACAGGAGATGAGGGGGATGACTCCCTGCTCCCCCACCCCCACCCACACCCCCCACAGAGAGAGAAAGAGCAAACATAAGACCAAAAAGTTTCTTCACGAAATTTTAATTCAAACCCTAAAGCAGTGGAATCGGGCGAGGATGGGGATGATAGGGTCACGGAGCCTGGTGCGGGAGAAGATATTACACGCAAGACCTTCGTACTTTCTGCTGTGGTCAGCTGATCCTTTGGGTGCTCTGGGCTTGGACGCAGAGAGCAGGCCCCGCTCAGCAGTTGCTGGATCAAGGCAGGGCTCAGCTGAACAAATTGACTGCGAGAGATTGTGCCATTGATGGGGATCTGGTAGATCTCCAGCAGATCACTGGAGGTGAAGCACGTCTGCAACGAGAAGGACCAAGGTCAGGTCAGTTCTCACTCACTCCACATCCCACCCCAATAAGTTTCACCCCAATACGTTCCAGAATATTAATAATAATATTATAATAGCATTTGAGACAGCCCTTTATCAGTCAAGCTTATCAGTCGAGAAATCTCAACGACACGATAAGGTGCTATTTCAAATGCAAGGATTATTATCATGATGATTACAAAGGACGGGACGTACTGTGTCCCATATGCTGCTGTTGTCTTGGACTTGGTTCCTCTGCTCCAGGCTTCTCACTGACAGGAGCTGCTCGTGGGCCCCACCCGTGCCCAGGCCAATGCGACTCATCAGCTCGTCCAGATCTGTAAGGTGGACACGTTGATTCTTTCAGGGATGGGACAGAAGGTCACTGAGATTACGGTAACAGTTTGTAACCACTTTCTTGTTCCACACATCAATAGATCCCTGCCATGACCTCAACCCAAAGCTCCCTCCCTCTACACTGTCCGTCCACGCTCCCAAATCAGGGTTAGAGACACAGAAAAGCTGTCTCTACACTGTCCGTCCACACTCCCTGGGTTAGAGAGACAGTAAAGTTCCCTCCACCAGACCTGCTCTGACAACAAAATATAGCCATGCAGGGGGTCAGGTTGCCAGAGATACCACTTCCTGTGGGATCAAACCCAATTGCTCTCGCTCGGGAGACGAGTGCTCTAACCACTATGCGACAGGACGCCACAATAATTTTCAGGCCCTGATATGGCCTCCCTGCACAGCGAGGCCTGCACAGCGAACAGTGTGGATGTAAATGTACCCGCTGCCGTGATATTCTCTGACTCGTTCTGGAAAGCGTGGAAGATGTAATCCAGGAAGTACTCAGGTGCCAACTGAGGGAGCAGACAGTGGCCCTGCAGCACGTGGTACAGGAGGACGGCGGAAAAGTGAGCCACGTCACGTTCAGTCACAGCTCCCGAACCCAGGCCGCTCTCCACCAAAATCTGCTTCACGTCCACACAGTCCTACAGGACAGAGAGCGAGAGAGAGAGGGGGTGGGGGGGAGAGAGAGAAAGAGAGTGCATTAACCGCAACATCTACACGACACAGGGCATTCACAAAGTCCTGTTAATGTCTCATCCGAAGATGCGTGGCACGTTCACGCTGGAGGAAGAGAAGGTTGAGGGGCGATATGATTACGCTCTTTAAGATTCTGAAGGGCCTTTATAACTTAGACCCACGAGAAGCTGTTTTATCTTGTGCTGAACAGTAGAACCAGAGGGCACGGCCTGCGATTGAGGCGGGGGTGGGGGGGGGGTAAATTCAGAACAAATCTGCGGAAACACTACCCCAGCGAGCGAGTTGTAAACTTATGGAAGGGGCTCCCGAGGGAGACAGGCGGTGGAAGCAGAAAGTGTTGTTTGTTTCCAGAACAAATGAGATCGATTTCCGCTAGAAAATAATATCTCTGGGTTACAGTATATAGTTTGGGACACGACACGTCAAGCGACTGCCAGGATGGTGGGAGGCGAACGAGATGGACCGTGGTCCTCTTTCGCCAGCAAATTGTCATGTTCTTATGACCTGTTCTCCACCACCACCCCCCCCCCCCCGCCCCCGTTCGTTTGTCACGCAATGAATTTATTTTCTGCTGCAGATGAGGCGAGTGTAACAATGCGTAACCAGTAACTTCCTCCTCACCGACTCCATCCGTGTCACTGAAGATGTGGCAGGGAACATGGAGACGGATCATTATCTGCTATGAAAATGATGGCGCTCACACACACCGATCCTCTGGACGTCTAAATACAGTCAAACACTTGTACTGAATACAATTAAGTACTTCTAAACACAATTATCATCATTCTTCCACAGGTTTCAGCTGTTGCTCAGTGCGCTGAAAGAAAAATGGTCTCCTTCTGTGCTGTAATAGTCTATGATGCTATGATCTATGCGCCGCTATTGCTCTGACTCTGCAAGTTTGCAGTCCGATTGAGGTGTGTTAATCCAAGGCCAGCTGCCAGCACCCTGCAAACCATGATACACAATAAAACAATGATCCTTACGTTTCATACAGCGCCTTATCACCTCTTCCAGGCATCTCAAGGCGTCCCACAGCATTTATTGCAAAATGCAATCACTGTGTTAATTGTGGGTGAATTGTGGCAGCAAATTGCACGCACAGCAATGTGACCCACAAACAGCCTCGCGGTGGCCAATTATACCTGGGGGATTGCTGGCCAGGACACTGGGAGAGAAACTGCCTTTTAACATCAACTGGGCACAGAAGGGAGTTAGGTCTAACATCTCATCCGAAGGACGTCACCTTCTGACAATGCAACATATCCGCAGCACTGCGTTGAAGCGTCAGCCTACCCCACAAAACACAGTCACTACCCTTTACATGTACATCCAGCGAAGCGCTTTGCGACGTCTCGGCGAGGATTATTATTAATAATATTAATATTATCATTGAATACAAGCCGTTGTTAATATTACCTGGTCTTTATCCTGCGCCAGGTAGTTCCTCTCCACCTCCTGCACCACGGCTGCCAGAGGACACGAGCGGGGACTGAGCTGCTTGCCGGGCTGGGTGGCCAGGCTGGCTCGGAAGGTCCTGCTGACCTCCGGCCATGTGCCCGCCCCGATAGTCCTGCAGGCGCCCTGGGGGTCCGTCAGCAGGTACAGGAGCCCCGGCCACACATGGGAAAGGTCTTCCAAGGTCAACGCAGCGTTAGCCTCAGTGCTGCTCCTCCCGGCCAAGCCGAATACGTCACTCGCTGAGACGCACTGAGGTCAAACAACAACAACAACAACAGCATGTAGCTGAGGAGTCCTGTAGCTCAGTGGTTTTGAGCTCTCACCTTGCAAGCGAGAGGACCTGAGTTTGATTCCCGAGCAGGACGAAGCATTAGGTAAGTTTCCTTACTCCGCACGCCCCTGTTTACCCACCAGTAAGTAACTTACCCGGGCAAGTTAGTTGATTGGCGGATGGCTTCAAAAATAAGAACAAATAAATACATTTTTGTACCAAACTAATAGTTTGGTCACTCAGTCCACGACTGTTTGTGGGACATTGCTGTACTGGTGTAAAGGAGGTAGGGAGGTTCGTGTGTGTGAGCTGAAAGTCCTGACGTGGGGTTTGGACCCACAATCTTCTGACCCAGGACTTTAGATCTGGATGGCGAGTGGAGGAGTGGGGGTGGGGGGTGTTGGGGTGGCGGGTGTCAGGTAGGTGAGATCCATCGCCATTGCCATTTGAAGCTAAAACCGAGATTACGGACTAAAATAACAACAACAAAATTGCAGGGAGGGTCGGGGTAGGATGGTGGCCGAAGGCACGGCCAAAGAGGAGGATCTTGAGATGGGCCTTGATGGAGGCAAAGGATGGGGCGAGAATGGAATTCCAGATGATTGGGGACAGAAAGGCTGAAGATAATATAATCTTTGCATTTGATACAGGTCCTTATCCCTTCTTCGAGACGTCTCAAAGCACTTCACGGAACATACTGTGAAGTGAAATTGACCGTATATTTTCGGGCGCAACACGGCAGCCAATTGCGCACAGCAGCATCCCACACAAACAGTTCTGCATTGGAGTGACCAACTTATTATTTTTTTAAGGAATTATTACCCCCTGGAAAAGCGATCCGCCAATCGAGTAACAACCGGGTTCCGACTCACTGCTAGGTAGACGGGTGGAGTAAGGTGGCCGTGCCTTCAGCCACTAAGCCCCCAAACTCTGGAACTTTCTCCCTCAATCTTTCCGCCTGGCCCCCTCTCTCCGTCTTTCAAATCCCGCCTAACGGTCACCTCCACCCCCCCCCCCCCTTCCCCCTGGCTCGGGGTCTGACTCCGCCACCGCCAAGCGCTCCGGGACGCTACCCCGGGTCAAGGCGACTTATATCAATACAAGTTGTCGTTGCCCTAAGGTTTCGCCCCGGCTGGGAATCGAACCCGGGTCCTCTCGCTGGCGAGGCGAGCGTGCTGACCACTACGCTAGAGGACTTCCCCGTCTTGTGGGCTGTGTGCATACGGAGATACCTGGAGAGGGCAGTGCTGTGCTCCCTCGCTCAGCCTGCGCTGGGAGCTGCAGCGGCTGGGTCTGTGCCCGGCACAGACAGGCTTTACCTTTCCACACGACACTCCGCGACACTGCACACGTTCCTGGAACAGGTGTATTAAAGAGGTCACGGCGGCTGGGCTCAGCGTCTCTCCTCCCGGCTCCAGCACGCGGACCATCGTGGTGAGGATCTCCTGCTCGGAGAGGAAGCCGGCGGTCCCCTCCCCTTCCCCCCCGTAGCCCCCCACCCCCAGCGCCAGCCAGAAGAAGGGCAGCAAAAGTGAGCTCACGCCGCACATGGCCCGCCCGCTGAGCTTTCCACAGAGCAGGTCACAGGCACAAACAATGTTGTTCATATGTGAGTGTTTGCGATCACGTCTAGTCTGTCCCCAGTGAAGTGTTCTCCGTTCCGTTCGTCCCGCAGGGCAATGAATACCTTATATGTTAGCGGGTGCCATATCAGGATTGGTTGCTCAGCAATGTGATAAGGAACGCGCTAATCCAGCCAGGCAGACAGACAGACAGACAGACAGACACACAGACAGACCATGGCAGAATTCCCTGGTGCACACATACATACCCACACACACACATACTCGCTCGCTCGCTCACTCACTCGCTCGGTCGCCCGCCCGCCCACCCACCCGTTCAACCACCCACCACCCAATTATTATTATTCCCATCACGTTTCCCCATTTCCCCTCCCCTTCTCCTCTTCGCTCCTCTCCCCGCGCACTCTCTCCCTCGCTCACTCACTCTGGACTTTTTAATGTTAAATCTAAAGAAAACAGTCTTGCTGAGGCCTCCCCTCCCCCACACCCGACCTTGCCTTCAAGCCCATGGTCACCTGCCTTCCTTTTAATAAATTATGCTGAACAAACAGTTTGTAAGGTTATTGCTGATAAAGCGTTCGGCATATGCAAAAAGCCGCAATCTGTGCCGTTCCCTCCTGGCTCCAAGCACCTGTTTCATCATCATAATAATAACAATAATAATAATAATTCTTGCATTTGATATAATGCCTCATCACGTCTTCGAGACGTCTCAAAACGCTTCGCAGGATATACTGTCAAGTGGATTGACTGTATATTTTGGGGGCGAAACGTGAGAGCCAATTGCGCACAACAGCGTCCCAACAAGCTCTGGGGATTCCCTGCCCCCCCTAGTGACTGGTCTGCCCTTCCTGGTCCTGCCGATGAGCCAGGCCGGGCTGTGCTGTCGTCAGCAGTGAGTGCCCTGGAATACTGCAAACCCAGACTAGAAATCGTCACAGAGGGTTGGCTCGATCCCGACGTCCCCTTGCCAGGCGTGCCACCTTGGAGTCAGTTCAGCTCCAAGGAGACCCTTCTTACCTCCCCTCACCCCAAGGAGGATAGGTTAATAAATCAACGTGTTATCACATCCGTTGTGTAACTTTGCCTTTTACACCCACTAATCCTGGGTGTGATTAGTAACAGCACATTGATTTTGAAGGTCATTTCCTGGTGCACATCAGCCTTTCACCTCCCACCACCATAAAGCAATCGAATTTTCCATGTCTCCATATCTCACCTCCCTGATCAGCAAACAGCCCCACGAGAGGAAAGGGAATCCTACCACTCAACTACTGTTAAACCTGCAAGCCAAAGCGCTAATGGATTGGGTGTTCCTAGCTGGACAAGCGGTGGGAAAGCCGGCCAGACAACGTTCTCAATGTGGTTTTAGCTGGTTAGACTCCCAACAGTTACCCAGACGCATACCCTGGGGTTCCCAAGCCTTGGCTCTTGCCAACCTGCGCCTAACAATTTCCGGAATTAGGTAAACAGGATGCGTCCCTCCAGGAAGCGAGCGAGTGCATGTTTTCATCATCAGAATAAGAATAAGAATGAACCTTGCATTTGATGTAGCGCCTCCAGGAAGAGAGCGTGCACACCAAACCTCAGGCAAGGTGGATCGCTTTCCGCCGGTAATAATCCCCTCAATGCAAAAAAAGAAAAAATGCGCTCACTCAATCCACGGCTGTTTGTGGGACACTGCTGCGCGGAATTGGCTGCCGCATTTTGTACTGGCAGAAATGCAGTGGCAAAGGTGCTGATAGAGTTTAGCTATAAAAACCGTGAACTGCAGCCTTTATTCTCAGGCTCGGTTGGATATCAAACCTTCCCTTTATCTGGCGGTGGCTGAGCCAGCGAGGCGCACCCACGGCTTAGTCCACCCTGTACCTGCCTAAAAATAAAATAAAAACGCGGATTATACGCAATAATATTAGAAGATTGCGGGCAGCACGGGACTGCGGTCAGTCTCTGAGTCCAAAGGTTGAGGGTTTAAGTCTCACGTTGAGGCTCAAACTCATATAATCCAAGCCTCTGGAGCAGTGCTGTGGGGTAGATAGGAACAGGTCTAGGCCAATCAGCCCCTCAAACCTGTTCTGCCAGTGGAGTCCTGTAGCAGAGTGGTTAGCGTGGGTTCGATTCCCAGACAGACTGAAACGTTAGAGAAAGTTTCCTTACTCCAACGCAACTCTGTTTACCTCGCAGTATGTAGGAACCCAGTTGTTAGTCGATCGGTGGATCGCTTTTCCGGGGATAATTATTCCTTTTAAAAAAAAATGAAAGGTGCTCAAGATCTCATGGCACCTTCGGAAAAGATAAGGGAGTTTCTCTCTCTCTCGGTGTCCTGGCCAACAATTCCCCTGATAAAATTGGTCACTCAATCCACGGGACATTGGGAGAGAGAAACTATCGATTCTTTTCCGATACCGCCATTGGATCTTTAACATCCACCTGAACAGGGACCTTGGTTTAGTGTCTCACCTGAAGGACGGCACCTCCAACGATGTAACGACCTCCAGCGCCCCATTGGAGCGTCAGCTTAGACTACGTTGAGACGTCTCAAAACGTTTCATTTTACGGGGATATACGAGGGGGTTGGGGGGGAGGGGGTGGGTGAGGAGAGAGAGAGAGGGGGGGTTGAGGAGAGGTGGGGAGGTATGAGGAGAGAGAAGGCATGAGGAAAGAGAGAGGGTGACGGGGGATGAGGATTGACTTTGTATTTTGTGAGCGAAAGGCGATTGCCAGTTTGCGCACCAGGATTGTTGGCCAGGACACCGAGAGAGAGAGAGAGAGAGAGAGAGAGGGAGAGAGAAACTCCCATTTCTTTTCCAATAACGTCACGGGAGATCTTTAACGTCCACCTGAACAGGCAGATGGGACCTTGGTTTAACATCTCACATGAAAGACGGCACCTCCAACAGCCTCCTCCCCCCACCCCCCACCTCCACCCTCCGCCCCCCCCGGCACTGTGCTGGAGCGTCAGCTTAGACTACGTGATTCCAAGTCACAGGTTAGGCCTCAGCTGGAATATTGTGTCCGATTCTGGGCACTGCACGATAGGATGAATATCAAAGCCCTGAGAGAGTGCAGAGGTGATGTACCAGAATGGTACCAGGGATGAGGGACGTTAGTTATGTGGGGAGACGAGAGAAGCTGGGATTGTTCTCCTTGGAGCAGCGAAGGGTACGGGGAGATTTAATAGAGATATTCAAAATTATGAGGGGTTTTGATAGAGCAGACAGGGAGAAACTGTTTCCACTGGGAGGTGAGCTGGTAGCCAGAACCAGAGGGGAGATGAGGAGACATCTTTTTTTTTACACACACGCACGGGGGGTTGTTACGGTCTGGAATGCACTGCCTGAAAAGGCGGTGGAAACAGATTCAATAACAACTATCAAAAGTGAATTAGATAGGATATGGGGGAAAGAGCGGGGGAGTGGGACTGAGCTGGGTGGGTCTTCCAAGGAGCCGGCCCAGGCACAATGGGCCGAATGGCCTCCTTCTGTGCTGTAATGTTCTATGATTCTGTTCTATAAGTCCCGACGTGGGGTCTTGAACCCACAACCTTCTGATTCAGTGTCACAGAGGCTGTGTGTGATGCTGAGCTGAGCATTGGTTCCATCGGTACGAAAATTCCTCGCTTTCTTCGGGGGAGGGGTGGGTGGGGAGGTGGGGGAACGACGACACTGAGCCAGGGAGGGCAGAGGGGAGGTGGTGCGAGAGAGCGGCGTGCGGGCTGTGAGTGAGGGGTGTTGTGGAGGGAGACTATAGGGGGAGGCGGAGGGGGAAGGAGAGGGTGGTGGGGGTGGAGGTGTGAGGAGAGAGGGGTTGAGGAGAGAGAGGGGGAGGTGTGAAGAGATTGGGGGGGGTGAGTAGAGTGGGGGGTGAGGAGAGAGGGGGTGAGGAGAGAGGGAGGGGGGGAGGTGTGAGGAGAGAGGGGGTGTAAGGAGAGAGGAAGTGAGGAGAGAGGAAGGGGGGGAGGTGTGAGGAGAGAGGGGGGTGAGGAGAGAGGGAGGACGGGGTGAGGAGAGTGGGGGGGGGCGGAGGTGTGAGGAGAGGAACGAGGGGGGGGGTTGAGGGAGAGAGGAGGGCGGGGTGAGGAGAGAGAGGTGGGTGGGGTGGGGTGGGGTGGTGGGGGGGCTGTGTGTCAGCCCCCACTCTGTGCTCCCTGAGATGTTTAACACTTGGGCCATCACTTTACCCAAAACCGAGGATATTCTTCACAAGAAGCTGAAGATGAACCCGTATCATCCCTTCACCTGCAATCAGCCTAATGGTGAGGTGGGTCGGGTGGGCGGGGGGTGGTGGGGGGGGGGGTGCGGGGGGTTACAGAGAGGGTTAAACAATGGTGGGGATACAAGAACAGAAGCAGGTATCAGCCCAATGCTCTTTAATCACTGGGACGTTACTCCCGCTTGAGGGGGTGCTGTATAAATGCAAGTCGTTGTTATGGGTTTGACCCACTAAGTCAAGGGCTTTGAGCTCACAGTCGAGGCAGATGCTCCAGCACAGTGCTGGGGGTATGGGTGGATGTGGGAGGGGGGGGTGGGTGTGGTGGGGGCGCGGGGATGAGGAGGGTGGGGGGGGGAAGAAAGCACTGCACTGTCAGAGACGCCTCCTTCAGATGAGATGTTATAATAAAGATAATCCTTGCATCTGATTCAGAACCTCATCACGTCTTCGAGACGTCTCAAAGCGCTTGGCAGGATATGCTGTAAAGTGCAGTGACTGTGTGCTTTGTGGGCGAAACGCGGCAGCCAATTGCGCGCAGCAGCGTCCCCGCAAACAGCCGTGGATTGCGTGACACATTTTGTTTGGAAGGGATTATTACCCCTGGAAAGCGATCCTCCAATTGACTCACAACCGGGGTGACTACTGACTGCTAAGTGACCAGAGGCGTGTGGAGTAAGGAAACTTGCCCAACATTTCTCCCTGCCCAGGAATCGAACCCCCGGTCCTCTCGCTCGCGAGGCGGGTGGTCTAAACCGCTGAACTACGGGATTCCCAGGTTGCGTGGTTTGCGTGAAAGCCACTGTGTAAGCGCTGTGACTAACGTCGTGTTCTCTGTCTCTCCCTTTCTCTCGCTCTCCTTCTCTGCTCTGACACGATAGTCTTCGTGATGAGCTATGTTCACGCGGATTTGTGGAAAGGGCTGATTCTCTTCCTCATCGTTATTGTCGGATTCATTTTATACCGAGTGCACCTCACCCAGGTACACCCCCATCACAACGCTCCCCCGCCTGTATCCTCACCCAACTCTGTACCCCCCATCACACCAGTCCTCGTTAGGCTCCACTGGCTCCCCATCGCCGAATGGATCTCAATTCAAGATCCTCACGCTCGTTTTCAAATCCTTTCATGCCCTGACACTTCCCTACCTCTCCGACCTGCTTAACCCCCCCTCAACCCACAACCCGCTCAACTGGCTCCGACCTTCTGGGTGTCCCTTGTGCCCTTTGTTCCACCATTGGTGGCCGCACTTTCAGCCGCTAAGCCCCGAATCTCTGGAACCTTTTCCCCCCTCACCCTCCGCCTCGCCCCTTCCTTCCCCATCTTCGGGTCGCGCCTGAAGACCTTCCCATTCGCACGTGGCTACGGTCACCTCCCAGCTCGACGTCGCGCTCTCCCACTGTCAAGCGCTCTGGGGACGCTACGACCGTGTGAGGGGCGCCACGTCAATGCAAGTTGTTGTTGCTCGTACACTGTATCCGAAAATATCTCGCTAGGCCGCCTGTTCCATACATTTACCATTCGCTCGCTCACCGAAATGGTGTTTCCCAGATTAGTTGTGAATTTGGATTGATGTTGTTGTTCTTCTTCTTCTTCTTGCTGTTGTTGTTGTCGTTGTTGTAGGACCACCAACAGTTTTCTGGGTTCTTCATCTTGCTGCTCATCCTGGCTTTGTGGATGATCTTCTCCTCCATTGGCAAACGATACTTGGTGTTGGATATGAACATGGGGATGTACAAGTTTTACATCTCTGGCCACTTACATTTCCAGGGCCCACTGTATAATATCTACATCCGGCTCAAAGCCCAGAAGAATGGTAGGTAAAATAACGATAAATAATCCTTGCATTTCATACAGCGCCTTCTCACGTCTCAAAGCGCTTCACAAAATACGCCGCAAAGTGAATTGACTGTGCATTTTGTGGGCGAAACGCGGCAGCCAATTGCGCACGGCAGCGTCCCCACAAACCGTCGTGGATTGCAATGGGGGTTCCTACTTATTGCTAGGTAAACAGAGGCGTGTGGGGTAAGGTAACTTGCCTAACTTTTTGCCCTGCCTGGGAATTGAACCCAGATCCTCTCACTTGCAAGACGAATGCTCTAATCACTGAGCTACAGGACCTAACGCACTGGTCACTTGGAGCAAAGAGTCATCCCACTCAGCTCCTGTTAACCCTGCCAGCAAATCCCGAATGGGTAGGGTGGTCCTAGCTGGACAAGCAGTGGGAAAGCTTCCATACAGCGCTCTCAATGGCTAGCTGTGCGGTTTTAGCTGGTTAGACTCCAGCAGTTACCCCAACGCACACTCCGGGGTCCCCAAGCCTTGGCTCTCACTAACTTGCGCTGAATATTCTCAGGAATTAGGTGAGCGGGATGTGTTGCTCCAGGGTGAGAGAGAGAGAGAGAGAGAGAGTGTGTGTGTGGCCATTTCATTCCTTACACATGTGGGTCTGGTTTGGAGACTTGGGATCAGAGCAACCTGAACTGTATTCCCAGCGCATCCTTCTTTGAGACCAGGTCACATATTCACCTCAGCATCTGCCTGGCTCCAGCCTCCTGCATGTCCTTCTTGTCCTCCGATCCACCATTGGTGGCCACGCTTTAAGACACGACGCCGCGAAACTCTGGAGCACTTTTCCTCCATCCCTTTGCCTTGCCCCTTCCTTCCCCATCATCAGATCATGCCTGAAGACCTTTCTCTTTGACTGTGCCTAACGTCACCTCCCCTCTCCCTCTCCCCCCTGGCTCGGGGTCGTGCTCCGTCACTTTCAAGCGCTCCAGGACGTCACCCGCTATATAAATGCAAGTTGTTGTTGTTGAGGTGGGGTGGAATTGCTGGGGTGTAACCTGAGGACGTTGATTCAAGATAATTGGCAAAAGAACCAGAGCCACCTCCCTCCACAAGCTGCAGGTCATTCAGAACTCCGCAGCTCGTGTACTGTCCCGCACCAGGCTTCGGCGACCACATCACTCCCACCCTCGCTCGCCTCCACTGGCTCCCCATCCCCCAGAGGATTGATTTCAAGATCCTCATCCTCACCTACAAGGCCATTCACGGCCTTGCTCCCTCCTACCTCTCCAACCTACTATCCCCTACCTACCTGCCCGTACCCTCCGTTCCTCTGGCTCTGGTCTGCTCCACGTCCCCCGCCCCAACCGCCCTACCATCGGTGGT
This sequence comes from Callorhinchus milii, assembly GCF_018977255.1. NCBI lineage: Eukaryota > Metazoa > Chordata > Chondrichthyes > Chimaeriformes > Callorhinchidae > Callorhinchus > Callorhinchus milii. Next base: position 3,201,227 of record NW_024704743.1, on the reverse strand, counting down.
CGGGCCTTCAGCCTCTCAGCTCCCAGGCTCTGGAACTCCATCCCCCAGTGCCTTCGCCGCTTCCTCCCTTTCCTCCTTCAAGGCCGGTCTCAAAACCTTTCTCTTTGACCGAGCCTTCAGCTCCCCTCTCGACTCTCTTCCCCCTCCTCGCTCCCTCCCTTCCCTCCCCTCATCCTGACCATTTCCCCCCTCCTCGCTCCCTCCCTTCCCTCCCCTCACCCTGACCATTTCCCCCCTGCTCGGGTCATGACCCAACTGTGCAGCGCCTTGGGACGTCCTCCTGACGTGAAAGGCGCTTTATAAATGGAATCTTGTTGTTGTTGTTGTTGTTGTTGTTGTTGAGGGGAGATGAGGAGACATTTTTTTTCACACGGAGAGTTGTTACGGTCTGGAATACACAGCCTGAAAGGATGATGGAAACAGATTCATTGACAACTTTCAAAAGATAATTGGATAGGTACTTCATAGAATCATAGAATTATACAGCACAGAAGGAGGCCATTCGGCCCATCGTGTCTGGGCCTGCACTTTGAAAAGAGCTATCCAATTCAATCCCACTCCCCCGCTCTCCCCCCCCCCTAGCCCTGCAAGCTTGTCCTCCCCAAATAATTATCCAAAGAGGAAGAGGAAAAAGTTGAAGGGGAAATACTTGCAAGGATATGGGGAAAGAGCGGGGGAGTGGGACCGATTGGGTAGCTCTTCCAAAGAGCTGGCACAGGCACCATGGGCCGAATGGCCTCCTCCTATGCTGTAATATTCTATGATTCTTTGAATGGTGTGCGCTAACCCTATCTGGTCTCTGGTTCCAGGCTACGGGGAGCTCCTGTACAAACTGATCCTCAATGGTGAAAATATCGAGCACCAAGACCTGACTGGCATTCGCTTCTCAGAGGCACCTGAGGTACTCACAGCAGAGACAACAGTCTAATAATAATAATAATAAGCCTTGCGTTTGATATAGCGCCTTATCCCCGTCTTCGACACGTCGCAAAGCGCTTTGCAGAACATACGGTAAAGTGAAGTCACTGTTTTTTTTGTGTGGGAGAAATGCGGCAGCCAACTGTAGTTATAGACGCACTAAATAGGGAGAAAAATCTAATCGGAAACCACTTCTGTCTAATCAGAACCCTTGTCCTTGCTTTCATAGCCCTCCAGCCCTTGTTCCTCCCTACCTCTGTCACCTGCTAACTCCATACGGACCTGTCCGCTCCTTACACTCAGCGGGCTCCGGCCTGCTCCACGTCCCCCATTGGCGGTCGGGCCTTCAGCCTCTCTGCCCCCATCTTTTTGGAACTCCATCTCGGAGTGCCTCCGCCTCGCGCCCTCTCTTTGCCTCCTTCAAGGCGCGACTCAAGATCTTCCTCTTCGACCGTGACTGCGGTCGCCCTCCTATCCCTACCCTCCCAGCCCTCCATCCCTCTTGTTCAGAAACCCCCAGCTTGGGTCCCTGACTGTCCAGCACTAACGTGAAAGCCATTATACGAATGTAATTGTTGTTGTTGTTGTTGCTGTTAGAAGCTGGAGAGGCTGGGAAAGCGAATGGCGAGCAAGCTGAATTTAAATTATTTCGACCACCTCGACAAGTCTGACAAACACATCATAAGACATAAGCCTCCCATCTGGCTGCAGGACGACACCGCAATATCACAATGCGAATTCAGGTCAATGTGTAATTAAACTATTGTATTCCACGTTTACATCTGGTGTCTGCCTCTCACCTACCCCACATTACACCTCCTCGGGGGTAGGGTGGATGGGGTTGGTGGTGGGGGGGGGGGGGGGTGGTGGTTGGGAGGTAAGCGGGGTCACCTTGTAGCTGAATTGGCTCCAAGGTGACGTGCCTGGCAATGGAACGTCGGCATCGAGCCCCCCCCCCACCCCCTACCTCTGTGACGGTCTCTGGTCCGGTTCCTGAGCCAGGAGGGTTCGCGGTATTCCAGGGCGCTCACTGCTGATCACAGCACAGCCCGGCCCTGGCTCATCGGCAGGGCCTGGAAGGGCCGACCAGTTTTACTGGGGGCAGGGAATCTTCCCGCTCAGCCCCTGTCAGCCTCGCAAGCCAAAGCCCCAACGGAGAGGGTGGTCCCAGCTGGACAAACAGCGGGAAAGCTTGCAAGACAGCAATATCAATGGCAAGCTATGTGGATTTAGCTGGTTAGACTCCAGCAGTTACCCCAACACGCAGTCCGGGTTCCCCAAGCCTTAGCTCTTGCCAACCTGCGCCTAATACTCTCCGGAATTAGGTAAGCGGGGGGGGGGGCGGGGGCGTCCCTCCAGGAAGAGAGGGAGAGAGAGAGAGAGAGCGCATTCCATTCCAACCATCTATCTCTGGGATGTCCATGTGCAGTTGGGATGCGGGGAATTCTCAGATTGGTTTGGAGCCTCTTAAGCGACGGTAAACCAACACATCTGTGCCCTGTTTTAACTCAGACGTTGGAGACACCCCCTAAACCGACACGTTGGAGACGTTCCCTATCTCACACGCGGGGGGGAGGGTTGAACTTTAAGTGCTTTGAGATGTCCTCTCAAGGTGAAGGGCACTGTGTCAACTCAAATTCCACTGCTTTGTGTTGGAGACACTCCCTATCTCACACTTTGCGGAGGGGGGGGGGGGGGGGGTCAGCCTGGCTCAGCAGGAAAGAGAAGGGAATTTCTCCCGCCCGGCGAACAATCCCCCAAAGAAAAATTGGTCACTCACTTCATGGCTGTTTCATGGGGACACTGCTGCGTGCAAATGGGCTACTGTGTACACCAATAAATAATAATAACAATAATAATAATAATCCTTGCATTTGCTATAGCGCCTTATCACGTCTTCGAGGAGCCTCAAAGCGCTTCACAGTGAAGTCAATTGCCTGTATATTGGCTATCGGCTCTGGAACTCTATCCCCCAGTGCCTTCGCCGCTTCCTCCCTTTCCCCCTTCAAGGCCGGTCTCAAGACCTTTCTCTTCGACCGTGCCTTCAGCTCCCCTCTCGACTCTCTACCCCCTCCTCGCTCCCTCCCTTCCCTCCCCTCACCCTGACCACCTCGCCCCCCCCAAGGCTCGGGTCCCGACCCAACTGTCCAGCGGCTCGGGACGTCCTCCCGACGTGAAAGGCGCTGCATAAGTGGAATCTTGTTGTGGTTGTTGTCGCTATATATCTTTTTTACGCAGTCGCTACACTTTACAGAGGCTGTGAGATGGTGTGTAGGGGCCCCACCAAATGCAAGGTTTCGTTGTACAGTATTTTGGGTGTTTTGTGAGGGAGTTGGGAGTGATGTTATACTGACAACTGTCAACAGGGGGCGCTAGTCGTCGGTTAAGGAAACAGACCAGCAAATGAATGGGCAATGGCACCGCCTATTGGTGGATATGTGACATGACAGGCAGCTCATCATCTCACCGGAATCGAAGTCACCGGACGTTCAAAGTAATAATAATAATAAATAATCACAATAATAATCCTGGCATTTGATATAGCGCTTTTCACGTCTTCTCGACGTCCCAAAGCGCTTCACAGAACACACTGTAAAGTGAACTGACTGTATGTTTGTGGGCGAACGCGGCAGCCGATTGCGCACAGCGATGTCCCACAAACAGTCGTGGATTGAAAATGACCAATTTATTATTGTTTTGGTTTTGGAGGGATTATTATTAGGCTCTGTGTGGAGTAAGGAAACTTGGCCGAGGTCTCGCCCTCTGCCTGGATTGAACTCAGGTCTCTCGCTTGCAAAGCGAGTGCTCTAACCACTGAGCATAAGGATTATAATAAGAACATTAATAATCCTTGCATTTGATGTAGCGCCTTAGCACGTCTTCGAGACGTCTCAAAGCGCTTCACTAGAATATACTCGATCGTTAATTGCGCACCGCGGTGTCTGTCCCACAGAGAGCCATGGATTGAGCGACCAAATTATTATTATTATTTTTTAAGGGATTATTTTTAAGGCACATACACACACACACACACGCACACAGACAGACAAGAACAAAGACACACGCACTCGTACAAACACGCACGTATGCATACAGAGATATGCACGCAAAACAATTTACATTTATATGGCACCATTCACACCGGGAGGTTGTCTCAAAGCACTTTACACAGCTGGCTGGGTTCTCCAGGGTAGGAAAGGGGGGGGGGAGGCAAACACACACACACACACACGTATAAACTCATACAAAGACACTTACAGACGTTCTCACACATACACACAAATACACACGCAATCGTATACAGACACACACACACACACACAGAGTAAGTAATGGAGGGAGGGTTAGTGTATGTGTCGTGTATGTCTCAGGGTGTGAACAGGAGTGAAACACCAGCAACAAATTACATTTACACCGAGCCTTTCATGTCAGGAGGAGGTCCCAAGGCACTGGACAGTCAGGGATTTGGACTCAAGCTATGGGTTGGAATCAGGAAGGGTGGAGGGTAAGGGTGGGAGAGTGGTCGAAGAGGAGGGTCTTCAGAAGGGCCTTGAAGGAGACAAGGGAGGGAGCGAAGCAAAGGGAACGTGGGGTGGAATTGCAAAGGGTAAGGGCAGAGAGGCTGAAGGCCCGACCGCCAACGCTGGGGCGGGCCGGGCGGGGGACAGAGCGGAGGAAACGGACAGGGAGGGATGGACACCTGACAGACAGCTGGGTTGATTTGTGCTGAGCTGGGAAGCTGCTTCTCTCGGTGACTGAGAGCAATCTGCTTAACGAGGCCCGGCTGACACTCAGCAACGCATATTAATAATAATAATAATCCTTGCATTTGATATCACGCCCCGTCACATCTTCGAGACGCCTCAAAGCTCCTTCACGGAATGTACTCTAAAGTGAATTGACTGTGTATTGTGTGGGCGAAACGCGGGAGCCATTTGCGCACACACCAGCGTCCCGCGAACAGCCGTGGATTGAGTGACCAAATAGTTTTTTTTCCTCGAGGGATTATTATCCCCGGAAAGCGATCTGCAAATCGACTAACAACCAGGTTCCTACTTACTTACTGCTTGGTAAACAGAGGCGTGTGGCGTAAAGAGACTTGCCTGACGTTTTGCCCGGCCAGGGAGTGAGTGCTCTAACCACTACGTTACAGGACAGTGCTTAAGGTGCGGCCCTGACACGATACAGCCTGAGCATCATATCAGCGTCCTGCTGCCTGGTTTGTGGCGGTCTCACACTGTTTCGACATGGTGAGCGATCAGTCAACCAACACCCCAAAATCTCTTTCAGCCTCCCCCTCGGCAAGTTCTACCTCGTTCAAGCAGTCCTAGTGTTTCCTATTCTCTCGCCGCCTCGCCCCTCCCCAATGCGCTTCAGTGCTCATAATCCTGTGGCGTCCTGCAGCTCAGTGCTTTAGGGCGCTCGCCTCGCAAGCGAGAGGACCCGGGTTCGAGTCCTGGGCAGGGCGAAACGTTGGGCAAGTTTCCTTACTCCGCACGCCTCTGTTTACCTACTAGCGGTAAGTAGGAACCCGGTTGTTAGTCGACTGGCGCCTCGCATTTCCGAGGGTAATAATCCCTTCAATTGGCGGCCGCGTTTCGCCCACAAAACATACAGTCAATTCACTTCACGATATATTCTGTGAAGCGCTTTAAGACGTCTGGAAGACGTGATGAGGCGCTCTGTCAAAATGCGAGGATTATTTATTTATTCCTAGAGGTGTAGCTCCTTGCTTTTATCTGTTCGAAACGCCTTTTGCCGCCCTTAAGGTGAGACGTGAAACCAAACGTCCCGTCTGTGCCTGTTCGAGTGGGCGTTAGAGATCTGAAAAGAGAAGGGGATTTCTCTCCCTCTCTCCCGGTGTCCTGGCCGACAATCCCCCCGATAAAAAAGTCGGTGGCTCGCTGAATCCACAGCTGTTTGTGAGACACTGCTGCGCGCACAAACTGTCAGTCCCGTTTCGCCCATGAGATATACAGTCACCACACTTGGTGGTGAAGCACTTTGAGATGTCCTCCCAATGTTAAACACGATGCATCCAGCGCAGCAGAGCCCAACTCACGAGTCCACAGACCAGATGTTAGCGCTCGGGGGTGGGTGGGGAGGTGGGGGTATGAGGGGGTGGTGGGGGGGGGGGTGGAGAGGCAGTCACCACAGGCAACGTCAGTAACCTCATCTCCTGTTACTCAAACATGAACACGAGCTGCCCGAAGGCTTTCCGAAACATTCTCGACCCTTCCCGACCTCCGAAGGCGGCTGCAGGCCTCCATGTCAAGCTGGTGATTAGAATAATGAGGCGGAAGGAGTAATGAGGGGGTCCCAGGGCAGTGCCCCCCCCCCACACACACACACACATACACACCACATTGCCCGAGGTGTCACACCTGGAATTGCGCTGTGGTGTTTGGGGACAAAGGGAGTTTTAATGCAGCAGCCACACAAGGTCTGAACCCCGGCTCGTCACTCACCTATCCCCCTTGGGACGGGAGCTAAGTGGGGTCTCGTTGGAGCTGAACTGGCTCCAAGGTGACACGTTAGGCAATGGACTATCGGAATTGAGCCCCCGCCCTCTGTGACGGTATCTAGTCCAGTTCCTGAGCCAGGAGGGTCCACAGTATTCCAGGGCACTCACCGCTGATGGCAGCAGAGCCCGGCCCTGGCTCATTGGTAGGACCTGAAAGGGCCGACCAGTCATCGGGGGCAGGGAATCCTCCCACTCAGCTCCTGTTAACCCTGCAGCCAAAGCCCTAATGGGTAGGGTGGTCCTAGCTGAACAAGTAGCAGAAAAGCTTGTCGGACAGCGATATCAATGTTAAGCTATGTGATTTTAGCTGGTTAGACTCCAGCAGTTACCCCAACGAACACTCTGGGGTCCTCAAGCCTTGGCTCTTGCCAACCTGCGCCCAATACTGTCCGGAATTAGGTAAGCAGGACGTGTCCCTCCAGGGAGAGAGAGAGCACATTGCATTCCAACAATCTATCTCTGGGATTTCCGTGCGCAGGTGGGATTGTTGGCGCAGGACACCGGGAGAGATGCAGAGAAACTCCCTTCTCTTTTCCAATAGCGAAGCAGGATCTTTAACGTCCACCTGAACAGGCACAGACGGGGCCTCGGTTTAACGTCTCATCCGAAGGACGGCACCTCTGACAACGCAGCACGCTCTCCACCCCCCAGCGCTGGACTGGAGCGTCAGCTTAGACGATGTGATTCCGAATCAAGACGGGTGGGGCTTGAACCCACAACCTTCTGACTCAGAGGCAACAGTGCTGCCACTGCTGCCCGGCCGACACACAAAACATAGAGACCGCAAATCGAAACAAAGGTACCGACTGGATTCTCGTTGATGCCTTAGCCCTCAGAGCGCGTCTAATACCTGTAAACCGGTTGACAGCTTTAATGATATTAACCGCTTAGCTGGTGGGTGTAATCTGCACGTCTGTGGGGCAGTGAATCCTGCAGCAATCAAAGTGGAGTTCGGTAGCTCAGTTGGTTCGTGGGCTCGCCTGGCAAGCGATTGGTTTCGATTCCCGGGAAAGACAGGAGAGCAGCGAGGCTGATCACAGCGTTCGAGACAGAGACAGAGACAGAGACAGAGGAGAGCAGCGAGGCTGATCACAGCGTTCGAGATAGAGACAGAGACAGAGACAGAGGAGAGCAGCGAGGCTGATCACAGCGTTCGAGATAGAGACAGAGACAGAGACAGAGGAGAGCAGCGAGGCTGATCACAGCGTTCGAGACAGAGACAGAGACAGAGGAGAGCAGCGAGGCTGATCACAGCGCTAGAGAGATGAGCTGTTAATCATGTTTAGGTAAGCTTTAACGAGATAAACTTTTTAAAGCGTCATCTTCACCTGAATCCAGTCACAACGATCATTGAATCCGTATCTCAAAGTGCTTTACAAAGTTTTTTCGACTGTGTTTTCGAGCAGTCAATGTGCACATCATAATAATAATAATAATAATAATAATAATCCTTGCATTTGATATAGCGCTTTTCACATCTTCTCCACGTCTCAAAGCGCTTCACAGAATATACTGTAAAGTGAATTGACTGTATATTTGTGGGCGAACGCGGCAGCCAATTGCGCGCAGCAATGTCCCACAAGTGAGTGACCAAATCTATCTGGGGTTTGTTGGTCAGGACACCGAGGGAGAGAAAGAAATTCCCTCCTCTTTTCCAATAGCATCACTCGATCTTTAGCGTCCACCTGAACAGACACAGATGGGACCTCAGTTCAATGGCTCATCTGAAGTACGTTGCCTCCGACAGTGCAATTCCCCCCCCCCCAGCGCTACACTGGAGTGTCAGCTCCTGGTGTCCTGGCCAACAATCTCCCAAATAAAATTGTTCGCTCGCTCCATGACCGTTTGTGGGGCACTGCTGTGCGCAACTGGCTGCCACGTGTGGCCCACGCAATGCACGGTCACTACACTTTACAGTAAACCCTGGGAAAGCATTTTCAGACGTCTTGATGACGCGATAAGGCGCGAGATTAAATGCAAAGATTATGATGTGATTCCAGGGGCTTGAGCCCGCAACCTTCTGACTCGAAGAAAGAGAGCACTACCACTGCGCCAGGATGTCACACAATGCGGATTTATTGGTGCGTTTTTCACCTGGGCAACCTACTGTGCAAAAAGGCAAAATACTTCGGCTACGACTCCACGGCTCAATCATGTTAGCCTGTCTCAGCAACTGGCTCCGGCCTCCTGTTTGTCCCTCGTCCCCTCCGCTCCACCATCAGTGGCCATGCCTGCAGTCACTACACCCTGAAACTATGGAACCCTCTCCCTCAATCCCTCCGCCTCGCTCCCTTCCCCACCTGCAAATCTCACCTAAAGACCTTCCTTGTTGGTCGGGCTTACGATCACCTCTCCCGTCCCTCTCTCCCTGGCTCGGGGTCAGACTCCGCCACTGTCAAGCGCTCCGGGACGCTACCCAAGTTGTTGTTGTTATACGTCCATTTTTTTATTAAACGTATTTTAAAGTGGGGGCACTTGGACCTAAAAGCCTCAGATCTCTCCCGGTTGAAGCCAACCCAGAACTTTCCTGTAACATAATTGGATTCTGATCCCGAATAACTTTACATCTAAGAGCTCTCGCTGCTGCTCAATGGGTGCAGTGTTGGGCTCTACAGACCAGGAGGTCTCAGGGTTGAATCGTGGTCTGAGCCTTTCTTGAATATGGGAACAATATCTGCTGCTTTCAGACTGTTGAACTTCCCCAATGCCCGATTGACTTCCTCATGATGTCTGTCACGAATCCCCTGTCTTGTCTCCCTAAATAGCCCGGGCTACAGGTCGTCGATCGCATGGCATTTGCTAGTTTTAATTTCAAGTTGGCCGTCGTTGTAGTGATGTGATCAAAGGTTGTTCATTGCCACAAACAAGGGACCCGCTGTCCTGTTACACGCGGTCCTGTAGCTCAATGGTTCGAGCACTCGCCTCGCAAGCGAGAGGACCCGGGTTCGATTCCCGGGCGCAAATTGGCTTTCGCCACAAATTATACAGTTTACAAGTATATTCTACGAAGCGCTTTTAGGCAACTCGAAGACATGGTAAGATGTCTATATCAAACGCAAGGATTATTATTATTATTATTTCTTCAGACTGGTGATGTAGAGGGGAAAACACTGTCCTCGTTTTAAACTTGCGTCCCCTTGTCCAGAGAGGAGGGAGGGAGGAATAAACAAGGGAAGGAAATGATTATGGCAAGAAATAAGAAACACACACATGATATATTACGAATTGTCTTTATTTATTATTTTTAAATTATGAAGTGCTCCAAACGTGTCTGGTGCCATTGTGCTTACAACCGTTCTGTTCAGATACTGGCTTTTTAAAAAAAAAATCTCATGAAAATCTCCGCACATACAGGAGATTATAGCACTTTTTTTTTTAACAACAACTCAAAATGGTGCTTTTCGTTTTTCTTTTCAAGTCTCGAATAGTATTTACAGGGTTTTATTTCTCTCGCTCTCTCCCTCTCGCCCGTCCGCCCGCCCGCCCGCTTTCTTTCTCTCGCTACACATCCCCTGCTCTTTATTTTATTTTAAAAGCGGGTTAGAATCACAGAACCATCATCCTATTAGCAGAGCAGAAGAAGCCGATTAATTCGTCCCATCGTGCCCGTGACTATTCCTTTGCGAGCGAACCTTTTCGGTCCCGTTGACCTGCCCTTTCCCCCATTCAAACCCCTCGTCCTTTATTGTTTATTGATAATAAATACAGCGATTTCTACCTGATTCTAGGAGTGCTACTAGTTCGTGTCAGACATGGTGTCAGACAGTGTCAGACAGTAAGATGGGGTGACTTAGGATGATTACAGGGCTAACGAAACCCACTCAGAAACTGAATGGTTAGAAGCGCTGTCCTTGCAGCACCTGAAGACAGACACTACCATGAAAGGAAAGCAAGCATTGCATTAAAATGGAAGATTAATTTGTCTATAAGACTATATTGGAAAAGTCCCTGAATATTTTATCATGTTATTATTAAGTATTATTATTCTTTAAATAACTGCTTTATTCCCCTCCTATTCAGAATACTGGATTAAAATGTACCTGATATCATCTGCTTTTTATTTTATTTCAAACGCTATTTTTCCCGCTTCTTAAAAATATCATGCGTCAGATATTATTATTGCTTCTATAGTTTATTGTAGGCGCCTACGTGAAATATTGCCCCCAAAAAACTGGCTACGGTATTTATTCTTATTTATCCAAAAAAGTTAAAATATAATACTTTACAATTGGCATAGATTCGATATTTGTTGCATGCGTAAAATGCAGAGTTTCTTAAAATAAACCCAACCGGTTTGTTTCCCTCTCCTCTCTCCTTTTTGTAAACCCCCTTTCGGAAAGTGACAAGCGCTTTGGCATTTCTGTAACACATTTAACACTTGATCAAATACTGAGCTCAGTGATGGACCAAATAAATGGGGGTAGGGTGTTGGCGTTGGGGCTGGGGTAGGGTTCAGGGGTTGAGAGGGGTGACTTGAGTTGGGATGGGGCTGGGGGTGGAGTGGGTTGGGGTTGCATTGTGTTGGGCTGGGTTGGGATTGGTTGGGATGGGTTGGGTGGGTGGATTTGGGGTGGGATTGAATGGGTTAGATTGGTATTGGATTGGGGTTAGTAGAGTTGGGTTGGGGTGAATTGAGTTGGAATGGAATTGGGTTGAGGGTGGGGCTGGGGGTGTGGGTTGGGGTTGAGCTGGGGGTGGGGTTGCGGTTGTGGGTTGGGGCTTGAGTTGTGGGTCGGATTGGGAGTGGGCCTGGGGGTGGGTTGGGGTTGGGGTTGGCGGTGGGGTTTGGGGGTGGGGTTGGAGTTGAGTTGGGGGTTGGGGGGGGGTTGAGTTGGGGTTGGGTTGGGAGCTTTTGGGGAGGAACAAACCATACTAAGATATAAAATGCAACTCAGTACTTCAGAAAGAGTGCACTGTGCATAGGATCCAATAAATAAATAAATAAATAAATCAATAAACAAACAGATAAATAAATAAAAAAAACAATAAAACAAACAATAAATAATTCCATTAAAAAAAAAATCACTTTGTTACACACAATGTTACCTTAAAGGTGAGAGAGAAGGGGGCCACAGATCAATCGTTGGGTAGACAAGACTACTATTGTCCTCCGATAGAAAAGGTTCGACCTCTCGGTGGTTTACAAACACCTTCAGTTCCTTCGCTGAATTTCAGCGAACGAGTTTGCCGGGTTTTAGTGTCTCTACAGCTTAAAGTGAGGAGTTTTTGTTTAAAATCTATTCCTGTATAAAGTTCATGCGAAAATCACAAGCAGAACATTTCTTCCATTCTCTCTTGTAGAAAATAGTTTCGATGTGCTATCTATCACACGTGGCAATCAACATCTGTGTCTTGTTTCTCCTGGTTCGGTGTATGACTTGAAGGTAGAGGACGAGGAAGAGGAAAGGGGCAATGACGACGAAGGTGAGGAGCAATTTGAAGGGGAAGATGAAGGTGATGGAGGAGGAGGTGGAGAGAGATGAAAACGAGGGCGATGAAGACGCTGAGGAGATAATAATAATAATAATAATAATAATCCTTGCATACGATACAGCGCCTTTTCGCGTCTTCGAGACGTCTCAAAGCGCTTCACGGGATACACTGTAAAGTGAATTTTGGGGGCGAAATGCGGCAGCCAATTACGCACAGCAAACAGGCGAGGACTGACTGACGAATTTGTTAATTCTCTTTTTGAAGGGATTATTATCCTCGAAAAAGCGATCCGCCAATCGACTAACAACCGGCTTCCGGGTTTACTCCTGAGTAAACAGAGGCGTGCGGAGTAAACCCCGGGAATGGAACCCAGGTCCTCTCGCGCTCTAACCACTGAGCCTCAGGACTCCGCAGTGAGGGAGACGAAGATGATGAGGAGGAAGTCGATGAGGATGGAAGAATGAATGAATGAATGAATGAATGAATGAATGAATGAATGAATGAATGAATGAATGAATGAATGAATGAATGAAGATGAGGAGAGAGTGGTCAGGCCAGGTCAGGCCTCCACCGCGTTGAGTGCAGGGCTGGCGGTGCCGGTGGTGTCGGGGGGGGAGCCCCCGGGGCCCCCCTTGAAGCAGGCCGACTCGTAGTGCTTGTTCAGGTAGGACTTGAGGGCGAAGGTCTTGTGGCAGCGCTTGCAGCTGAAGTGCTTGAAGGCCGAGTGCGTCTGCATGTGGGCCCGCAGGTTGGAGCGGTCGGCGAAGGCCTTGCCGCAGTGGGCGCAGCCGAAGGGCTTCTCCCCGGTGTGCGAGCGCATGTGGCCCTGCAGCAGCCAGGGCCGGCTGAAGGCCTTGCCGCAAGCCCCGCACTTGTGCCGCAGGTCGTGGGTCAGCAGGTGCATGGCCATGGCCGGCATGGACACGTAGACCTTGCCGCAGGTCGGGCACTTGCGGGCCAACTTGCTGTCCAGGCTGCGGTGGGTCTGCTTGTGGCGGCTCAGGTTGGACGAGGTGGCGTAGGTCTTACCGCACTCCCCGCAGGCGTGCCGGTGGGTGGGGCCTCGCCCCGCGTCGTCGTCGGACCCGCCCCCGGCCCCCGCCCCGGCCCCGCCTCCGCCTCCGCCTCCGCCCCCGGCCCCGCCCCTCCTCCTTCGTCTGGACCGGCCGTCGGTGATGAAGAAGGCAGCCACGCTGTAGCCCTCGCTCACCGCGGCGTCGCCGTTGATGTAGCCGGCCCCCGCCTGCGGGCTGTCCGGCTGCTCCGGCTGCTCCGGCCGGCAGCACTCCCGCCCCGGCACCGCCGCGTAGAGGGGCTCCGGGGAGGCCAGCCGGAGGCCGGTGTCACCATCCTCGTAAACACTGCTCGGCCTGATGTAGTCACTGATGTAACCTGGGAGAGAGAGAGTTTTTTGAGGAGGCGGATTAAAGAGAGACGGGTCTCTATGGGTGGGGTCTACCTGGACTTCCAGAAGGCATTTGATCAGGTTCCACACGAGAGGTTATTAGCGACAAGGAAAGCACTCGGAATCGGAGGTGGCCTCGTAACGTGGCTTGGGAATCGGCTGGGAGGCAGGGTCTGTTGGCTTTGGTCAGCCGGGTGCCTGACATATCATAGAATCAGAGAATTATACAGCACCGAAGGAGGCCATTCGGCCCATTGTGTGCCCGCTGGCTCTTTGAAAGAGCCGTCCAGGTTAGTCCCACTCCCCCCGCGCTCTCCCCATTGCCTTGCAAATTTGTCCTCCCCAAATATCTATCTACTTCTCTCTTGAAAGTTGCTATCGAATCGGCTTCCACCGCCCTTTCGGGCAAAGCAAAAAACACACAGCCTGCCATTGATATGGCTGCCGGCAAGCTTTAACCCGCTGCTCGTCCAGCTAGGACCATCCTACCCGTTAGAGCTTTGGCTTGCTGGGCTGACAGGAGCTGAGCGGGATGACTCTGGATGAGTGAGGTGTCTATGGATGTCGTCTACCCGGACGTTCAGAAGGCATTTGATAAGGTTCCGCACAAGAGGTTATTAGCAATAATAAAAGCGCTTAGAATCGGAGGTGACCTTGCGACGTGGGTTGGCAGTTGATTGGGAGGCAGGAAACGGAGCGTAGGGATGAAAGGAACTTTCTCCGATTGGCGGGACGTGACAAGTGGCGTTCCCGGGGGTCTGTACTGGGGCCTCAGCTTTACACCATTTATATTATATCTATATATATATATATATATGTGCGGGTGTGTGTGTGTGTGTGTGTATATGTATATAAATGACTTGGTTGAAGGAATAGAGAGTCTTACATCCAAATGTGCGGATGACGTAAAGTTAAGGCCAATTAATTGGAGTTGAGGTACAGATCAGCCGTGATCTGATCAAATGGCCAAACAGGCTTGAGGGGCTGATTGGCCCTATTCCTGTGTCTACGTTTCTTTGAGAACGAGAAAGAGAGGTCGTGAGACGGGGAGCGAGCGAGCGGGCGGGCGTAGAGAGATGCGGGGAGACAGGGGATTGAGAGCCGCAGAGAGAAAGGGGGAAAAAGATAAAGAGAGGTAGGGAGAGTGGGGGGGCGGACGTGGAGAGGGGGAAGAGAGAGGGAGGAAGGAGCGACAGATAAGAGTGGCAGAGAGAGGGAGAAAGGGGTGGGGGGGGGGGGAGAGGGGGGGAAAGGCTGTGAGAAAGCTCCAAGTTCTCAGACTCAGTGTATCCCACACAAACACACGTTGTCTCTCCCTCACACACGCGCACACACACACACTACACTTTCTCTCGCACACACTGTCTCTCTCTCTCACACACACACACACACTGTCCCTCTCACACACACACAAGCACTGTCCCTCTCACACGCACACATACACTGTCCCTCTCACACACACACATACACACGGTCCCTCTCACGCACATTGTCTCTCTCTCACACACACACATACACACACTACACTTTCTCTCACACACACTGTCTCTCTCTTATACACACATAACAACACACCGGCTCTCACACTCACACACCTGCTCTCACACTCACACACCGGCTCTCACACTCACACACCTGCTCTCACACTCACACACCGGCTCTCACACTCACACACCGGCTCTCTCACACTCACACACCGGCTCTCTCACACTGACACACCGGCTCTCACACTCACACACCTGCTCTCTCACACTCACACACCGGCTCTCACACTCACACACCGGCTCTCACACACTGACACACCGGCTCTCTCACACTCACACACCGACTCTCTCACACTCACACACTGGCTCTCACACTCACACACCGGCTCTCACACTCACACACCGGCTCTCACACACTGACACACCGACTCTCTCACACTCACACACTGGTTCCCTGACACTCACACACCAGCTCTCTCACACTCACACACCAGCTCTCTCACACTCACACACCTGCTCTCACACTCACACACCGACTCTCTCACACTCACACACTGGCTCTCTCACACTCACACACTGGCTCTCTCACACTCACACACCAGCTCTCTCACACTCACACACCGGCTCTCACACTCACACACCGACTCTCTCACACTCACACACTGGCTCTCACACTCACACACCGGCTCTCTCACACTCACACACCGGCTCTCACACTCACACACCGGCCCTCTCACTCACACACTGGCTCTCTCACACTCACACACCGGCTCTCTCACTCACACACTGGCTCTCTCACACTCACACACTGGCTCTCTCACACTCACACACTGGCTCTCACACTCAAACACTGGCTCTCACACTCACACACTGGTTCTCTCTCACTCACACACCGGCTCTCTCACACTGACACACTGGCTCTCACACTCACACACCGGCTCTCTCATACACCGGCTCTCTCTCACTCACACACCGGCTCTCTCACACTCACACACCGGCTCTCTCACACTCATTCACCGGCTCTCTCACACTCACACACCGGCTCTCTCTCACTCACACACTGGCACTCACACTCACACACCGGCTCTCTCACACTCACACACTGGCTCTCTCACACTCACACACTGGCACTCACACCGGCTCTCTCACACTCACACACCGGCTCTCTCTCACTCATACACCGGCTCTCTCACACACCGGCTCTCTCACTCACACACCGGCTCTCTCTCACTCATACACTGGCTCTCTCACACTCACACACTGGCTCTCACACTCACACACTGGCTCTCACACTCACACACAGGCTCTCACACTCACACACTGGTTCTCTCACACTCACACACTGGCTCTCTCACACTCACACACTGGCTCTCAAACTCACACACCGGCTCTCACACTCACACACCGGCTCTCTCACACTCACACACCGGCTCTCTCTCACTCACACACCGGTTCTCTCTCACTCACACACTGGCTCTCACACTCACACACCGGCTCTCACACTCACACACCGGCTCTCACACTCACACACCGGCTCTCTCACACTCACACACCGGTTCTCTCTCACTCACACACCGGTTCTCTCTCACTCACACACTGGCTCTCACACTCACACACCGGCTCTCACACTCACACACCGGCTCTCTCTCACACACCGGTTCTCTCTCACTCACACACTGGCTCTCACACTCACACACCGGCTCTCACACTCACACACCGGCTCTCACACTCACACACCGGCTCTCTCTCACACTCACACACAAGTGGCTGTTTACCATTCCCTGCTATTTATACGCTCTCCGCGGTCAGCAAACTGCTGCTATATTTAGCCACAGTGCTATGTTGGGGGGAGTGACAGTAACACAGAGAGCTGTCACCCTGACCTCCCAGTTTAGGGCACAAAATACCTGGGTGTGGGGGGGGGGGTCTCTGTGATGGGATCACATTTTAATTACTGTGTAAGGCACACACTGAGTTCCAGGACACTACTGTGTGTGTGTGTGACTATGTACAGTGTACATGTGTGCCACTGCAAACAGTGTATGTATATACAGTGTGTGCGTATACAGTGCGTGTATATACAGTGTGTATGTCAGCGTACATTGCGTATGTATGTGTGCTACTGTATACAGTGTGTGCATATACAGTGTGTGTGTATGTGTGTATATATACAGTGTGTGCGTGTCAGTGTACATGACGCGTGTGTGTGTGTGTGTCACTGCGTACAGTGTGTGCATATACCATGTGTGTGTATACAGTGTGCATGTGTGCAGCGTGCGTATGTGCTGCGTGTGTCTATATGCTGTGCGTGTACACATACAGTGTGCGCGTGTATATAGAGTGAATGAATTAAAAGGAAAATTTGCAACAAAAAAAATGGGTTAAAATATCTGAACGCATTGCGTAAAATGCTTGCACACACACACAGCATTCCCTGGCCACACTGTTAAGCTGGTTCCCTGCTCCTGCAGGGCCGAAAGCAGATGCTATTTCTACTCCGTCTTTATTTGCAGATTATGCACTGATTTCCTCTTATTTTACCGGGATAAAATATGCATTTTAACGCTTTCTGCAATTGTGAAACAAACAGGATGGATTGTGGCATTGATTTATTTATATATATAGATAGATAGATAGATAGATAGATAAATAGATAGATAGATATTTCTCTCTCTCACTCTATACATTTTTTTCTCTCGGTCTCTCCAAATATATTTTTCTCTCTCTCTCTCTATATATATATACGTACTCTATATACTATACATATATGATATATTTACATAAATAATTACAAGCAGTAACAAGAATAATAAAGTGGAATCACAGGAAAACGGTGCACAGTGGCTATTATTGTTGTTATAATGACATATATACAATATATACATATATTACTCTCTCTCTATATATATATATATATATATACACACACAGTATGATAAAGCCTACCTGTGCTGTGCAGGTGAGAGGCCAGGCTATGGATGTGTATAATGTATATATGTATATATACATATATAGTGTATATGTATATATAGTGTATATGTATATATAGTGTATAAGTAAATCTAGTATATATGTATACATGGTGCATTTCTATATAGTATATATGTGTGTATATAGTGTATATGTGTATATACAGTGCATATGTGTATATAGTGTATGTATGTGTATTTAGTGTATGTGTGTGTATCTAGTGTATATGTATGTATCTGGTGTATGTGTGTGTATGCGGTGTATATGCGCGTATCTAGTGTATGTGTGTATCTGGTGTATATGTGTGTATCTGGTGTATGTGTGTGTATCGGGTGTATGTGTGTATCTGGTATATGTGTGTGTATCTGGTGTATGTGTGTGTATCTGGTGTATGTGTGTGTATTTGGTGTATGTGTGTGTATCTGGTGTATGTGTGTATCTGGTGCATGTGTGTGTATCTGGTGTATGTGTGTGTATTTGGTGTATGTGTGTGTATCTGGTGTATGTGTGTGTATCTGGTGTATGTGTATGTATCTGGTGTATGTGTGTGTATCTGGTGTTTGTGTGTATCTAGTGTATATATGTGTGTGTGTGTGTGTATCTGGTTATATATGCGTATCTCGTGTATAATGTGGGTATCTGGTGTATGTGTGTGTTTATGGTGTATGTGTGTATGCGGTGTATGTGTGTGTTTATGGTGTATGCGTGTGTATATGGTGTATGTGTGTGTATCTGGTGTATGTGTGTGTATGCGGTGTATGTGTGTGTTTATGGTGGATGTGTGTGCATATACAGTACAACATACAGTATAACAACACCTACCTGTGCTGTGCAGGCGGGAGGTCAGACTGGCCACTCTGTCAGGCGCTGCTCTGCTGTAGGAATTCTCCAATTCGATGGCGTTGGAAGGATAGTCATCCAGTTTGACTTTTTTCACCAGGAACGATCGAGGCATGTTTTGTAGTCGCCTTGTCTGTGTGTGTGTGTGTGTGTGTCTGGTGTGTGTGTGTGTGTGTGTGCGCGCAATGTATGTGTATGTATGTGCTGTGTCTGTGTCTGTGTGTGCTTTGCTCTGTGTGTGTGTGTGTGTGTGAGTGAGTGAGTGAGTGAGTGAGTGTGCTCAGTGTGTATGTGTGTGCTGTGTGCGTGCGTGCGTGTGTGCGTGTGTGCTAAGTGTGTGCGCGCTCTGTGTGTGTGTGTGTGCTGTGCTTAGCCTTGTGCTGTGTGTGTGTGTGTGAGTATGTGTGTGCGCGTGCTCTGCCTGTGTGAGTGTGTGTGTGTGTGTGTGTGTGTGCGTGCGCGCTTTGCTCTGTGCTGTGTATGTATGTATGTATGTGTGTGTGTGTGTGTGTGTGTGTGTATGTATGTGTGTGTGTGTGTGTGCGCGCGCGCGTGTGTGTGTGCGTGTATGTGTGTTTCAGCTCTTGGACAGCGACCTACCCCCCTCCCCCCCACCCCCCTGTAGCTGACTGTTGCTGACGGTCAGTGCTGACAGGACGCTCACACCAGCAGCTGCGGCTTTTATACGCTCCTCCTCGATCAGGTGGGAGATGGAAATGGGAAAAATGCTTATTGCAATCCATCAGACAGTCTCCGGAGACCAGATGCCAACTCAACCCTGAGTTTGCCATCGCCGCCCGACCGCCTCTCCTCCAACCTCAGACCTGACATCATCATCATCATCATCATCATCCTTGCATTCGAGTCAATAATAATATTAGTAATAAATCCGTGCCATCAAAAAAATAATAACAGCAGTACTAATCCTTGCATTTCGATATAATAGTGATATCAGTACTAATCCCTGCAATCAATACAATAATAGTATCAGTACTCATCCTTGCCATCAATAAAATAATAATAGTAGTGATGATCCTTGCATTCGATACAATAATAATATTAGTAATAATCCCTGCAGTCAATATAATAATAATATTAGTAAGAGTCTTTGCATTCGATACAATAATATTAGTAATAATCCTTGCAATCAATGTAATATTAGTAATAATCCTTGCAGTCAATATAATAATATTAGTAATAATTCTTGCAGTCAATATAATAATATTAATAATAATCCTTGCATTCAATTCAATAATAATTTTAGTAAGAGTCCTTGCAATCAATATAATATTAGTAAGAGTCCTTGCAATCAATATAATAATAGTAATAATCCTTGCGTTCGATATAATAGTAATAATCCTTGATATCGTGCCTCATCGCGTCTTTGAGACGTTCTCAAAGTGCTGCGCGGAATATACTGTAAAGGGAATCGACTGCGAATTTTGTGAGCGAAAGGCGGCGGCCAACTGCGCACAGCGGCGTCCCACAGCCTCAGTCGTGGATTGAAGTGACCAGTGACCAGTTTATTTTAATCGTTATTTTGCACAGCGCCTCATCGTGTCTCCGAGACGCCTCAAAGGGCTTCGCAAGGATGCACTGTCATTTATACCCACCAGATGGGAAGGTCTTCAGGTGCAACCTGAAGATGGGGGAAGGAGAGGGCCAGGCGGAGGGACAGAGGAAGTGTCTCGGGACGTAGTGACTGAAAGCGCGGCCACCAATGGGGCACAGAGCACACAAAGGACGTGCAGGAGGCCGGAGCCAGTTGAGGGTTGGGGGGGTGGGGGTGGGGGGGTAAGCAGTTCAGAGAGGTAGGGAGGTGCCTACATAAAGGTAAGTTGTTAGCACGTCTTCGAGACGTCTCAGAGCGCTTCACAGAGTATACCGTAGAGCGAATTGTCTGTCTATGTTGTGGGGAGGCGCGGGGGCCGATTGCACGCAGCAGCGTCCCACAAACGGTCGTGGAGAGAGCGTGGGTGAGGGTGTGTGAGAGTGTAGGTGTGAGAATGTGTGTGCGACTGTGTGTGCGCGTGCGTGTCTGCGTGTGTGAGTGCGTTTGTATGAGGGTGTGTGAGTGGGCGTGTGTGAGTGGGCGTTCGAACGAGAGTGCGCGCGGGAGCACGTGCGTGTGAGCGCGCGTGCGAGAGAGCCTCTGTGTGCAAGTGTGCGTTCGGATGAGAGTGTGCGCGGCAATACGTGCGTGCGAGTGTGCGTGTGTGCGTGCGTGCGTGCGTGTGAGAGAGAGAGAGAGAGAGTGTGTGCGCGTGTGTGTGTGTGTGTGTGAGTGTGTCGGGATACTGGTGACCAGATGATGCTCTGTATTCCCCTCTCCTACCCGCCCTCATGGCTTTGTGCGGCGCTCCCTCTCTGGCTAAACACAGCATCAACATTCCTGTTGCCTTTGTATTGTTGCTGAACCACATTTATACGCGTGTGTGTGTGTGTCGTGTGTCCCCCCCCCCTCACCCACCCACCCATACCCCCCCCCCCCCCCGCCATTCCCCCATTCACGTCAGCACAAAGAGCCAATGGCAGATCTGGTGATGGGAATAAGGCATGCGGGGAAGCAGAGAGGACGGTATGAATGGTTCCTAAAGGAGGCATGTCTTCAATTAGATGGGGGGGGGCGGGGGGGGGGGGCGGGCGGGGGGAGGTGGCGAAGGTGGGGGCGACCTTTTTCTTAAAGGCAACGCTCCTTGCAAAGTTCCCTCTCGGGACGTCGGCGATCGTATTAACAATCGGACGGCAAAACACCGCCGGAAATCTGAAATAGACGCAGACGTCGCTGGGAGCGCTCGGCGGGTCAGGCGGCATCTGCGGAGGGAGGAACGTGAGTTAACGTTTCAGGTCGCCGACCTTTTCGGCGGACCTCGAGGTTATAACATTAATAATCATCCTTGCATTCGAGAGAGCGCAAGCGAAGAGGACCATGGTTCGAGTCCCGGGCAGGGCGAAAGGTTGGGCAGGTTTCCTTACGCCACACGTCTCCGCTTACCCAGCGGTAAGTAGGAACCCGGTTGTTAGTCAGTTGCCAGTTTGCTTTTCCAGGAGTGACAATCCCTTCAAAAAAAAAAAAATAATCAAAATAATGCGGTCACGCAATCCATGACCGCGGGTGGGCCACTGCTGCGCGCAATTGGCTGTCGCATTGGCTGCCCCTAAAAATCTACAGTCATTTCAGCTTCGCGATGTCTCGAAGATGGGGCGCCGTGTCAAGTGCAAGGGTTATTATTATTATTAGGGTGGAGGGGAGTGCTGTGCTGGTGGGGAGGGGGGAACAGAGGGGGAGATAATGAGAGAACAGCGAGAAAATGCGGGGGTTGGGGGAGAAAGAGAGGGGGGGAGGGGGGGAGAGAAAGACAAGGGTAGAGAGAGGACAGAGGTAGAGGACTCAGTGCGGTGGGGACAGAGGTAGAGAGAGGTGCTGAGCAGGTTTACAGACGGACACATTCCCACAGGTTATCACAACCATCGAAATGACGGACCAGAATCGGAGAATAGAATACTACAGCACAGAAAGGAAGCCATTCGGCCCCGGTGCCCGTGCCAGCTCTTTGGAAGAGCTACCCAATCAGTCCCACTCCCCCACCCCCCCCCCACCCCCCCACCCCCACCCCCCGCCCCTCTTTCTCCGTATCCTTGCGAGTTTTTTTTCTTTTCAAGTACCTATCCAATGAATTCCCTTTGGAAAGTTATTACCGAATCTGTTTCGACCGCCCTTTCAAGCAGTAATTCTTAACCTTACCTGTTAGGGCTTTGGCTTGCAGGATTAACAGGAGCCGAGCGGCAGGATTCCCTGCCCTCCAGTGACTGGTCCGCCCTTCCAAGTCCTGCCGCTGAGCCAGGCCGGGCTGCCTGCGCTGGCATCATCAGTGCCCTGGAGTCCTGTGGACCGCCGCAGAGGGCTTGATTCCAACAGCCCGTTGCCAGGCAGGTCAACGTGGAGGCATCAGGGAGCAGGCCAAGCGGCTGGATGGCGGAGCCAGTGACCCGCAAGGCTTCCAACTGGGAGGCCACCAAGAAGAGAGAGAAGAAGATGTCCAGCCTGCAGGAGGAGAGCCAGGGCAAGCTATTGCCATCCGGCTACTCTGGAGCCCGGCCAATCACAGGCCAAGGGCACATTTGTGACCTGACAAACAAGGTGGGGCAGGTGGCCAGCAGGGCCCAATCAGTAAGCGGGAAATTGTAGGGCGGGCTAGACATGGAAGGTGAGTCTCTTCAGGGTCTGTAGACTGTCGGCCTCCATCCAATCCTCCACATGCCAATGTGAAGCCAGGCCGAGCACCGAACTTTAGGACCTCCGCACGCCCAATAAGTGCCCCACCCTCACCCTCACCCTGGGCAGCCAACGTCACCCCACCACCCAGCGTGGATGGAAGATCCAGCCTCGGCCGTGGACGGTGTGGATTCCGAGCTACCCCAGCCTCCTGCAGGTGGGGAGCAGCTCCAGGCCCCCGGACCAGATGCTGAACATCCTGAACCCTCCACATCTTCAGGGAATCTGGGTCAGGAAGACCAACCGTCTGCCCAGCCTCCCCGTTCCCCTGACCCCCAGGCCGGCGACAGCCAATCCCCCCAAATCCCAGGTGACACCAGCGCAGAGTCTGAAGAACCCCAGCCCCAGTCCCCACCCCAGTCCCTGCACATACCCGCTGAGTCAGAACCAGCTGAGCCAGAAACAGACCAGCCTGGAGGAGCGGAAGACCAAGGGCAACCCGAGCAGGCCACAGGAGAGGAAGGTGGAGAAAGTAGCGGAAGCCGGGAACCTCGAGACCCTGCAGAAGACGGAGGAGAACAGCAACAGGATGGCGCACAGTCTGGAGAGGCCGAGGAGAAAGGGGACACCCAGCTCGAAGGAGACAATGTTGTGGACTTGGCCCAGTCTGGAGGAGGCCAAGATGGAGATGAGATTCAACTGGGAGGCAGCCAAGAAGAGAGAGGAGAAGATGTCCAGCCTGCAGGAGGAGAACCAGGACAAGTGGAGCCCCAGCCAGATCAAGATCGACCCACACCCCAAGCTGAAGAGCTGGAAGATCGACCCGATGGCGGAGTTACACTACCCGAGGATTCAGCCCTTGTCCCCTCTGCCCAGGCTCCACATCCCCTCGTGCTCCCGCATGGAGGTGCAGAGGATCTGCCCAGTGGCCAGGATTCCCGTGGGGCAGATCGACCCCTTACCCCAACTCCAGCTGTACAAGATCGAGCCAGTACCCAACAACAAGTCCAAGTAGATTCCGCAGCTGGTGGCCAGCAGGTTGTGCACGTGTGCGGACTCTACCCTCTGCCCAGGATCTACCCCACACCCCTGCGCACTGGGCTGGGTATCCAGGGCCAACGGATCATCCTCAACTCCCGCGCCAACATGTTGGCCATGCCAATAGGGCTTATGCCCAAAGGCAGGGGCTGCCGTGTCTACACTGCCCCCAAGGTCCCAGGGCTGGTGTCCGGCAATGCCCCCCCCTTCCCTGGACAGCAGCCCCCTGTCTCCGGCCCTGGCCCCAGCATGGGCCCCAGGCTACAGGCCCAATGGATGGAGCCCTCACCAGGATACCAGGGCAACTGGCTGGGGACTACCCAGAACACCCAGCCCCAAGGGAAAGAGACGGCGCCACGTTTACAGGGCACCTGGATGGACAGCGTGCTGACAGTGCAGGGCCGGGGGCTGACCAGCCCCCCCATGGCAGGGGCAGTCCCTGGAGGTGTGGGGCCTGGGCCGGGGCCATGGGCGGGGCCCGTCCCGGGGATGGACCTGCTCTCCCAGAGACAACAAGTGATGGACCACTTGCACGGCTGTTTGCTGGCCCTCCCTCATGCCACACGCCAGAGGCAAGATCTCCCAAGCAGGTCCCCTCGCGGGGTCCAGCATTACATGGTGAGCACTGGCCTCAAGCAAGGGATCGACTATGTCAGGGTGCCGCAAGATGGTCCCCCTGGAGCCAGGCAAACTCCCCAGCTTCCAATGCCACCTTTGGGCCAGCCTGTCCCCAGGTTCCAGGGTCCCATGACACAACTCTTTCCCTATCTACAGGGGCCTCGCATGTACTTCAAGCCCAAGCCCATGGGGCTGGATCCTGGCTTCGTGCTCCAGGGCCGCAGGTTAGAGATCACCCCCCGCATGCACGGGTTCAGGAATCAGTGAACCCCAGCGCCTCCTCCCCATGGGTGGGCCTCAGCTTCCCGGGAAATCCCAGCTCCGCCGGCCAACAAGGCATTCCCACAACATTCCCAGATCTTACTGAAGAAGTCGCTCCCAGAACAAGGCCGCCTTCCCAGAGCTCGCAGGTGAAAGAAGGAAGGTACTCAGCGTTAACATGGCCTCAAAGCAGTGCATGCTCCATAGTTGCCAACTGTTTCTTCTAATTGCTGTTATAGAGAGGGTGGGGTGGGGGTGGTGGGGTGGGGGGGGCTAGACTGGCATTTTGCAGGCAAACTCCTCTGTGTGCAAACACACAGCAAGGTACCTCACGCAGCGATGACTGATTGAATCTGGAGGACATGTGGCCAGGACCATCAGAAGCCCCCCTTCCAACCCCCGCCACCCACCCACGCCCCACCCCCCCCCATTCCACCGCTCACCCCCCCCCAGAAGGAGTGTATTGCTGAAGCTGGACTGAGAGCAGGGCTGTGGGACCGAGGGGAGGGGAGGGGCCCTGTTCAGTAATTAATCACCAAATAAACCGAAGAAATCCTCCCACTCATTCGTTTTGTCATTCATTTTTTTTTTTTTGGTCAGCCGGGTGTCTAACACGCGCGGAAACCCGTCACCATGCTCCAAACCAAGCTGAGATTTCCATGCATCTCACCTCCACGTGGAAATTCCAGAGACAGGTTGTTGGGACTGGAATGCGCACGCTCTTTCTCTCTGGACGCATCCTGCTTAACTAATTCCAGAGAGTACTAGGCGCAGGTTGGCAAGAGCCAAGGCTTGGGGGACCTCAGAGTGTGTGTTGGGGTAACTGCTTGAGTCTAACCAGCTAAGACCGCCCAACTTGCCATTGAAAGCACTGTCCAGCAAGCTTTCCCACTGCTTGTCCAGCTAGGACCACCCTACCCGCTCGGGCTTTGGCTTGCAGGGATAACAGGAGCTGAGTGGTAGGATTCCCTTCCCCCAGTGACAGGTCCTGCCGATGAGCCAGGGCCGGGCTGCGCTGTGATCAGCAGTGAGTGCCCTGGAATACTGTGGACCCTCCTGGCTCAGGAACCGGACTAGAGACCCCTCACAGGGGGTGGGCTTAATTCTGATATTCCGTTGGCAAACATGTCATCTTGGACCCTGTTCAGCTGAATAGGCAGACGGGACCTCGGTTTAACGTCTCGTCCGCAGGACGGCACCTCTGACAATGCAACACCCCCCAGCACCGCACTGGAGTGTCAGTCTGGACAGCGTGATTCCAAGCCCCAATGTGGGGGCTTGAACCTTCTGACCCAGAGGCGAGAGCGCTACCGCTGAGCCAGGCTGACACACGATTTATCCCACCAGAACCGGGATTGAAGGAGTTAGGGTTTCTGCGAACGGTGAGAGAGCTGTTTGCGAGCCAGAGGGGGAGTTGTCGCTGGAAGCGAATCCCAACAACTGGGCCACAATCTGGGCTCAGACAGCTCCAGACTGCGGTGAGCAATTAGTGATGGCGGCCCAGGGGCAGGGGGTGAGGGGGAGCAGTGTTACCTCAGTCCAGCAGAGCAGAGGAGAGGAGAGAAGCATGCGAGCAGGCGACATGCTGCTTCTCAAGGCTTGAAGCTGATTCTTGGAATTGGCCAAAGGAGACAATTGATTGTCACTCAATCCGGGTGTGATGCGCGAGCGGTTGTGACTCGGGCGAGGGGAGGGGGAAGTGAGGGGGAGGGGGGCTCTATCAAGCCTCTTCATTGGCCCCTCACTTGGACCAGGTATGTGTACTGTCATAATGCCCCCTCCCACCCCACCCCACCCCACCCCAAACCCCACCCTGTGAACACTGGCTTAACCTCCCCCACGCCCCTCAATGTCTGAACCGTGGCCATTTTGCACAATCGATAACGTTCACTTCCTCTTCCCCTGCATAAACACAGAGCAGCGAGAGGTTTTAAGAGCGTGCTGGCGTGAGGCAGGCCCCAGTGTCAACCACGTGCGTGCGTGTAACCACGTGAAACTCTATCCCAAATCGTGTGTAAACCGTGCGTGCAGACCGTGTGCGCATCACGAGTCAACAGCACAAGCCAGCATATGAAATCATATCAATAATAATCCTCGCATTTGATATCGCGCCTTATCACATATTCGAGACGTCTCAAAGCGTCTCACAGAAAAGCGAATCGACTGTATCTTTTGTGGGTGAAACGTGGCAGCCAATTGCGCACAACAGTGTCCCACAAACAGTCGTGGATTGAGTGACCACATTATTATTTTCATCATTCAATCAGGTGTAAACCATGAACTCTATCCGCTGGGGGAAGGGGAGACAGTGGAGCCGGGCGAGGGTGGGGGTGATAGGGTCACCGAGCCTGGAGTGGGAGAGGACACGAGCTGCAGAGTTCTGGAGGATCTGCAGCTTGTGGTGGGAAGAGTTGGGAAGGCCGACCAGGGAGTTAACGGACTCAATCCTAGTTGGGGGGATCAAACAAGATGCCAAGGTTCCCGACAGGCTCAGTGAGGTGGAGTGTGCATCCTTGGATGGTGATGCTGCCAGCGCTTGAGGTGTAGAGGCGCTGACATGAGTCAATCGAACAGGAGAGCCTCGGTCTTGTTGATGTTCAACTGTAGAATGTTAGCTCTCATCCAGGACTTGATGTCTGACAGACATTCTGTCAGGACATCAGTGGTCCTGGAGTCGAGGGTGGAGGCGGAAAGATAGAGTTGGGTGTCATCTGCATACATGTAGAAGTTGACCCCATGTCTGCGGATGACGTCACCAGGCGGGAGCATATAGATGTTGAAGAGGAGAGGATCGAGGACAGAGCCCCGAGGAACGTCGCATGAGATGGTGCGGGGGCTGGAGGAGAAGCTGCATGTAGATACAAAGTGGAGATGGTGTGAGAGGTGGGGTCTGAACGGTTCAAGGACGGAACCATGAATGTTGAGGTGAGAGGAGAGGTGGTGGAGGAGAATAGAGTGGTAACTGCGTCAATGGCAGCAGAGAGGTCAACAACAACAACAACAACAAAATTCCATTTATTGAGCGCCTTTCACATCGGGAGGACGTCCCAAGGCGCTGTACAGTTGGGTCACGACCCGAGCAAGGGGGAAATGGTCAGGGTGAGGGGAGGGAAGGGAGGGAGCGAGGAGGGGGTAGAGAGTCGAGAGGGGAGCTGAAGGCACGGTCAAAGAGAAAGGTCTTGAGACCGGCCTTGAAGGAGGAAAGGGAGGAGGCGGCAAAGGCACTGGGGGATAGACTTCCAGAGCCTCGGGGCTGAGAGGCTGAAGGCCCGACCACCGATAGTAGGGCGGATGGGGCGGGGGATGTGGGGCAGACCGGAGCCAGAGGAACGGAGGGTACGGGCGGGTAGGTAGGGGGATAGTAGGTCGGAGAGGTAGGAGGGAGCGAGGCCGTGAATGGCCTTGTAGGTGAGGATGAGGATCTTGAATTCGATCCTCTGGGGGATGGGGAGCCAGTGGAGGCGAGCGAGGGCGAGGGTGGGAGTGATGTGGTCCCGAAGCCTGGTGCGGGACAGTACACGAGCTGCAGAGTTCTGAATGACCTGCAGCTTGCGGAGGGAGGTGCCGGGAAGGCCGGCGAGGAGAGAGTTCCCATAGTCCAAGCTCAAGGAGGATAAGGGGAGATGGAAGGAGCCTTGGTCACACAGATGGACAGAATGTCCTTTGTCAATTTGACCAGGGCTGTTTCTGTGCTGTGGGCGGCACGGAAACCCGATTGGAGGAGTTCGTAGTGGGAGTGACGGAAGAAGAAGAAGAAGAAGCAAAGCTGGGAAACAACAATTTATTCCGGGACGTTGGAAAGGAAAGGGAGGTTGGAGATGGGATGGTAGTGGGGGAGCAGGGGTGGGACCAGGGGAGGTTTTTTGAGGACGGGGATGATGACGGCTATTTTTAAGGGGTTGGGTAACCTGCCAGTGTTCAAGAAGAGATTGATGATATCTGTGAGTAGAGGGGCAAGGGGATAGGGAGAGGGGTAGGGATGGGGTTGAGGGAGCAGGTGGTGGGCTTCATTTTGGACATGTTGGAGGTGCTGAAGGGGGGGAGACAGGGTTGAACGTGTGGAGGGAAGAGTGGGTAGGGGTCGGAGTGCGGGGGTGGTGGGGAGGGGGTGTGATGGGAGGTGGGGAGGGCGTAGCAGTTGGAAGGGCAGAGGCATGTATGTGCGTAACTATGTGTGTGTGTGTGTAACTGCGTGTGCGTAACTGTGAGTGTGCAACTGTGTGTGTAACTATGTGAGTGTGTGTGTAACTATGTGGGTGTAACTATGTTTGTGTATGTGTGTAAATATGCGAGAGTGTGTGTAATTATGTGTGTGTGTGTAACTATGTGTGTGTAACTATGTGTATGTGTACTATTTGTGTGTGTAACTGTGGGTGTGTGTAACTATGTGAGTGTGTGTGTGTGTGTGTGTGTACCTATGTGAATGTGTGTGTAACTATGTCTGTGGGTGGACCGATATGTGCGTGTAATTATATGCGCGTGTGTGCAACTATGTGTGTTTGTGTGTAATTACGTGTGTGTAACGACGTGCAATCATTGTGTGTGTTGATTTGTTTTAAAGTAATTGAAACGAAACTACTCATTTGTACAACGATGCCGGTGGAACTTTATAATCAACCTGTGCATTGCCCTCTCTTGTCTCTCTCTCTCTCTCTCTCCGGGTTGGTTCAGGCTGCTGATCCGAGGGGAGCGAGAGAGAGAGCGCGAGAGCAAGTGTGCGAGAGAGAAAGAGGGAGAGAGAGGAAAGCGAGCGAGAGAGAGAGAGAGTCGAATGACTCAGAGACAACGTGCGCTCCCTGAAGCTTTGCTGTTTCAGCACTTTTTCCCACTAAACAATCGATTCCCTCCTCCCTGCGGAAGGACAGCTTCACTGCAGTACAGAGCTGTTCACGTCAACACGTTCCAAGAGGGGTGGGGTGGGTGTGTGGGGGGTGGGGGGGGGGGGGCGGTAAGCGAGGCTAGGTTTGCTTTTTAAACAGACAGGGGAACACGTCACGACGGCACGCACGCACACGCACACACGCGCACGCACGCACACACACACACGCGCACCGGGATTATTAATGTACAACGCTGATTAACGTTCCTTTTTTTATTAAGCGAGAGGATCTGTGGCTTCGATGCCTGGGCCGGGGGAAACGTGAGGCGAGTTTCCTTACTCCACCCGCCCGTGTTTCGCGAGCAGTGAGCAGGAACCCAGTCGTTAGTCGAGTGGCCGATCGCTTTTCCGGGGGGTAATAACCTCTGTGGGGAAAAAAAAAAAGACAAGATAAATAAATAAGAATAAATTGGTCACTCAACCCGCGAGAGTTTGTGGGGACGCCGCTGTGCACAATTGGCTGCCGCGCGTCGCCCACAAAACATTCAGTCAATTCACTTTACAGTCTATTCCGTGAAGTGCTTTGGGACGTCTCGAAGACGTGATAAGGTGCTACCAGTCGTGTCAGGGAATCATCCCACTCAGCTCCTGTTAACCCTGAAAGCCAAAGGCTTAAAGGGTAGGGTGGTCTTTGATGGACAAGCAGCAGGAAAGCCGTACTCTCAATGGCAAACCGTGTGGTCTTAGCAGTTACCCCAAAGCACGCTCTGGCTTCCCCAAGCCTTGGCTCTTGCCAACCTGCGCCTAATCCTGAGCGGAATTAGGTAAGCGGGATGCGTCCCTCCAGGGAGAGAGCGCATTCCATTCCAGCAATCTATCTCTGGGATTTCCACGCCTCAGTGGGATGCATGGAATTAGCAGCTCGGTTTGGAGACTCTTCAGCAACGGTGACGGGTTTCCGTGTGTGTCGGACACCTGGTTGGGCAAAGCGAACGCTCTGCCCCCCCAAATCTCTCCCTCGTGTAGTCGGTTCTCAGGAAGGGAGAGGAGGGAAGGCTGCGAATGCCTTCACTGCCCGGCTCAGGGTCTGTTATCTGTTCCGTCTCACCTTTCCGTGTCCTTACACTCACCACGACAGCACGTGGGCTCCTCTCCCCCCTCCCCCTCCCCCCCCCCCCCCCCCGGGACTTCCCTCCCCCCACTCCCCCCTCCCCAGCCCACGCAGTTTGTGATGTAAGCCTCAAGGACACAGAGTGTCCCCTTCACTAACCTTGGGCTGTAATTGAAGGGGATGTGGCCTCTGCAACGCAACACGGCACAGTTTACAATCGTATTAAATTGTACTCATGCACATTGACCAAAATAATAATGATTTGGTCGCCAAATAACGATTGGGTCGCTCGCTTCCCAGCTGAGCGCGGGGCTAGGCAAATTCAGTCACTACACTCGACGGCAGTTTCCTGCGCAGCACTCTGATCCCCTTCTCGTCTCCATCACCCGCGCGTGTCTCTCGCTTTCTCTCTCTCTCTCTCTCTCTCCCCCACCCCGTGTCCTCTCCGCAACCTCTCAGCAAAGAAACTCTCAAAATAAATTTGCTGACGCGTTTCTCATCCCCGTCTGCACGCACGAACATCCTGCATTTCCCTCCCCGCCCCCTCCCTTCCCCCCGCGCACAGTCTCTCACACACAGTGTCGCACGCACACGCGCGCGCGCACACACAGACGCGCACAGTCTCCCTCAGACTAAATTCGCAAACCAACCAACCAACCTGGAGAAGCTAATTGCACCAGATGAGGCGGCCAATTATTCCGCCTGAGAGAATTTACGTTTCGCTTCTAGGAGCAGAGCGGGAGCCGCTGTCTGCAGCGCGGCCGGCAGCTCTCTTGCCTCCAGCCGGCCGCAGAGCCCCGCACCTCATCTGCCAGCCCCACGCTCCGCAGATGAAACCTCTCATTACTGCTGAAGTTGGCTTCACACCCAGCAGCGCTGCACGCCTCAGGCTGCGACATATGTTCGACCTGCGCCGTGTGCGCCGGCACTAATTAGCTGGCAGAGAGACGAGGGATGGCAGCTCTCATCGTAACACTGGTCTCACAGCGCTGATTGATAATAATAATAATGATAATAATAATCCTTGCATTTGATATAGCGGCTCGTCAGGTCTTCGGGACCTTGCAAAGTGCTTCACAGGATGCACTACAACGTGCAGCGACTCTGTATTTTGCGGCTGAAATGCGGTACAGCAGTGTCCCACAGACAGTCATGGATCGAGTGACCAAATCTTTTTTTGAAGGTATTATTACCCCCGGAAAGTGATCCGCCGATCAACTAACAACCGGGTTCCTACTTCCTCTCGGTAAACAGAGGCGTGTGGAGTAAGGAAACTTGCCCAACGTTTGCCCTGCCAAGGAATTGAACCCGGGTCATCTCGCTGGCGAGACGAGTGCTCTAACCACTACGCTACAGGACTCCACTCTGTCTGTCTGTCTGTGTGTGTGTGGAGGGGGGCAGTGCTGTGTGAATGTATGTGTGTATGTGCGTATGCGGGGGTGGGGGGGGTGGGGAGTCTGCAATATATCTGGGATCGCTGATCAGCCCGAAAGCTGATAATAAAGAATAAAGGACACGTGAAATTGAAAAATATTTTTATGATAACAAGACGCCTGATACATAATTAAAGCATTGACATCGCCCACGGAATGCAACGGGACCAGTTTTATCACAGGCGGCAGCCAGCGCCCCCACTGCCCCCCCCGCCATACACACACCTCAACAACCCCTCACCCCCACCCCCACATGGGGCACTTGTATTTCTGATAAGACTGGACAGTGATGGTTACACGGTGCCTGACATTCATCCTGTCAAAGTACGTATCGCAATTGCAGACAACTATCTCGCGTGAAGGCAGCTGTACACATGTTGTGGATAATAATAATAATCCTTGCAGTTGATACAACGCCTTATTGCGCCTTCGAGATGTCTCGAAGCGCTTCACAGAATATACTACACAGCGAATTGACTGTGTGTTTTGTGGGTGAAATGCGGCGGCCAATTGCGCACAGCAGCGTCCCCACAAACACCGAGCGATCAAATCATTATGATTCTTGAAGGGATCGTTACCCCCGGAAATAGGGTTCCTACTTACTGCGAGGTAAACAGAGCCGTGTCCAGTAAAGAAACTAGCCCTGCCCGGGAATCAGACCCAGGTCCTCAACTCGCTCCAAAGTGACCCGTATGGCCACGACAGATCAGAATCGGGCCCCCGCCCTCTGTGACGGTCTCTAGTCCGGTTCCTGAGCCAGGAGGGTCCGCAGTATTCCAGAGCACTCACTGCTGACAACAGCACAGCCCGGCCCGGCTCATCGGCAGGACCTGGAAGGGCAGAGTCGTCGCTGGGGACAGGGAATCCGCCCACTCAGTTCCTGTTAAACCTGCAGCCAAAGCCCTAATGGGGAGGGTGGTCCGAGCTGGACGAGCAGCGGGGAAGCTTGGCCATTCAGCGATATCAATGGTAAGCTGTGATGGTTTGTGGTGGGCACACGTTGGGGAGAAGCTTCATGAAAATAGCTGCAGAACGAACTCCGGGCTCCACTCCACCGCGGTATTGACAACGGCAATAGCAGCGGCGCCCAGTGTGGCAGTCAGTGCCCACACTGCCATCCGGACCAGCTGGCTGGCGCCAGGCGAGGATGTGGGCTGGCACTGGGCACCCGCGCTCTCCCACTGCTCGCTACGTAGCACCCGGTCCGGCCGCTGCAGGCACCTGGACAGCTGGAAACCCTGGAAACTGCTGACGGCGATACTGTGGGTGGAGGGAAAAACATGTCACAGAACCACCCTGCCTCTTACACACTCTCACACTCACACACACACACATCTTCGAGACGTCTCAAAGCGCTTCAGAGAATATAGTGTAAAGTGAATTGACTATCTTTTGTGGGCGAAATGCGGCAGCCAATCGCACACAACAGAGTCCCAGAAACAGTCGTGGATTGAGTGACCAAATTATTATTACTTATTTAACTCTTTTTTTTTAAAACATGGGATTATTACCCCCGGAATAGCAATCCGCCAATCGACTAAAGCGTGTGGCGTAAGGAAACTTGCCCAACGTTTCACCCCGCCCGGGAATCGAACCCAAATACTCTCGCTTGTGAGACGAGCGCTCTAACCACTACAACAACAACAAGATTTCATTTATAGAGCGCCTTTCACGTCGGGAGGACGTCCCAAGGCGCTAAGCTACCGGACTCCACTATCTATATAGTGCCCTTCACGCAGGGTAGCATCCCGAAGCTCTTGACAGCGGCGGAGTCTGACAACAAGCCAGGGGAGAGGGAGGAGGGGGAGAGGTGACCCTAAGTACGATTAAAAAGGAAGGGCTTTAGGCGGGATTTGAAGGTGGCGAGGCAGGAGGCAAGGCGGATGGATTGAGGGAGCGAGTTCCAGAGCTTCGGGGCGTAGTGGCTGAAGGCAGGGCCACCGATGGTGGAGCGGAGGGGACGAGGGACAAGCAGGAGGCCGGAGAAAGCCGACAGAGCAGCGGGTGGTGGAGCGGGGAGTAAGCAGGTCGGAGAGGTAGGGAGGTGCGAGGGCACGAAGGGATGGATTTGAAAACAAGTGAGAGGATGATGATATTATTAGAGTATGAGCTTGCCTCTTGTGGTGCTGCAGGGCGGGTAGCTTGGCGAGCTGAGAGGGCGGATAGCGCGAAAACAGCTCTTCTGCTCTCAGTATCAGGGCTTGGTACGGCAGGTCCTGTGGGATCTGGGACAGCAGCTGGTGGACACTGGGCATGTCACAGTCACACCTCAGGACAGCCTCTTCCCTGTGCAGAACAACCTGAAACACAGACACACCCGCCTGTCAGCTCTCCCCCACAGAGCAACCCACTCTGCCACAGGTCAGGTACGGCACCGGTCACACGCACGTACCTCACACCCAACAACAACACATTACATTTACACAGCGGCTTTCAAGTCAGGAGGATGTCCCAAGGCGTTGGACAGTCAAGGACTTGGACCTGAACTGGTGGGGAGTGTTGGGATCAGGAGGGGCGTAGGGCAGGAGGAGTAGGAGGGTGGGTCGGAGAGAAGGGTCTTGAGACGGGCCATGAAGGAGGCAAGGGAATGAATGAGGTGAAGGGACTGTGGGATGGAGTTCCAGAGGGTGGGGGTAGAGGGTCCGAAGGCCCGACCGTCGATGGTAGGGCGGGAGATGTGGAGCAGGTCAGAGCTTGCTGAGTGGAGGAGGGAGCAGACAGGTTGATATGGAGTTAGCAGGTGACAGAGGTATGGAGTGGAGGGCCTTGAAGGTGTGAACGAGGATACTGAACTCTACTCAAACTATCATTCAACGGTTTCGCCATCTCCCACCTCAATTTCTCCGACGTGTTCCTCGCTGGTCTGCCCAGCGCTACCAATCACACAGTCTAACCAATTCAACCTCCACCAGCCGTATCCTCAGCCACACCAAACTCTGCACCATCATCACCCCAGTCCCGCAGTGTAGTAGTTAGCGCGCTCGCTTCGCAAGGCAAGAGGATTCCCGGGTTTGATTCCCGGCAGGGCAAAGCTTAGGTGAGTTTCCTTACTCACACATTCTTCTGGTTATCTAGCAGTTGGAACCCGATTGTTAAGTCAACTGGTGGACCACTTTTCCGGGGATAATAATAATCCCTCCAAAAAAACATTCGATCCACGACTGCCTGTGGGACACTGCTGTGCGCAATTGGCTGCCGTGTTTCACCCACAAAATATACACTTTGTAGTATATCCAGTCAAGTGCTTTGATGCGTGTCAATGACGTGAAAAGACGCTGTATCAAATGTAAGGATTATTATTATTGTTATTATTCAGGACAATTGGCAAAAGAACCAGAGGGGGGAACGGTGAGAATTTTTCTTAACAGAGAGAGAGAGTTGTTACGGTCTGGAATGCACTACATTGAAAGGGCAGTGAAAACAGATTCGATAACAACTTTCAAAGGGGAATTAGATAGGTAGTTGAAAAGGAAAAATTTGCAAGGATATGGGGGAAGAGCGGGGGAGTGGGACTAATTGGGCAGCTCTTCCAAAGAGCCGGCTCAGGCACGATGGGCCGAATGGCCTCCTTCTGTGCTGTAATATTCTCTGATTCTACACAAAGTGAGTGACCTCGAATGGAAATCGTATGCGTGCGCTAGACAGGTTACTCACCGACCCCGCGCTGACAAGGGGCTGACTTTTCCCCACGGGGAGGAATGGAGGGGGAGAGGTGGAGTGGGAGGAGGAAGGCTGAAACAACCACCTACCACTGCAGCGAAGTAGATGGCCATGAGGGGGTGACTCGCCAGGAAGAAGTCGTACAGCCGGACTGTGTGGCAGAACTCAGAGAGGACATGTCCATACCAGGTGATCAGCCAGCTCAGTGCAAAGATGGTGCCCACCTCAGCCCTGCAACACACACACACACAAACACACACTCGTACACACTGCAGACAGCCAGAGGCACTGCTGGGTGGGATAACAACAACTTGAACGTATATTCGGCACTTTCAGGCCAGGTTACTGAGCAAGGTAGGGAGGGGAAAGCTCCTAACCGAAACCACGGTCAAAGAGGTAATAATAGTAATCCTTGCATTTTACATAGCGCCCTATCGTGTCTTCGAGACGTCTCAAAGCGCTTCACAGAATACACTGTAAAGTGAACTGTCTGTGTATTTTGTGGGAGAAATGCGGCAGCCAATTGCAGTGTCGCGGATGGAGTGACCAAATGATTATTATTTTTAAATTTTATTTATTTATTTTTTTTAAAAAGGATTATTACCCCCGGAAAAGGACCTGGATTCCCGGGTGGGGCGAAACCTTCGTAAAGTTTCTTTACTCCACGCGCCTCTGGTTACCCAGCAGTAAGTAGGAGCCGGATTGTTAATCAATCGGCAGATTGCTTTCCAGGGGTAAGAATTCTTAAAAAAAAAATGGTTACTCAATGCATGACTGTTTGTGGGATGCTGCTGTGTGTGTTTCACCCACAAAATAACAGTCAATTCACTTTACAGTATATTCTGTGAAGCGCTTTGAGATGTCTCGAAGAGTTGATAAGGCGCTATATCAAATGCTAGGATTATTATTATTATAATAGACATTTCCTAACGGCTGTACAAAGTGCCATGGCAAAGGTCAGAGAGCAGACTGGCAGCCTGTCTCACGTGTTACAGGAGTGTGTCTGCGCTGGTGCTCTGGCCACTCGCTGGGCACGGGACGTGGAAATTCACCTCTGGATAAACTCGTGAAGCTCTGGCTTCACTTGCTCCAAGATGGCCATCAGGTAGTTGAGGATATGTTTGGTGTTCTCCATTGTGTTGTCCATGAAGTCCCTGTGGAAAGAAAGTGGAGGGGACGTCATCACTGTTATTATAATAATAATCCTTGTTGGGGGTCAAGTGACCTGAAATGGGGGGAAGGGGGGTGCAGCAAGAGCCAGGTGACTGGCCTGAGATTAGAGGGGTGGGGGAGGGAAGAGTGCGAATGACTTACTGACCTGAGATGATGGGTGGAGAGGATCTGCAGGAGAGCCGCAGCCATGCGTGGCCCCATCACCAGCAGGAAGGTGACGGCGATGTCGTGGTAGCCCTGGTAATAGTGCAGTTGTGGGTTCCCCTTCAAGACGTACAGGATCACGTCAATTAGCTGCTGCTGCAGTGCCACCCGCTGATCCACTCGCATGCCTGTCCCCAACATAACACAACACAGCCATTTAGCCAGCCAGCACTGACACGACGGGGAGAGAGAGCACAGCGCTCCGGCGTTGAATGGCCTCTGTCTGCGATGGACTTTCTATGATTCGATGGCCCGAATTCCTGCAACGATCCAGGTCCCCAGGATAACACATGAGCAGGATTTTTTTTTCCATGTCTGCGGCCTCTTTTACTTGACACCTGCCGGAGATCAACTCATCTCACCCCATCCACCCGGCCCAAAGTAAATACCAACCCAGCTTTCCTTTACCTCTGGCCAGACCTGTGTGCAGTATTCCTGCAGATTCATTGGCAGAAATAACAGCTGTTGGACCCAGCAGTGCTGCACGTGTTCCAGTAGACGGCAACATAGAGAGCCAGAAAGGTACACATAGCTGCACCTACCCACCCCACTCGCCTCCAAAAATGTTGGGTCATTCAGTCAATCATTTATACGAGTTGTTAAACCGAGATCCTGTTGCCTATTCCGTGGACGTTAAAGATCCCGCGGCGCTCTTCAGAAAGGGCAGGAAGTTTCTCTCTCCGGGTGTCCTGGCCAACGATCCCCCAGATAAAATTTGCCATTAAATTTTTTTTTTTTTTTTTTTTGCTTAAGAGTCTCCAAACCAAACTGAGAATTCCACGCATCCCACCTACACATGGAAATCCCAGAGACAGATTGTTGGACTGGAATGCGCTCTCTCTCTCCCTGGTGGGACGCATCCCGCTTACCTAATTCCGAAAAAGTATTAGGCGCGGGTTGGCAAGAGTTGGCCAAGACTCGGGGACCCCACAGTTGTTGTGGTTTGCGTATGAAACCCTTTCGGTAATGCGACAAGGTGCTGTAACACGTGCGAGGATGCTACTCATTAACTTCCTTAACTTTCTGTCTGACGCTCACCTTGTGGGAACCTGCTCAGTGACCTCTTCACGTCCATCAGCACCTGGTTGTAGTCCTTGTGGTTTGTTCTTACAGCTTTACCTGTAGAAATGAGTGGTCACATCACAGGCTCCTCTAACTCCTCTAACAACCTTCTCTGCTCTCATACCCTACACCAACACCATTACACAAGAGAAAGTCTGTTGCTTTTTTCCTTTGGGTTAGAGGATAGAGTTCAAAATTCTCGTCCTCGTCTTCAAAGCCATCCACGGCCTTGCTCCTCCCTACCTCTATGACCTGCTCACCCCATATCAACCTGTCCACTCCCTCCGCTCAGCAGGCTCCGGCCTGCTCCACGTCCCCCATCCAGCCCGCCCCACCATCGGCAATCGAACCTTCAGCCTTTCTGCCCCCACCCTTTGGAACTCTATCCCACAGTCTCTTTGCCTCGCCCCCTCCTTTGCCTCCTTCAAGGCCCATCTCAAGACCCTCCTCTTCGATCGCGCCTTCGGCCACCCTCCTACCTCTACCCTCGGGTCCAAATCCCTGACTGTCCAGCCCCTTGGGACGTCCTCCCACCGTGAAAGGCTCTGTGTAAATGTAATCTATTGTTTGTTGTCAGAAGGTTTCAAGTCCCACAAGCGGACTTTGAGCTCACAGTCCAGGTTGACACCGCAGCCAAGTACTGGGGGGAGCACTTTATTGTCAAAGGCGCCGTCCTTCAGATGAAACATTAACCACTAAACTGAGCTCCCGTCTGTGCCTTCTCCAGTGGATGTTAAAGATCCCGTGGCACTATTGGAAAAGAGAAGCGAGTTTCTCTCTCCCGGTGTCCTGGCCAACATTCCCCTATTGATTGGCCACTTATGTTTCAAGGGTGTTGTTTTGCCCCAAAATGACTGACTTATTTGCCCGTAAAAACAATCACTACACTTATAATATATAGTAATCCTTGCATTTGATATAGTGCTTTTCACGTCGTCGCGACGTCTCAAAGCGCTTCAAAGAATAGTCTGTAAAGTGATTTGACTGTATATTTGTGGGCGAAACGCGGCGGCCAATTGCGCACAGCAATGTCCCACAAACAGTCGTCGATTGAAAATGACCAACTTATTATTGTTTTGTTTTGGAGGGATTATTATTGACATAATAATCTGAAGCGCTTCGAGACATTTGATATTAAGCTGCTATAAAATTCAAGCTCCCTTACACACACATCTCCCACACACATACACACATCTCCCTCACACGTATACACACGCACACAACCTCACGTACACACTTCACATACCACCTCGCACGCGCGCACACCCCTTACACACACATAACCTCACAAACACCTCCCTCACACACGCACCGCCCTTTCACCAACATAGCCCTCCATCGCACCTACACGCACCGCTCACACACAAACGTGCCCCTCACAAACACACATACCGTACACATACAGATCGATGCACGTGCTTCCCTGGAAGCACACATAGACACAGGCATACACACCCACCAATTTCCTCCTCCTGACCCCCACACATACAACCTGCATGCACACACTAACGCACACATAGACATTGACACACACACACACTGGGACAGCGTGCATGCACACACTGACACACACACACACAGGAACAGCCTGCATGCACACATTGACACATGCACACACACGCACACACATGTTACCTGGTTTGGGAGGTAGATTGTAAACATTGACATTTAGCAGCTTGGGCCAGACCTTCCTGCGGATCTCGTTGGTCAGCAACCCCCCCTCACTGACTGCCGCCCTCCGCAAGGCCTCCACGTCCACAGGGTCAGCGTTCAGGGCCCGATGGATTTCCAGCAGCTTCAGGCGCTTTCTGGCCCCAGGATCCACTGAGATAGAAACACAGTGAATACAAGTAAATACTCTGTACTGCATTTCGAACAGAGAGGATATTCTAGCTCTAGGTAAGAGGTTGTGGATTCAAACTTTACATCGGGACTTTATAATAATTATAATAATCCGTGCATTTGATATAGTGCCTTATCACATCATCGAGATGTCTCAAAGCGCTTCACAGTACATACTGTAAAGTATATTTTGTGAGTGAAAAGCGGCAGCCAATCTATGAATAAGTGGAGTAGCAGAAGTCGCTGGGAACACTCAGCAGGTCAGGCAGCACCTATGGAAAAAGGAAAGTGAATCAACGTCTCGGGTCCACAACAGGGGAGGCAAGGGACGGAGAACATGGGGTAAACAGGGGATGATGGGTGAAAGAGGTGTTAATGATGCAAAACAATGGGGGCAATTGCAACAAACCAGGGGAAAAGAGATGTTAATAGTGCAAAAAGGGGGGGGGGTGGGAAATTACAACAAAAGCAGAACAACAACAAAATTACATTTATGGCGCGCCCTTCACCTTGGGGGGAATAAGTGCAATGATTATTAATGTGAGCAAAACAAATAGCGGAGTGCCCCCCATCGGTGGAGAAGAACCACAACTGCAGTCGGCTGCGATGAAAGAATTTAAATTAAGTAATAGTAATCCTTGCATTATCCCGTCAATTGAGATGTCTCAAAGCGCTTCGCAGGAGATACTGTAAAGTGAGGTGACTGTGTATTTTGTGGGTGAAACGCGGCCGCCAGTCGCGGACAGCAGTGAGTTGGTGACCTGATAGAGGTCTCTGAAATGATGAAAGGTTTTGATAGGGGTAGACATGGAGAAGATGTTTCCACTTGTGGGGGAGACCAAAACCAGAGGCCATTAATATATATATATATATGTGTGTGTGTATATATATATTAAATAGCAATAAATCAAATAGGGAAGTCAGAAGAAACTTATTTACCCGGAGAGTGGTGGGAATGCGGAACTTGCTGCCACAAGGGGTAGTTGAGGCGAATGGCATAGATGCATTTAAGGGGAAGCGAAATAGGTACCTCTGGAAGACGTGAAAAGCGCTATACCAAATGCAAGGATTATTATTACTCTTATTAATTAGTATGACTACCACAAGAGGAAGACAGGAATAGAAGGTTGTGCTGGTAGGTTTAGTTGAGGGAGGGCAGGAGGAGGCTCACGTGGAGCGTAGACCAGTTGGGCCGAATGGCCTGTTTCTGTGCTGTATCTTCCATGTAATTCTGCGTAAGCGCTTCGGGACGTCAGCAAAATGTGATAAAACCGCTACATCAAATGCAATAATTATTATTATTATTATTATTATTAAGTGTGTAAAGGCACCACCGCAGCATGTTCACAGCTTAGATAACTGAGCCTCCGCTTTTAAACCCCCAAACCTCCTTCTTTAAACCCCCGAACCTCCCCTTTAAACCCCCGAACCTCCCCTTTAAACCCCGAACCTCCCCCTTTAAACCCCCGAACCTCCCCTTTAAACCCGAACCTCCCCTTTAAACCCCGAACCTCCCCTTTAAACCCCGAACCTCCCCTTTAAACCCCGAACCTCCCCTTTAAACCCCCGAACCTCCCCTTTAAACCCCCGAACCTCCCCTTTAAACCCAGAACCTCCCCTTTAAACCCCGAACCTCCCCCTTTAAAACCCCCGAACCTCCCCTTTAAACCCCGAACCTCCCCTTTAAACCCCGAACCTCCCCTTTAGACCCCGAACCTCCCCTTTAAACCCCGAACCTCCCCCTTAAACCCCGAACCTCCCCCTTTAAACCCCCGAACCTCCCCTTTAAACCCAGAACCTCCCCTTTAAACCCCGAACCTCCCCTTTAAACCCCGAACCTCCTCCTTTAAACCCCGAACCTCCCCTTTAAACCCCGAACCTCCCCTTTAAACCCCCGAACCTCCCCTTTAAATCTCTGAACGACTTTCCCTTTAACACCCCTGAACCTCCCCTTTAAGGAGCCATACCTGTGGCCGCTTTGCCATCACGGAGAGCGGCGGCGGCGGCTCCATGATGACCGGCACTCGATCTCCGGCCTCTCCTCCCGCTCATGGACGCCGCCCGTCACTTACTTCACCGTCAGAGACGAGCGACAACTGAAGCCCCGCGCGTCCCGAACGGCGGCTGCGGCTGCGAGCGACCCGCCTCCCACTCTGATTGGTCCACAGAACGCCGGGCGTGGCCACAGTCTCGAATTTCGATTGGTTCCATCCAACGTCAACCCACCAGGGTCTCGTTCCGATTGCTCAGGACTCACGTCAATCAACTGGCGGGGGGGGGGGGTGGCCTGTGGGAGGCGGGATCCGCTTTTCATTGGTTTAGAACGATGTCGATCATTGGCGCTCCTCTCCGGATTGGGTCGGAATGCATCGTCCGCATCCCGCCTCTCGCCCCGAGGCAGGGAGCATGCGCGCGCGACAAGCATTCTGGGGGTTGTAGTCCTTGGTCGGGATGACACTGAAATAATAACAATGATGATTTGATACAACGCCTTATCCCGTCTTCGCGGCTTCTCAAAGCACTTCACGGGACAGACTGTAAAGTGCAGTGACCCCCCGGGGTCTGGCCTCCTCCTGGTCCCCCGAGCCCTCCGCTCCACCCTCGGCGGCCGCGCCTTCAGCCACTATGCCCCGAGGCTCTGGAACTGCCTTCCTCACTCCCTTCGTCTCACTCCCTCCCTTCCTATTTTCAGGTCTCTGCTGAAGACCTTTCTTTCCGTTCGCCCACAAATATACAGTCAATTCACTTTACAGTGTGTTCTGTGAAGCGCTTTGGGACGTCCTCTCCCGACGTGAAAAGCGCTATATCAAATGCAAGGATTATTATTATTATTATTATTATTTTCGACCGCACCTTTGGTCACCTTCCCCCACCCCCCCCCCACCACCCCCCGCCCCACCCCCCGGCTCGACCCCGGGATCCGTGACTGTGAAGCGCTCTCTGAGACGCCGTCCGGCGCGGAGGGCGCGGTATAAATCCGCGTTGCTGTTGTTGTCGTCGTATTTTGTGGGCGAAAATGCGGCAGCCAATTGCATGCAGCGACGTGCCACAAACAGTCGTGGACTGAGCGACCAAATTATTATTATTTCTTTTTTTCAGGAGGGATTATTACCCCCAGAAAAGCGATCCACCAATCGGTGGATTGACAACCGGGTTCCTACTTACTGCGAGACAAACAACAAGTTGCATTTATATATATATATATTTATACATTATAGCGCCCTTCACGTGGGTTAGCGCTTGACAGTGACGGAGCCTGATCCCGAGCCGGGGGGCGGGGGAGAGGGAAGGGGGAGGTGACCGTAATCACGATCAAAAGGGAAAGTCTTTAGGCGTGATTTGAAAGTGCAGAGGGAGGGATTGATGGAAAGAGTTCCAAAGTTTCGGGGCGTAGTGACTGAAGGCGCAACCGCCGATGGTGGAGCAGAGGAGCTGAGGGACGAAGAGGCGGTGGGTGGAGGCAGCCAAGCGGAGGCAGCGGAGAGAGGAGCAAGCAAATCGGAGAGGTGGGGAGGTGCGAGGGCATGAAATGATATGAAAACGACTGAGAGTATCGTGAAACCGATCCATTCGGTGATTGGAAAATTCTGTACACTGTTCGGTGTCTGAAAGGCACTGTCCAGCGCCTCGTGACGCACTCCCGACGTGAAAGGCGTGATACAAATGTAATCTTGTTGTTGTTGTTGTTGTTGGAACCAGCGGAGCCCGGCGAGGACCGCTGCGATGGGGGTGATGGAGTTTTGTGCGGGTGAGGAGGGGATGCAGTTCTGATTTAGTTGTATTTTGTGTACGGGGGGGAGCGAGGGAAGACCAGCGAGGTGCGTGGCGGAAGGAAACCCTCGTTTCTTGCCCAGTCCGGGAAACGAACCCGGGTCCTTTGGTTTGCCTGGACGAGC
This sequence comes from Callorhinchus milii, assembly GCF_018977255.1. Classification (NCBI taxonomy): domain Eukaryota; kingdom Metazoa; phylum Chordata; class Chondrichthyes; order Chimaeriformes; family Callorhinchidae; genus Callorhinchus; species Callorhinchus milii. The sequence continues at coordinate 3,157,320 of NW_024704743.1, read as the reverse complement.
GCTCTTGCCACTGAGCCGCAGCAAGAGTATAATCAGAGAAGGGCTTTGAGATGTCTCAAGGATGTGGTAACATGCTGTATCAAATGCAAGGATTATTATATTTTATTCTAGATTGATTGGATGAGCATGGATCCAAACAGAGACTCACACAAAGTATGAATGCCTGTTTTCCAAGTCCTGCACAAACACAAGGGATGGGATTGCCCATTCCCCCCCCCCCCCCCCAAAGCATCATGCTCCATATCCTGCCACAAGCTTTAATATAGTTCAGCAGCTAATCAATGTTTACACGGTGTACACTTGTAGCAGTTACAATTCTATTTTTGAGGTCAGTTTTGCGGTATTTCTGAACAGATTTCTTAATTAAGAATTCGGAAATCTGTGACGGTAACTGATGGGAATACTGCTCCACCTCAGTCTAATTCTGGACTATTATTCCCTCGAGATTAACAAGCGTAACATGCATGACTTACAATATATATGAAACGCCCTTTGTGTAAGATAACGTCTCAGAGCTCTGTATCTCCACCTGACAGTTACCAGACAGACAGGCTTCATTTACGAATAGTATTAACAATTTAAGAAGATACAAAGGTGGCATCTTTCTTAGAAAGGTAAAGAAAGACTGACTGATCGAGCAGAAGCTAATGTACGTGCAGCTTTTGGATCAGGAAATGTAAATCTCTCAAAGTCTTGTGGCTTAGCAATCTCTGATTCAAGGAAGTGGTGATACCACAACAACAACAACAAGATTCCATTTATAAAGCGCCTTTCACGTCAGGAGGACGTCCCAAGGCGCTGCACAGTTGGGTCATGACCCGAGCAGGGGGGAAATGGTCAGGGTGAGGGGAGAGAAGGGAGGGAGCGAGGAGGGGGAAGAGAGTCGAGAGGGGAGCTGAAGGCTCGGTCAAAGAGAAAAAGTGAAAAAGTGATAGCGAAGCAATGGGTCCTTATAATAATCCCTCCAAAACAAAACGATAATAAATTGGTCATTTTCAACCCACGCCTGTTTGTGTGTGGGACATTGCTGTGCGCAATTGGCTGCCGCGTTCGCCCACAAACATACAGTCAATTCACTCTACAGTGTGTTCTGTGAAGCGCTTTGGGACGTCCTCTCCCGACGTGAAAAGCGCTATATCAAATGCGAGGATTATTATTATTATTATTATTATATCAAATGCGAGGATTATTAAGAGGGGGCCCACAAACAGCCGCAAGGCAAATGCCCGATTTTATGCCCGGGCGACAGCCGAAAATTCTCAACAACAAAAACAACTTGCACTTGCACAGCCCCACCCACAAAGCAAGATAGCGGCTGCGCGCGCAGCGAGGGGTGTCCGGAAGTCGAGGCTGCGCGCGCAGTGAGGGGAGCCCGGGGGTAGATGCTGCGCGCGCAGTGAGGGGAAACGCTGGGATCGGGGCTGCGCGCGCAGTGAGGGGAGCGCGGGCGGGTAGTGGGGGAGGGTGGAGGCTGCGCGCGCAGTGAGGGGAGCGGAGGTAGAGGGTGCGCGCGCAGTGAGGGGAGCGCGGGGGTGGCGGGGGGTGGGGTAGAGGCTGCGCGCGCAGTGAGGGGAGCGGTGGTAGAGGGTGCGCGCGCAGTGAGGGGAGCGCGGGATGAGGGCGGGCAGCGCGAGAGCCAACCAACCGTTAAAGCGCCTCGCGGAGAACGGCGGCGGCGACGACGACTCGCGCGGGAGAGACGCTGCCGATAGACTCGGTTCAGACTCGAAGTGACTCGAAGACGCTGAAGAGGGGCTCTTCGGAGCCGGTTATCGTTCCCCCTCTCTCACACCCACCCACGGGCCAGAGGGTGAGGAGAAGACATGAGCGGCTCAGCCAAGAGGCGAGCGGCGGCTCCGAAGGTGGCGAGGAGCCCCAGCCTGAGGCGGGAGGAGCGGAAGCCAGAGGAGGGCAGCCAGGCGGCCTGGCTCAGGTACTGCCCCCGTGCCCCCCCCCACCACCATGTACACTGCGATATACCCCTCCCCGTGTGTGCTGTGATATACCCCTCCCCGTGTACACGCTGTGATATACCCCTCCCGTTGCGCGCTGTGATATACCCCTCCCCGTGTCCTGTGATATACCCCTCCCCGTGACACACTGTGATATACCCCTCCCTGTGCTGTGATATACACCTCCCCGTGTGTGTGCTGTGATATACCCCTCCCCGTGTACACACTGTGATATACCCCTCCCCGTGTACACACTGTGATATACCCCTCCCCGTGTGTGCTGTGATATACACCTCCCCGTGTACACGCTGTGATATACCCCTCCCCGTGTGTGCTGTGATATACCCTCCCCGTGTACACACTGTGATATACCCCTCCCCGTGTGTGCTGTGATATACCCTCCCCGTGTACACACTGTGATATACCCCTCCCCGTGTACAAGCTGTGATATACCCCTCCCCGTGTGTGCTGTGATATACCCTCCCCGTGTACACACTGTGATATACCCCTCCCCGTGTGTGCTGTGATATACCCCTCCCCGTGTACACGCTGTGATATACCCCTCCCCGTGTACACGCTGTGATATACCCCTCCCCGTGTGTGCTGTGATATACCCCTCCCGTGTGTGCTGTGATATACCCTCCCGTGTGTGCTGTGATATACCCCTCCCCGTGTGTGCTGTGATATACCCCTCCCCGTGTGTGCTGTGATATCCCCGTGTGTGCTGTGATATACCCCTCCCCGTTGTACACGCTGTGATATACCCCTCCCCGTGTACACGCTGTGATATACCCCTCCCCGTGTGTGCTGTGATATACCCCTCCCCGTGTGTGCTGTGATATACCCCTCCCCGTGTACACGCTGTGATATACCCCTCCCCGTGTACACGCTGTGATATACCCCTCCCCGTGTACACGCTGTGATATACCCCTCCCCGTGTACACGCTGTGATATACCCCTCCCCGTGTACACGCTGTGATATACCCCTCCCCGTGTGCGCGCTGTGATATACCCCTCCCCGTGTGCGCGCTGTGATATACCCCTCCCCGTGTGCGCGCTGTGATATACCCCTCCCCGTGTGCGCGCTGTGATATACACCTCCCCGTGTGCGCGCTGTAATATACCCCTCTCCGTGTACACGCTGTGATATACCCCTCCCCGTGTGTGTGCTTTGATATACCCCTCCCCATGTACATGCTGTGATATACCCCTCCCCGTGTACATGCTGTGATATACCCCTCCCCGTGTACACGCTGTGATATACCCCTCCCCGTGTACACGCTGTGATATACCCCTCCCCGTGTACACGCTGTGATGTACCCCTCCCCGTGTACACTCTGTGATGTACCCCTCCCCGTGTACACACTGTGATGTACCCCTCCCCGTGTACACACTGTGATGTACCCCTCCCCGTGTACACACTGTGATGTACCCCTCCCCGTGTGCGCTGTGATATACCCCTCCCCGTGTGCGCTGTGATATACCCCTCCCCGTGTACACGCTGTGATATACCCCTCCCCGTGTACACGCTGTGATGTACCCCTCCCCGTGTACACACTGTGATGTACCCCTCCCCGTGTGCGCTGTGATATACCCCTCCCCGTGTGTGTGCTGTGATATACCCCTCCCCGTGTACACGCTGTGATATACCCCTCCCCGTGTACACACTGTGATATACCCCTCCCCGTGTGTGTGCTGTGATATACCCCTCCCCGTGTGTGTGCTGTGATATACCCCTCCCCGTGTACACACTGTGATGTACCCCTCCCCGTGTGCGCTGTGATATACCCCTCCCCGTGTGCGCTGTGATATACCCCTCCCCGTGTGTGCTGTGATATACCCCTCCCCGTGTACACACTGTGATATACCCCTCCCCGTGTGTGTGCTGTGATATACCCCTCCCCGTGTGTGCTGTGATATACCCCTCCCCGTGTGTGCTGTGATATACCCCTCCCCGTGTGTGTGCTGTGATATACCCCTCCCCGTGTACACACTGTGATATACCCCTCCCCGTGTACACACTGTGATATACCCCTCCCCGTGTACACACTGTGATATACCCCTCCCCGTGTGCGCACTGTGATATACCCTTCCCCGTGTGCGCGCTGTGATATACCCTTCCCCGTGTGCGCGCTGTGATATACCCTTCCCCGTGTGTGTGCTGTGATATACCCCTCCCCGTGTGTGTGCTGTGATATACCCCTCCCCATGTGTGCTGTGATATACCCCTCCCCGTGTGTGTGCTGTGATATACCCCTCCCCGTGTACACACTGTGATATACCTCTCCCCGTGTACACACTGTGATATACCCTTCCCCGTGTGCGCGCTGTGATATACCCTTCCCCGTGTGCGCGCTGTGATATACCCTTCCCCGTGTGCGCGCTGTGATATACCCCTCCCCGTGTGCGCGCTGTGATATACTCCTCCCCGTGTGCGCACTGTGATATACCTCTCCCCGTGTGCGCACTGTGATATACCCCTCCCCGTGTGCGCACTGTGATATACCCCTCCCCGTGTGTGCACTGTGATATACCCCTCCCCGTGTGCGCACTGTGATATACCCCTCCCCGTGTACACACTGTGATATACCCCTCCCCGTGTACACACTGTGATATACCCCTCCCCGTGTACGCACTGTGATATACCCCTCCCCGTGTGCGCACTGTGATTTCCCCTTCCCCGTGTGCGCGCTGTGATATACCCTTCCCCGTGTGCGCGCTGTGATATACCCTTCCCCGTGTGCGCGCTGTGATATACCCTTCCCCGTGTGTGTGCTGTGATATACCCCTCCCCGTGTGTGTGCTGTGATATACCCCTCCCCGTGTACACACTGTGATATACCCCTCCCCGTGTACACACTGTGATATACCCTTCCCCGTGTGCGCGCTGTGATATACCCTTCCCCGTGTGCGCGCTGTGATATACCCTTCCCCGTGTGCGCGCTGTGATATACCCCTCCCCGTGTGCGCGCTGTGATATACCCCTCCCCGTGTGCGCGCTGTGATATACCCCTCCCCGTGTGCGCGCTGTGATATACCCCTCCCCGTGTGCGCGCTGTGATATACCCCTCCCCGTGTGCGCGCTGTGATATACCCCTCCCCGTGTGCGCGCTGTGATATACCCCTCCCCGTGTACACGCTGTGATATACCCCTCCCCGTGTGCGCACTGTGATATACCCCTCCCCGTGTGCGCTGTGATATACCCTCCCCGTGTACGCGCTGTGATATACCCCTCCCCGTGTACGCGCTGTGATATACCCCTCCCCGTGTGCGCGCTGTGATATACCCCTCCCCGTGTGTGCTGTGATATACCCCTCCCCGTGTGCGCGCTGTGATATACCCCTCCCCGTGCGCGCTGTGATATACCCCTCCCCGTGCGCGCTGTGATATACCCCTCCCCGTGTGCGCGCTGTGATATACCCCTCCCCGTGTGCGCTGTGATATACCCCTCCCCGTGTGCGCGCTGTGATATACCCCTCCCCGTGTGCGCGCTGTGGACGGGGTTGTGCAGCCCTCGCCTTTCCCATTGAAGGCAGTTGGATTGAGCGCCTGATCCGGTTCATCGTGTGTCACGGCGTGAAGGCTGGACGTTGCCTTTGCTGTGGACTGCCGGATGCTTATGTGCACAACGCCTGGGCTTCAGGGAGTGAGTGAGGAGTGTGTGGGTATTGCGGCAGGGCGAGCTGGTTGGAAGTGAGCGCCCAGATTTAACTGACCCAGATGTTGGAGCTGCTGTGCAATTCTGTGCCTGTGTTAATGGGACAGAAGAAGCCTAGAAATGGGACCGCGAGAATAAGCTGTAGTTTGGAATGAACACCAACTGCTGGAACCTCCCAACCAACTCAACACTTGGAGAATGAGTTAACAACCGTGGAGACGGGGGGGGCGGGGAAAGGGGGAAAAAAGTTTGCTATAATACGGTAGCCGTGTGAGATCGTACCTTCTGTAAAAATGAGTCATCTGTTCTGTTTAGGTACCATTAGCAGTAAGAAAGTGGAGAGATGAAGAGGAAAGATGAGTGTAACCACAGCAGATTGATTCAGCGTTCCGGACAGTTAAGACCCATCCTACCAGCGAGACAGCACTGAGACTATAGCAACAGTAAAATCCCAGCAACTAGAGAGAAGTAGGAATGAACAGTATCAGTGGATGTGATGCAGATAAACGCAAGGTACTGCACTTAAGAAATAAAAAGTAGGGTTGGGGGGTGGGGGCGGTTTGGGCTATTCTAAAGGATAGAGGGATTAAGTGATATGGCGATAGGGCGGGTAAATGGAATTAGGTTAGAAGAACAGCCATGATCTTATTAAATAATGGGGCAGGCTCGAGAGGCCGAATGGCCTACTCCTGCTCTTACACCTTATGGATTTATGGGGTGTTTGGGTACATGCTGAGGGGGGGAGAAGCTGAGAGCCGTAGAGATGTCAACAACAACAACAAATTACATTTTATAGTACCTTTCACATCCCAAGGCGCTGGACAGTCAGGGGTTGGGATCAGGAGGGTGATCGAGGCGCAATCGTAGAGGAGTGTCTTGAAGGAGTTCAGAGACGGAGGGAGTCGAAGGGATGTGAGATAGAGTTCCAAAGAGTGGTGGGGCAGTCAGGACAGGGGACATGGAGCATGGCCAGGACCCGCTGCACGGACATGCTTATATGGAGTTATCAGGTCACAGAGGTAGGGAGGAGCAAGGTCTTGGAGGGCTTTGAAGCAAGCAGGAGGATTATGAACTCTACCCTCTTTTATTTACGTTAGTTAATTTGTTGCTCACAATGTCAACACAATATGAGATGGCAATATATAATGCTGTATCATATTGCAGAATCAGTTCGACCATGTCACTGTAACATAGGAGGGTTCAAATTGCCCGTGCAATGCAGAGGCAAGCAGTGAGTGTGAATCCCAGCGTTAGCGGGTGTGCTATGAGGAACAATTTAGATGAGACCGTGCTCTTTAGCCTCGAAGAACAATGACTCGGGGGTGGGGGGGGGGTGGGGGGGGGGGGGGGTATCTTATAAAGGTATGTAAGAGTTTAAATGGATTTGAGAAAGTAAACCCAGAACAGTGCTAACAGTGAGATACACCAAGGCAACAGCTTCAAGGTTATGAATAACGATAATCCTTGCATTTAACCCTTACCTGAAGGGCAGTTTGAGGACAGAAGACAGGAAGTATTTCTTTCCACAAAAGGGGCAACTAACAGTTAGACTGGAGATGCCAGGACGAGTGGTTGAGACCAGGACACTGGATTCTCTTAGAAAGCAGCTTGATGGTATAAAGGGAGGATGGTCGAGTGGGAATTCTAAAACAATGAGATCAAATGGGTTGCCTTTTGATCAAGTGCTCCGGGACACTACCCCGCATAAATACAGCTTCTTCTTGTTTCAATGCGAAACGTTTGTGTTCTCATGTGAGGACCAAAAGGGTTGAGTCGGAGCATTCGGGGGAGCAGATAAACGATAGTGTCGGTAATCAGAGTAGCAGCCACAAGATCCACATAAGGAGCAACGTAAGGGTCACAGATTTTCTGAGGAATTGTAACCTTCAGCATGCCTCCAGACGTTGAACGAAAGTTAGAGAACAGAAGACATTCAGGTAAGCCAGAGTTTTGGAAAGGTCTCTTTAGGAGTGTGGTGAAAGGAGGTGGAGTTATAAACTGCCGCCTGCAAAGTAGCCCTTGTGCTGGAGATTAATTGTTCATCTGCCTTCACTGCTGAAAGGGTTCCCCATCTTTTCTCAGAGTTTAATATCTACAATTCAATTGTAATTTCAAAGCCGGTTCTTTTTTTAAGAGAAACCGATTTCATGCTAAGTTTAAGCGTTTTCCACAATTCTATATGATCTTGCATTTTAAGAGTCCTGCAGAGCAGTGGTTAGCACACTCGCCTTGCAAGCGAGAGGACTCGGGTTCGATTCCCAGGCAGTTTCCTTTCTCCACTCGCCTCTGTTTATCTAGCAGCAAGTAGGAACACAGTTGCTAGTTGATTACTAGTGGATCACTTTCCGGGGGAAAAAAAATATTTTTTAAAAAAAAATTGGTCACGCAATCTACGACTGTTTGTGGGACACTGCTGTGCTCAATGGGCTGCCGTACTTCGTCCCCAAAATACAATCAATCCACTTTACACTGTATACTGCGAGACGTCTCAAGGATGTGATAAGGCACTTTATCAAATGCAAGGATTATTATTATAAGACAAAATTATCTCAGGTGAAGACATTTAGGTGACATTTTAGGCTTTTCAAGGTGAATTCCAGCAAGGCTTGAATGTGCCCCTACCCTTTTCTCCCCAGTCTCTCTTCGGTGAACATGCCTGAGTGTAATTGCTCCCTCCCCCCCCCTTTCCTGTGGTGTTGGAATTCCTTTCACTCTGGTCAGACTTCATAGGAACAAATTGCACTCTGGTTTCCTTTCATTTGTGGGGGAGGAAAGAAGTTTTCTAGTACAAATGTCATGTTTTGGGATATAAATATCCAGGGATCCAAGGTCTGTGAGCTATTTTGAAGGCCCAAAAGATAAGCGGAATCTGAACCTTTCCTGCCTCATTACCATTCGTCCCTGTTGCCATTAAGTTTTAAGTAAATGAGTATAGAGCAACCTTAGCCCAATTGCTACAGCAAAAGGTAGTACTGAATTCTCAGCCTTATTGAGCAAGGACCACAGGATGCTGTTAATATTACACACGTTCTGTAAACTCTACTCAGATTCAATTCAATAATAATAATCTTGCAATTTAATCTTTAATCTTAAAATGCATTTTAAGCTTTAATCTGCAATTTACAATTTTCACGTCTAGAAGACGTGAAAAGCGCTATATCAAATTCAAGGATTGTTATTATATTATTTGATATAGCGCCTTATCACGTTTTAGACATTTCAAAATGCACATCACAGAATATACTTTAATATACCCTCTGCACTTCTGGCAGTCTGTTGCTGATTTCCCACTCCTTTCTTCTGATTCTGGTGGTAAAGCCTGTAGCCATCATCCCTACCCTCTGGGAATCCCTTCCAAAACCACTTCACCATTCTACCTCTCTCTCTCAAGACTGGTTTGGTATGAAAAAGCCACACCCTACCGTCTTCACATCAGAATTTCATAAAAAATTTATTTTAAACGAATTCCGTGTCATGGCCACTAGTTTCTTTCCTGGCCTGTTCTGGTCTTTAATTACTCTCTGGGTAAATAACTACTTCCTGATGTATGTTCTCAAATTGCTCTTTACACTAAACTGTAAACCTATGTCTTCTTGTTGGAATTTCTTGGTGTAGTGATTTCACATTCATGTGAAGCTTGGGTTGAAAGCAGGGTTTCGGTGCTTGTTTAAGGCAGCTTAAGGTATGAATTTCGTATCCTGGATTATGCAACGAGAACAAAATTACATTTGTATAGCATCTTTCACGTCGGCAGGACGTCCCAAGGCACTGGACAGTCAGTTCCAGACCCGAGCTGGGGGGGGGGGTTGGATTTTTGGAGGGTGGAGGGCAGGGTGGGGGGGGGGAAAGGGGGATCGAAAGCACAGTTGAAGAGGAGGGTCTTGAAGGAGACAAGGGAGGGAGTGAGGCGAAGGACTGTGGGATGGAGTTCCAGAGAGTGGGGCCAGAGGGGCAGAAGGCCAAGTACTGATGCACTCTACTATCTTGGCACAAGCCTTTGTTTAGATCAGTATTTCTATTGGTTTCTGTGACCTCCTAACCCCCCTACCGTCCTGCCCACTCCCTCTGCTCAGCGGGCTCCGGACTGCTTCACGTCTCCTGCCTCGCCCGCCCCACTATGGGCAGTCCTTCTGCCACTCTGCCCCCACCCTCTGGAACTCCATCCCGCAGTCCCTCTGCCTCACCTCCTCTCTTGCCTCCTTCAAGACCCTCCTCTTCAACCGTGCTTTCGATCACCCTGCTCCCCCCCCCCCCCCCACCCTGCCCTCCACCCTCCCCACTCCCGACCCTCAGCTCGGGTCCAAAACACTGACTGCGCCTCGGAACGTCCTCCTGACGTGAAAGGCACTATACAAATGTTGTTGCTAGTTAACCTTTCTTTCTGCAACTGACCTTCGTACTGTGCATATAATCATTGGTTAATTTAAGGTAGACTGAAAATGCTGTAGTGCTGTGTTGTAGAAGGTACTGTGCTTCAGAAGAGAAGTTGAACAGAGATTCACGATTGTGTCTGTTCAGGTGGATATTGCACAATTTGTGACGCTATTGGAAAAGGGAAGGGACTTTATTTTCGGTGGTATCCTGGCTGACGATGCCTCCTGATGAATTATAATTCACTTTGTAGCTGTTTGTGGAGCCTAACTGTACTCAAACTGTACTGCATTTGCCCACTAAAACATGGAATTAATATGATAATTACATGTCAAGCCCTTAGAGGTGTTTTGACCTGAAAGGAGTGATACTTAAGGCAGTCACTCTAATGGGGCCAATCAGACTTTGCCAACTCAAGCTTACATCAACTCCGTCTTGTGCAAGCTTATCTGATTGGGATAGGCTCTGTGGAACGTGCAAAAAAATTACCTTTTTTCTATTTACTCCACACGCCTGATAATAGTCCCTCCAAAAAAAATTGGTCATTTTCAATCCACGACTGTTTGTGGGACGCTGCTGTGCGCAATTGGCTGCTGCATTTCACTCACAAATATACAGTCGTTTCACTTTAGTCTTCTGTGAAGCGCTTTGAGATGTCTAGAAGACGTGAAAAGCACTATATCAAATGCAAGGGTTATTATTATTGTTATAACAAGAGATCAGTGGGCAGAATCTACCCCCAGTGAGCAATGGCAGGAATCCCTGGCCCTCCAAGTCCTCTCGATGAGCCATAGTGGGCTGGTCTGTCAACAGCAGTGCCCTGGACTAGAGTTCAGGAACCAGACTGAGATGGCCATAGAGTGGGGCTCGATTCTGATATTCCATTACTATGCATGTTGCCTTGAAGCCAGTTCAAGGAGCCCAAGGAGATTCTGTTACCTTTTCTTCTGCCCTAAGAGGATAGTCATTACATTGGCGTTCTTGTGAATTGCATTGACCCTTTCCCGCATTAGGACAGGAGTTCTAGACATAATAAGCCTCTTGTTTTCCATAAGCAGTTTTGTAAGCTATGGCTTTTAATGAATGGATTGATATTTCTGTCTGTTAGTGATCTCTCTCTTTTTAAACTGTCTGAAGGCTTCTGTGATGCAAAAAAAGCTTTAAATGTTCCTGTAATTGGAATGATAGCATTGGAGCACTCATTCATGGCTTTCTCAGTGAGGGTCAACAGATGGAAAAGCACCATCTAATTGCTTAACTGCAGCGGAATCCTGTAGCTTATTGGTTAGAGCATTCGTCTCACAAGCGAGAAGACTTGGTTTGGATTCCCAGGCATCGCAAGATGTTAGGCAAGTTTCTGCTGTGTGCAATTGGTTGCTGCTTTGCGCCCACAAAATATATATTCAATTTACTTTACGGTATATCCTGTGAAGTGCTTTGAGACATCTAGAAGACTTGATAAGGCGCTATATTAATATGCAAGTATTATTTTCTAGTAACTACATCCAGATGCTGGTTGGTGTAAGGTGTGGCTGAACCCAGACATTGGTGATTTGTTATGAAGCTACTTAGTTATTTATTAATTGTGCATGGAGCCAACCACTCTGTCTGGTGGGGAAAAAGTGAAGCTTCCTGTATAAATTAATCTTTTTTTTTTGTGAATTGTCAGCCTCGACTGAGCTCAAATTCCATCGTGGGGCTACAACTCCAGCTTTTGACTTGGAGGCAAGAGAGTTAGACTGTGCACCTCTGTGCACTGCCATGTCAGCCTGCAAATGGTCACTCACCACAGTTCATCACAGGGGCAACCGTAACTACAATGCACACATGCATTGCCCTGTGATGAACTTTGAAACTATTTAATCCTTGCATTTGATATAGCACTTCGATATCAAACGCAAGAATTGTTATTATCTGTCTTTGAAACGTCTCAAAGCGCTTCATGGAATATACTGCAAATAGGATTGACTGTATTTTGTGGGAAAAACCGTTGTTCACATCATCCTGACCTATCACCCCACCTCCTATGGTGGAAGGGGATTCGGCTGTACATTGGCAATGAGGGGCAGAACTAATTGTAAAATATTTATTTGTTGGGATTAGTACAGTTCAAAGGATTTAAGTCCCAATTGTTTATAGTGTCCTAGAGTATTGTCCAGCACAGAAAGCCATCTCTGCTGGTGTTCGCTCTCCCACTGGAGCGCTCTACTGTAATCCCGTTCCCTGCTCTCTCCCCATCAGAGAGTATGGTGCTCGCTCCCCCGCTAGAGCTCTCTAGTTCCAGTCTCCATACTCTTTGATATCTTCCCTCAGGTATTTATTTAAAATTCTGCTAACTACTCTGCATCTGTGAATTGTAGTTACAGTTGCCCCTGGCTACTCAGTTGTCTAGTCAAACCTCATCTGGATCTTCGTGCTCCTGTTAAGAAAATGTGGACTGACTTTTGCTTTCCTCTGTCCTAGTTGTCACAGGCTGCAGGAGTCGTTGCTCAGCTCAGCAAGTGGATACAGTAATTACAGAGGAATCCTCAACTGGTGCGTGGTAATGCTGGTGAGTTATGTTCCAACAGCGGAACTATCTAGCGGGGAAATGGAGGCTGTGGTCTTAACTCTTGAACCCAGATAAAGAATTAACCGGTGGAAAACAACAACTTGCATTTAAGTAGTCTGGAACCTGTATCAATTCTTCCCTGAATTACTAATCCCACTTACCACCTCTCTCCCCAGCTGCTTTTCCAGTTTTCTTTTGAACAATTTTGTTGATTTGGCCTCAATTCCATATCCTAACTAACAAGATTCTGAGTGAAGAAATGCCTCCTGACCTCTTTCCCCAGTTTTCGACACCTTTTATCACTGATTTCCCAACTCATTGATTCCCGGAGTCTCATTTATTTTGCTTCAGGTTTCCATTTATTCTTTGATTGCTTCAGACGTTTTAGTATTGTGTCAGCTGAAGTAGCTGCCAAAATGTTGTCATTTTCCTGCTAATTTTAGCTATGGTTCTGCTTCTGATGAGGAACAGTTGTCCTGTGCAAATAATTCACCCCAAATAACTTTTGCAATGGCATTAGCTAACTGGGTGGTGTTTCTTTACAAAATTCAATGACAGACTTAACAACTGGCATCTCTTATTTCTCTAACAACAAGCATGCATATGTATATAGTGGCTTTCACATTGTGGGTGGGGGGGTGGATCTCAAGGCATTGTACACAGCTGACTGCTCATGCAAGCTCAGGCAGGGTGGGGGGGAAGAGCGGGCTGAGGTTCAGTATCGGTGACCAAAAGAACAGCTGCGAAGAGATGGATCTTCATGTCATTGCCCTACAAAATGTACGCTCCCTTTCCAATAAGTTCTCTCTGTCAATGATCTCATCGTTGATGGGAACATTGATATCCTCGCCAATTGCGAACAGCGGGGTCCCACAAACAGTCATGGATTGACTAGTAATGATAATAATCAATAATATAATAATCCTTGCAGCACCTTATGTCGTCGAGACGTCTGAAAGGGCACTTCACAGAAGCAATTGGCTACTACCTTTCATCCACAAAATATGCAGTCAATCCGCTTTACAATATATTCTGTGAAACATGATAAGGCGCTATATCAAATGTGAAGATTATTATTATTTCTGTACAATGCATCGCATGGCCTTCTGCTGATCATAGATTTCTCATTCTAAGAGAATGGATGAGCCAAAAAGAACTCCAAAATATAGGATTAGCAAATATATAAGTTCAGAAGAGGATTGAATGGGGTATTTTGGGGAAACATTTGACAGTACAGTTGAGTCTGGAGGGGAATAGTGTCAGACAAGGGAGTGCAATAGTACTTTGCATTTCCTCTGTTCCTTGTAGCCTATGATGCAATGCAAAGTCACAAGTAGAATGTGCTAAAGTCGAGACAAAATCTCATGCATTTAAAAAGTCACTTGTGCACGAAGAAAATTATGCATACATTTCACGGCTGTAGAGAATGTGGTCATTGCTACTGCTCGCTTTGAGAGCTGCCAGTCTTTCTTAAAGAATGGGGTCTTAAATCTTTTTTTCTCTTCATCTGTGTTACAAAATAAATTCTATTTCACCGTGGGCTGTGCTGTAGTGAAATGCCACTACAAGAGGTCTTGGGAAATGTTAGACAATTGGGAAATACCATTTTATTGTTTTCTCCTCACTCCTCCTTTACTAGCTTCAAGGTGAGATACCTGGCAATGGAATGTCAGAATCGAGCCAGCCCTCTGGCGGTTTCTAGACCGGTTCCTGAACCAGGTGGGTCCTCGGTATTCCAGGGCATTGCTGATTACCGCACAGCCAGCCTAGCTCATCGGAAGGGCAGACCATTCACTGGGGCAGGGAGTCATCCCACTCAGCTCCTGTTAACCCTGCAAGCCAAAGCCTTAATGGGTAGGGTGGACCAGTGGGAAACCTTGCTGGACAGTAATATCAGCAAGCAATGGTGTTTTAGCTGGTTAGACTCCAGCAGTTACCCCAGTGCACATTTTGGGCTCCCCAAGCCTTGGCTCTTGTCAACCTGTGCTACATTCTTGGAGGTGCAATCTGATTAGGTGTTAAACCTGCTCAAGTGGATTTTAAAGGCCCCCTGGTACTACTCAAAGAGACACAAATTTCCCTGGATATCCTTGCCAACAATCCCCAGATAAAATTGGTCGCTCACTTTGTGATTGTTTTGTGGGACTACATTGTGCAAATTTGGCTGCTGTGTTCGCCTACAAATAGTCTGTTGCCTGTTTTTTGAGAAATATCCCAAATTTGTTTGTGTTGCCTTTAGTCACCATTACCATTTGTCTCTGGCATCGTCCTCCTGATTTGCAGGCAGGAGGAGGCAGTTTGTGTTTTGAGAGCAGTTCTTCTGGTGTTTGGAAGAAATGTTGTGCATGTGTGGTGTGGATGAGAGAGAGAGAGGCAAAGAGCAAGACCCAACAGCTGTTAATCAGGGGGCTGTTTCTCAAGTTCTTGTCTCAACTTTACCATCTACACTGGCCAACATTCTTCCAAGTCGATTGCCAAATATATTCACTCAATCAGCAACTGTTTGTGGGGCACTGCTGTGTGCAGTTGCCTGCCTCGTGAATTGACTGTACATTTTGTTGGCGAAACGCAGCTGCCAATTGCGCACAGCAGTGTCCCAAAACAGTTATGGATTGAGTGACCAAATTATTATTATTTTTATATTTTTATTTTTTGAAGGGATTATTACCCTGGAAAAGCGATCCACCAATCTAAGTTCCTACTTGCTGCTAGATGAAACAGAGGCATGTGGAGTAAGGAAACTTGCCCAATGTTTCACCCTGACCCTGCCCGGGAATCAGACCCCGGTTCTCTCACTTGCGAGGCGAGTGCTCTAACCACTACGCTACAGGACTCCAAAGTTTCCTTCAAAGCTTGGATCGGGAGTGAAACATTCCATTCATTTCTTCCCTCATTCAGGGATTTCACTTCCATTGAGCAGTGATCAGATCATGAATGCTCCCGGTCTGAAGGACTCGGAAGCCTGTCTGAAAATTTAAACGGAGGCAACTCCTGTGTGCCTTTTTAAACCCAATTTTCAGTGTTGTTTGGTTATATCAAATGGAGGGCATATTATTTAGCAGTTGCAACTATTGGGTTAGACTTTTAACTAAAGCCACTATTTAGCAAGCTTCCTTATGCTCGCAGTTTAAAATTGATTGTTTTAATTGTCAAGGCAACCAAAAGGCAAGACAATTGCCTAGACAGGCCACTTGCTGTCAAAGCGAATGCAAAAGAACTTTGTATTCCAGCAACGTAGCAGGCTTCCTTCAGTATCAAAGGAGTTTTCTATGGTTAACCATCCGCTTTCTTCAGCAAGCAGAGCATTGGCACTCCAGCACTTGGCATCTGATTGACACTAGCTTTGGTTTCTGCTTGGCTCACTTGGTCTTGCTCTCACCTTTCGGGGCAAATGGTTGTGTTCAAGTCGGGTCAAGGCTGCCACTGTCAACTCAGTACTGAGGGGATTGCTGCATTGTCAAAGGCGCTGTCCTTTGGGTGAGGTTTAACCTACATCCTGTCCGTGCCTAGTCGGAATGGTTGTTAAAGATCTCGCAAGATCTATTGGTCTATTGGTCATTCACCTGGCAGTTTGTGGGATCTTGCAGCACAGAAACTGCTTGTCGCTTTTGCTCATGAAACACACTACTTGACTGTAATTACTGAGTTACATCAACAGGAAAAGGTATTATGTAAATACAAGTAGTGCTTGAGCTTCGGGGTGGGGTGTGGGGGGGTGGGGTTGGCAAGGGCATCTTGGAACTAGGCTAACTCGAAGGTGACATGCTTGGTAACAGAATACCGGAATCCAGTCTACCCTCTGTGCGGTCTCTCGTCTGGATCCTGAGCCAGGCAGGTCCACAGTACTCCAGGGCACTGCTGATGACAGCACAACTCAGCCTGGTTCATCGGCAGGCCTTGGAGGGGATTCTTCACAATCTGCTCCCATTAACCTTGCAAGCCCTAATGGAACGCTTAATAACAAACTATATGGCTTTAGCTGGTTAAAGTCCAACAGTACACTCTAGGACAGCCACACCTTGGCTCTCATAAATCTGTGCCTGACACTTTCTGGGATTGAGTAAGTGGGGCGTGTCCCTCCAGAAAGAGTACATATTCCGTTCCAGACACAGGGAAATCCCCATGAGTACGGCATTATGTGGAACTCTGTCTGGTTTGGATACTCCAGCATGGTGATGAGTTTGCAGCTGATTTTTTTAAAAAAAAAAGTTGTGAAGCATTTTATAACAACAACTTGCACTTATAGAGTGCCCCTCGCGCAGGGTAGCGTCCCAGAGCGCTTGACTGGCTGAGCACAAGGCCGAGCTGGGTGGCAGTTGACCGAAGGCCCCGTCGAAGAGGAAGGTCTTTAGGCGCGAGGTGAAGATGGGGAAGGAAGGGGCAAGGCAGGATGCTAGAGGAAGAGTGTTCCAGAGTTTTGGGGCGTAGTGGCTGAAAGCGCGGCCACCAATAATACCAAATATTTTACCTTCTGTTTAGGTTTTATTCCACCTAAACGATTGCGCTATGCTGCTCCACCTATTGTAAAGAATGTTGCCTTCAACACTTTGGTTCTATCAAACCAAGACAAAGGTTGCCTTTATCAATCGCCTGGTACGAAGGTTATCTTCATTCTGCTTCCTGTTTTATTTCTGACCATTTCACTTGTGAGGGTTGTTGACTCAATTTCTGAGGGCCACGGGTTAACCACAGATTCAAGGGAGCATTTATTTGCTAATGAAATCTTTGACTAATCCTACCCAAGATGTCACACTGGCTGGAGCATTGCTATTGCGGGCTTTCGTTTATGGAATGTATATCCGAACCATTGAGCGAGCAGAGCACAAATTCACTATGGCTGCTACCAGGTGTCAGCTGGCACAGATAGCTGCACTCTTGCCTTTTGGTTGCAAACAGCCATGAAGTAAAGACTGACTTTTATGTTTGTCTGGATTGTTGGCCAGGGCACTGGGGAAAAATTCCCGTCTCTGTCATACAGGATGTTTAACATCTACCTGAACAGACACAAATGGGACCTCAGTTTAACGTCCTATCTGAAGGATAGCACGTCTCACCCTCCCCTTCATACTGTGCTGGAGTGTGAACCCATGAGCTCAGAGTCCTCAACCTGGAGCTCAAACCCACAAACTCCTGACCAAAGATGAGCACTACTGACTGAGTCTAACTGACACAATGATGTGTTTGGGCTGTCTTACGGTATATTTGTAATCGTGGAGTCCTGTAGCGTATTTGTTAGAGCACTCGCCTCGCAAGCGAGAGGACCCGGGTTTGATTCCTGGGCAACGTGAAACCTTAGGCAAGTTTCCTTACTCCACACGCATCCATTTACCTAGCAGTAATTAGGAACCCGGTTGTTAGTCGATTGGTGAATCGCTTTCTGGGGGTAATAATACAATAATAATTTGGTCATTCAATCCACGACTGTTTGTGGAGCGCTGCTGTGTGCAATTGGCTGCTGCGTTTTGCCCGTAAAATATACAGTCAATCCACTTCACAGTATATCCTGTGAAACGCTTTGAGACATCTCAATGACGAGATAAGCTGCTTTATCCAATGCAAGGATTCTTATTATTATTTGGTGCAATTGCCACAGGAGTTGGGGGAGTACAGGGGCCCTGAAAACTTGCAGTGATTGAGTGCGGTGTCAGCCGGTTTTCCTTCCATTTCCTGTGGAGAGTGTAGGAAAAAGGGATTTGGCGGTTTATCTTGTGTTTGCTGCAGAGTGCAGCTGCCATCTGTTCTCTTTCTGGAGCTTCAATGCGACTCAGCAAGCAATTTGAGAAAAATTGAAAGGTTATGGTGCAGAGGATCTTGTTTTGTTGGCCCTATTGCTGCCATGTCGTAATGTAACCCCAGTAAGTGGATGTTCCTGGGAAGGAACCAGTTACGGTGACCTATGGTTCAGATCCAATTCATTATGGAAGCCTTCCACAAAATACACAGTCACTCCACTTTACAGTATATTCTGTGAAGTACGTTGAGACATCTCGAAGACGTGATAAGGTGCCATATAAAATGAAAGCATTATTATTACCCAAAAGGTAATTTTTTAATTGGAACAAGTTTTGTTAATAATAATCCTTGCATTTGATATGGCGTCTTATTATGTCTTCCAGACGTCTCAAAGGTCTTCACAGAATATAACGCCAGTAAGGGAGGTTGAGGCCAGGGCACCAAGGCCAAAAAGAAAAATGGTCACACAATCCGCAGCTGTTTGTGGGACACTACTGTTTGCAATTGGCTGCCATGTTTGGCCCACAAAGTACACAGTCATTACAATTTACAATATATTCTGTAAAGCGATTTGAGACGTATCAACAACGTGATAAGGTACTCTATCAAATGCACAGATTATTATTATTATTAATGGGTTTGTAGTTCTTTGATACGTGCAGTGCCAGACATGTTACTGGGAATAATCTGACAACACACTGATGATCATTAAACTTTCAGAAGTGATTTACATTCAGTTTTGCACGTAACTGCACCCTTTCTGATTAGTAAGTGGCTCAAGCAGCCCTGATATATTCTGACTATAGGAGAAGCGGATTAACCCTTTACACTCACAAATAAAAGGTCGGGGTGGTCTTCCGCGGTGGGAAACTTTCAATTCCACTATGCCCTCGCTCTCTGAAATTGCCACACACCCTCTTCCTGTTTTCTAACCTATTTCCAACTATTCTTCCTGTTCTCTTAACAGTAATATTAATCCTTGCATTTGATATAGCACTTTTCACATCTTCTATATCCTGTAACATGAATTGACCGTATATTTGTGGGCGAAACGCGGCAGCCAATTGCGCACAGCAGCGTCCCACAAACAATTGTGGATTGAAAATTTTTTTTTTTTTGTTTTGTAGGGATTATTATTTAGGAGTGTGGAGTAAGGAAACTTGCCCAAGGTTTCACCCTGCCTGGAATTGAACCCAGGTGTCTCTTCCTCCTTTCCTTGTCTCTCTCTCCCCACCCCCACCCCCCACACACACACACACACCAACTTGCTTGTAGACACTTCACACTCGTTCCGTGAAGTGCTTTGAAACCCATTGCACACAGGATAAAGAGCTATGTTGCACTTTCCAGAGACGATTTTGTAATGAACTGCCCTTTTGTTATAATTCCGAGAATTGAATTGACTGGGTGTGATACGGGTGTGCCTGTTGAGTTAATATGTCAGTGGTTGTAGCTTAGGGGTTAGAGGCTCATCTCGCAAGCGAGATGACCTAGCCTCAATTCCCAAGCAGGGCGTAATATCAGGCAAGTTTTGTCACTCCACTCGCCTCTGTTTACCTAGCAGTAATTAGGAACCTGGTTGTTAGTCGATTGGCAGATCACTTTTCTGGAGGTAATAATCCCTTCAAATAATAATAATGTGATGACTCAATCCACGACTGCCGTGTGCAATTGGCCGCCGGATTTCTCCTGCAAAATATACAGTCAATTCACTTCATAGTATGTTCAGTGAAGCGCTTTATAAGACGTCTCAAAGATGTGATACGGTGCTATAATCAAATGCAAGGATTATTATTGCCTGCTTCCGCCACTACCTCTCCCCTTAGCCCGCCAAGACACTCTTCTACACTTTTAGTACATCCAGGCTCAACTACACCAACTCCCTGCTCGCCGGTCTCCCCGATCTCACCTACACAAGCTGCAGACTATCCAGACGTGTCCTCTCCCTCAACAGACTCTTATGCTCCCATTCTTGATTGGCTTCCCAGGCAGTTTGAGTTCAAGGTCATTTCTTTCAAATCCCTTCTCGGTCTCACCCCCCGCTTCCTCTGAGACCTCAAACTATTCCAACAGGGCTGCTCCCTCCGCTATGAATCATGTGCCCCGCCGTATCTGTACGTCGTTCCAATGTGAAAGGCGCTATAGCAATGTAATTTTGTTGTTCTTGTTATCTGTCCTACCATCGTCAGGTGGGCTTTCATCCCCCGCACTCTGGAACTCCATCCTGGAGTCCCTCTGACTTGCTTCCTCATTCAATATTCATCTCAAGACCGCTTTGACCTTCCCTCTCAGCTGCCCAGCCAGCATTTGTTGAGCACTTTGAGACATTCTCCCAACGTGAAAGATACTATATAAATGTAAATTGTATTGCATTGTTCGAGGTGCGTGAAACCAAGGTCCCATCTGCCTATTCAGGTGAATATTAAAGATCCCATGTATTCATCAAATAGAGGGAGTTTCTCTCAATGTCCTGGCCAACGATCCTCCAGAGAAAAAAAGATGGTGGCTGTGTGTTAGACGTTGCTGTGTGCCAATTGGCTGCTATCCTACAATTAGTACACTTTGCATCTGACACATTTTAGTACTGTTTTATTAACTTGTCCTTTCTTTGCAGGTCTTGAGCAATGCCCGTCTTTTTCTAGAGAATCTCATTAAGTAAGTGCAGCTTTTACTAAATCATTCAACTCCTCCACAATAACTGCTATTTAGTAAAACGTACTGTTCTGTATTAATAATAATTCCTACAGATGAGCCAACCTGACCTGTGTTGCCATCAGCAGTGAATTGGAATACTACGGACTCGCCTGTCTCAGGACCCGATC
>NW_024704743.1:2947246-3136207 GCF_018977255.1 Callorhinchus milii | reverse complement strand
GTGTGTGAAACATTGCCTCTGCATTTGCCAACAAAAGCAATTCCTGCAAAGCACTTTCAGATATTTCACCATTAGTGGCAGTACCACTTTAATAGATAAAAAGAATGATACCAGAGATGAGGGAGCTGAGTTATGTGGTGAGACTAGAGAGGCCGCGATTATTCTCCTTAGAGCAGAGAAGGTTGAGGGGAGATTTAATAAAGGTGCTTGAAATTATGAGCGGTTTTTGATAGATTAAATAAGGAGAAGCTGTTTCCTCTGGTGGGTGGATCGGTAACCAGAGCTCACAGATTTTAGATAATTGGCAAAAGAGTTGTTACGGTCTGGAATGCACAACCTAAAAGGGTGGTGGAAGCAGATTCGATAATAGCTTTCAAAAAGGAATTGGATAGGGACTTAAAAAGGAAAAAAAATTGCAAATCTATGGAGTGAGATAGATTCACTCTATCTCAGTGGGACTAGTTGGTAGCTCTAGTTGGTGAGTGGGACTAGTTGGTAGCTCTCTCAAAGAGCCGGCACAGG
This sequence comes from Callorhinchus milii, assembly GCF_018977255.1. NCBI lineage: Eukaryota > Metazoa > Chordata > Chondrichthyes > Chimaeriformes > Callorhinchidae > Callorhinchus > Callorhinchus milii. Next base: position 3,135,685 of record NW_024704743.1, on the reverse strand, counting down.
CACGATGGGCCAAATGGCCTCCTTCTGTGCTGTAATATTCAATGATGAAAACTCCACTAGAGTCCCTGTGTTTCATTTCCCTGTCATTAACCAGTCGGTCTGATTCTTGTTTGTCAGCCTGGGGTCTGGCACATGCGGAAACCCATCACCACGCTTAAGAATATTCAAACCAGACCGGAGAGTTAAACATATTTATGCCACCTACAAGTGGAAATTTCCCCGTGTCAGCCTGGTGCATCAGTCCTGTAGCTCAGTGGTTAGAGCACTCACCTTGCAAGCGAGACACTGGGTTCAATTCCAGGCAGAGGGTGAAACCTTGGGCAAGTTTCCTTACTCCACACACCCATTAATAATCCCTCCAAAACAAAACAATAATAAATCGGTCATTTTCAATCCACGATTGTTTGTGGGACGCTGCTTTGCGCAATTGGCTGCCACGTTTCGCCCACAAATATGCAGTCAGTTCATGTTACAGCATATTCTGTGAAGCGCTTTGAGACGTCGAGAAGACGTGAAAAGCGCTATATCAAATGCAAGGATTATTATTATTATTATCAACTAACAACCAGGATCCTACTTACTGTTAGGCAAACAGAGGTAAACATACCTCGGGACCATTCCTCCTAAGTCTGCCCCCACTACTTCCAATCGTTGGTCTTTATTATCTTTTTTCCATGTATCATCATTGAGTCACAGGTCTCGTGTTTTTTTTAGATTAGATTTAACATGATCACCAATGTTTTTCTCCAATACTCATGTGATCATTGTGATTTATTGTTTGGTGTCAACACCACATGTTTATGGGGTTAGTTAGTATTGTTGTATAATCAGTTATTTACCGTTGCTATCTCATTTCTTTATTGTTCACTAAAACATATCAAGTTGTTGTAATCTTGTTGAAATGTTTTTTTCTCAAAGTGAGTGATTGGTTTAATTAGTTAGCTCTTTCATTGCTAAGTGGTTTTGGGTGTCTCTGACAGTAGCACTCTCGCATCTGAGTCAGAAGGTTGTGGGTTCAAGCTCCACGTCGGGACTTGGAATCAAACAGTGTAAGCTGACGCTCCAATACAATGCTAGGGGTGTTCTGCATCGTCAACAAGAACAACGACTTGCATGTGCATAGCGCCCTTCACACGGGGTAGCGTCCCGGAGTGCTTGAGATACCACTTCAGATGAGATGTTCAACCGAGGTCCCGAGTACCTGATGAAGTGGATATTAAAGATCCCATGGCATTATTCGAAAAGAGAAGAGAGTTTCACTCTCCCCTTGTCCTGGCCAACAATCCTGGTCACTCACTCCATGAATGTTTGTGGGACACTGCTGTGGGCAACTGGCTGCCTTGTTTCGACCATTGTCAATCCACTTTGCAGTATATCCTGTGAATCGCTTTGAAACGTCTCAACGACATGATAAGGCGCAATATCAAATGCAGGTATTATTATTAAATTTCCTTGTGTCTGGAATGGAATCCTCTCTCCCCTGAGCAACGGACCTGCTTAAGAGTATCCAAACCAAACTGAGATTTCCATGCAGCCCACCTAAACCCAATTGGAAATCCAGAGATAGATTGTTGGAATGGAACATGAACGCTCTCCCTGGAGGGATGCATCCTGCTTCTCAAATTCCGAGGAGTATTACGCGCAGGTTGGCAAGAGCCAAGGCTTAGGGACCCCAGAGTGTGCAGTGGTGTACTAATGGTGTCTAACCAGCTAAAACCACATGGATTGCTATTGATAACGCTGTCCGGCAAGCTTTCCCACTGCTTGTCCAGCTAAGACCATCATACCCGTTAGGGCCTTGGCTTGCAGGGTTAACAGGAATTGAGTGGGATGACTCCCTGCCACCAAGGGGTTTGCCCTTCCAGGTCCTACAGATGAGCCAACCTGACCTGTGTTGCCATCAGCAGTGAATTGGAATACTACGGACTCGCCTGTCTCAGGACCCGGATCAGAGACCGTCACAGAGGGGTGGCTCGATTCCGATATTCCAATGCCAAGGATGTCACCTTGGAGCCTCTTCAGCTCCAAGGAGACCCCGTTTGCGACAATGAAGAGTCAAATGACCAGCCACGTCAGCATCGACGATATGGGGGCTTTTCAAGGTCCAGTGAGTTGCGAAACAAGCCTCCGTCTCTGTGCCGATCACTACCTGAGGATCACAACTCATGCGTTCTGAAGCGGGCCGGGTCCATTCGCATTGTCAAGACTGAGGTGGAGAGATATGTGTTAGGTCGGGGTATCAAGGGACACGGGGCAAGGGCGGGCGATTGGAGTTGAGGTACAGATCAGCCGTGATCTTATAGAATGGCAGGACAGGCTCGAGGGGCTGAATGGCCTCCTCCTACTGCTAAGGTTTCTTACCCCGTGGCCCCCTCTGAGGCCGGACTGAGTGTGACTGAGCCGAGGGAGCCCTGTGAGATCACAGAACGTGACTGGAATGTGGAACCTCAGACGCCCTCAGGTTCTGCAGCAGAAGCTCTCTACGGGTCTCAGAGATAACTCACAGCTCAGGTCTCGGGACAAAAAAAAAACCACACACACGCACACAAGACGTGAGCCGAACACCATCGTGTCCTGGACTGAGAGAGCAAGATAACTCCCCCCACCCCCCCCCAGTCATGATGGCATTTCAATACAACTATTTCTTAGAAATGAAGAGCCAGCCAGGGTTCAGTTGAGTTTTTCTCTCTCTCTCTCTCTCTCTCTCCCCCTTTCTTGTTGTGGCTGCTCTGAATGTCCGCTGGCAATGACGGACACGAGAGCTAGGCCCTCGGAGACAGACAGGATCACCGTGGACGAGGTGAAGGAGTGCGAGGTGCACGGATACCTGCTGACCTCCAAGAGGATCGGGACGGGAGGCTTTTCCAGCGTTTACCTGGGCCTCCCGACCCAGGAAGTAATGAAGCGTAACTTCCGCCTGGCTTCTGGCCTCCAGACCAAGAGGAACAAGATGGTGAGTGTTCAGGAGCCGGCAATAGGCTTCCACCGCCGGATCTCTCACCAAACCTCAAACTTTTGGCTCTGATGTGGGCAGGTGGTAAGATTATTCATAACCTGCTGCCATTTGTCCACTGGCTGTCCAGTACGCAATGGCTTAGTTTGTTTTTGCTCAGCCGGTGTCTGACACGTGTGGAAACCCATCACCCTGCTTAAGAGTCTCCAAACCAAAGCGAGAATTCCATGCATCCCACCTACACATGGAAATCCCAGAGATTTCTCTCTCCCTGGAGGGACGCATCCTGCTTACCTAATTCCGGAGAGTATTAGGCGCAGGTTGGCAAGAGCCAAGGTTTGGGGTGACTGCTGGAGTCTAAACAGCTAAAACCACACAGCTTACCATTTAGAGCACTGTCTGGCAAGCTTGGACCACCCTACCCGTTGGGGCTTTGGCTTGTAGAGTTAACAGGAGCTGAGTGCCTGCCCCCAGTGACTGAAAACCACGATAGTCAGTTATCGGGTGTGTGGGTTCAATCACAAGTTGAGCTCACCGTCCAGGCTGATACTCCAGCGCAGTATTGGGGGATCTTCCAATGTATTGTCAGAGTTGGCGTCTTTCAGGTGAGGCATTAAAACTAAAACTAAGACCTTATCTAAGGCTTGTAGATGTTAAAGATCCCATGAAGTTAGTTAGTTTCTTCCGGTGTCCTGGTTAATTAATCTTCCAAACTTGCTGTGCGTAAAATGGCTGCAAAAACAATCAGTGTACCTGATAATAATAATAATCCTTGCAGTTGATATAGCGTCTTATCACGTCTTTGAGATGTCTAAAAGCGCTTCAAACTGTAAAGTGAATTGACTGTGTATTTTGTGGGCGAAATGATTAGTTGCTACACTTTGATGCCTCAAACAAATAAAAATTGAGCATTCAATTTGAATTTGAACCTGATGGAAAAAGTCAGGAAGGTTTGATTAAAAAAAGTCCTTTCTCTCGTTCTTTCTCCTCTCCTTAGGTCGCTATCAAAATTGTGAATATCTCTCAGAATCCCTACCAACAGTCCCGCAGGTTCCTGAGCAGAGAGATCAATGCCTTACATGCTACCTACAAGCACCCCAACGTGGTAGGACTTTCAGGACTTACTTTTCACACCTGAAATGTTTCCCACTAAATTTCTCCTTCTCAACCACAACAATAATAATGATCCTCACATTTGATATAGCACTTTATCATATCTTCGAGACGTCTCAAAGCGCTTCACAGAATATAGTGTAAAGTGAATTGACTATATTTTGTGAGTGAAACCCGGCAGCCAATTGCGCACAGCTGGGGCCCACAAACAGTCGTGGATTGAGTGAACAAATTATTATTATTATTTTTTGAAGGAATTATAATAATAATATTCCTTGTATTTGATATAGCGCCTTATCTGGTCTTCGAGACGTCTCAAAGTGCTTCACAGGATATACTGTAAAGTGGACTGACTGTGTATTGTTGTGGGCGAAACATGGCAGCCAATTGGTACAGCAGCGTCCCACAAAAGGAAAAGTGCTGAGTTTTTCAGCCACTCAGTAACATACAGTGGGGCACCTGCTTCAGACACAGGAATTATGACCCTCAACAGCAACAACAACACATTTGTATAGCGCCTTTCACGTTGGGAGGACGTCCCAAGGCGCTGGGCAGACAGAGTTACGGACCCAAGCTGAGGGTCGGGGTGGGGGAGGGTGGGCGGGAAGCAGAGAGATCGAAAGCACAGTTGAAGAGTAGGGTCTTGAGGTGGGTCTTGAAGGTGGCGAAGGAGGGGGCGAGACGGAGGGACTGCGGGATGAAGTTCCAAAGGTTGGGTGCAGAATGGCCAGTCATTGGCACAGATATAGATGCTTGTTTCACTGGACCTTGAAAAGCCCCCATATCCTAGACGCTCAGTGCCTCCATGGCTTCTCATTTAACTCTTCATTGTCACAACCCCTCGTGATAGGCAGGTGGGCAAAGGCAGCGCTGGCCGTACAGGATCGATTTCAAGATCCGCTCACTCGTCTTCAAATCCCTCCGTGCCCGTTCGGGTCCAAATCCCTGACTGTCCAGCGTCTTGAGAAGTCCTCCCGACAAGCAAGGTGCTGTAGAAGTTTAGTTTATGTTTTTCCATTTCCTGTTCTTTCCTTCCTGTGTACTAATTTGAAACGTCCCTCTCGTTCCTCTCACCCTTCCCAGATCCAGCTGTATGAGACCTTTCGCTCCCCGAGCCAGCTGTTCCTGGTGTTGGAGCTGGCATGTAAAGGAGACTTGTTGGACCACATTAACAGGATCGCCACCAACAAGCGGGACCTGGGGCTGAGGGAGGAGGAGGCTCAGCACCTCTTCCACCAGCTGGTCAGCGGCGTGGCACACTGTCACACCAATCACATCGTCCACAGGTACCAGGGGCCAGAGCAAAGCATCCGCGCAATGAGGAGCCTGGCTGAAGGGTCACACGTGTGAGGGGAAGATTGAAGTCATGACGCCAGGAAGGTTTTTTTTAATAAAAGCTAGAAGGGGGGAAACCAGGAAAGGTGGTTGTGGCCAGGAGACTGGGACTCATGTAAGAAATAGCTGAATGTTGTATTGGGAGGGGAGTTATTGGCAGGGAAATCAAATGGGACAAAGGACCAAATTCACCTGTTGCCCGGTCCCAAGTTTTAAGCACTCTGGGACGTTAACCTACGCGAGGGGCTCTATATAAATGCAACTTGTTGTTTTAATAACCCACCTTGCATTCGGTACTGCGCTTAACACGTCAAAGTGCTTAACTGAGAATTGCTGTCAAGTGTATTGATTGTGTATTACATGTGTAGCTGACCTGGGAGTGTGGATGGACAGCGTAGAGGCAGCTTTACTGTGTCTCTAACCCTGACCTGGGAGTGTGGACACACAGTGTAGAGGGAGCTTTATACCATGGCTAGGCCTGGAATGCTGTCACAGACCTTCCTATCCTGGTCACACAGTGACACAGATATTAAGGTGAGTGATTGATACTGGTAATAATTTGTCTTTACACAGAGACCTGAAGTGTGAAAATATTTTACTGGATGAACAAGGAGCCATAAAGCTGACAGGTGAGAGAGGATAATTTTTCAGAATAAAAACTGGGGAAGATTCGCCACACTCCCAGTGGGGTTAGCACGCTGCTGGGGAAGAGGGTGGGGGAAAAGCAATTCATGATAAAGACATGACGGAGACTTGTAGCTCAGTGGTTAGAGCGCTCGCCTCACAAGCAAGAGGACCTGGGTTTGATTCCCGGCAGGGCGAAACGTTGGGCAAGTTTCTTTACTCCACATGCCTGTGTTTACCTAGGAACCCAGTTGTTAGTCGACTGGCGGATCGTTTTTCCAGGGGTAATGACCCCTTCAAAAAAATAAATTTAAAATAATAATGATTTGGCCACTCAATCACGTTGCGGGAGACTGCTTTGCACAATTAGCTGTAGCGATTCGCCCACAAAATATACAATCAATTCACTTTACACTATATTCTGTGAAGCACTTTGAGAAGTTTCAACAATGTAATAAGGCGCTATAGCAATTGCAAGGATTATTATTCTTATTATTTCAATGTCCCAGTTCCACTGTGCAATATACCTTTATCACCACTGGAAGGAGCTGGCATTACACGTTGAAAATAGATGCAGATAACATTTGATGCAGCTGCCTTTCAAGTCCGGAGAATATCTCAAAGCACTTCACGGGATATACTGTAAAGTGTAGTGACTGCGGTATTTTGTAGATGAAAATTGCAGTCAATTTTCACACAGCAATATCCCACAAACAACCATGAAGTTAGTGACCAGTTTTATTTCGGGGATTGTTGGCCCGGACACTGGAAGAGAGAAACCCCCTTCTCTTTTCCAATAGCCGCAGGATCTTTAACATCCAACTGAACGGGCAGACAGGACCTCCTCGGTTTAATGTTTCATTCAAAAGACGGCACCTCCCCACCAATGCGTTGGGCCAACTGACAACTGGGAGTACACACACTTCCCTCATGGTTTCTGCAAGCGAGTGGACCTAGGTTCGATTCCCGAGCAAGGTGAAACGTTAGGCAAGTTCCTTACTCCACACGCCTGTTTATCTAACAGTAAGTAGGAACCCGGTTGTTAATTGATTGGCGGATCGCTTTTCCGGGGTTAATAATCTCTTCAAAAATAATAATTTGGTCACTCGATCCCCGACTGTTTGTAGAACACTCCTGTGTGCAATTGGCTGCCGCGTTTTGCCCACAAAATATCGTCAACCCACTTTACAGTAAATGCTGTGAAGCGCTTTGAAATGTCTCGAAGACGTGATAAGGTGCTACATCAAATGCAAGTATTATTATTATTATTATTCATTCCCTCCTAGCTGTGAGCTGTGTGTGTGAGTGCGCAGCTGGGTAACTGGTCAGCGCTTTGGGACATCCTCTCGACGTGAAAGGTGCTCTATAAATGTAATTTTGTTGTTGTCGTTGTTGTCACTTCTGCAATTATCCTAACTAACATTTGCTGTCCTGCAGATTTCGGCTTGGCCGGCAGGTGTACCAAGAGAGGTCTGATGAGCACTTTCTGTGGCTCAGTCCCCTACACCGCACCAGAGATTCTCCTTGAGCAGAGCTACAAAGGGGAGCGTGCAGACATCTGGAGCATGTAAGCACTGTGATACAGTGAGGGCATCAGGGACATGTCACCTGGGGACATGGATTCAAGATAAATTGGCAAAAGAACCAGAAGGGAAATGAGGAGAATTTTTGTGGCGTTTCGTCCACAAAATATAGTCAACTCACTTTACAGTATATTCTGTGAAGAGTTTGAAGACGTCTCAACGACGTGATAAGGCGCTACATCAAATGCAAGGATTATTATTATTAAGAAACAGAATAATAGATCTGTTTTTACACATAGTTTACACGTGGCGCATAATAAACCTCTCTTGGTGTATAATTAGTTACAGTAGTCCCTCCCCTGCTGCTTGGGGTGGACAGGTTTGGGCTCGGGTTGTCTCAGGCTCTGCTCACTCAGTTCGTACACATTGCTCTTTCCTAGGGGAGTGATCCTCTATGCCATGGTAACCGGGAAGCTCCCCTTCAATGAATGTCAACCTCAGAAAATGCTGCAGCTCATAAAGCGAGGCATCAAGTTCCACCAGCAATTGTCACCAGGTAAAACACTCAGCTGGAAGATAGACGAATAAGAGTCATAATAATAATCCTTGTATTTGATATAGCGCCTCATCACGTCTTAGGTACGTCTCAAAGCCCACCACAGGATATGCTGTAAAATGGATTGACCGTGTATTTTTCAGTGAAACGCGGCAGCTAATTGCAAACAGCAATGTCCCATAAACAGTCGTGGGACACTGCTCTGTGCAACTATATAGGGGTTATCTCGAATGCAAGGATTATTATTACAGTATTATTATGTATGGTGACTGTATTTGTCGGCCGATGCTGGTAACAGTTCTGTGCCGGGTTTCCTTCACTGCAGAATGTCAGGATCTGATCAGCCAGCTCCTTCAGTGGTGCCCGTCGGCACGGCCAGAACTGACGCAGATCCTTGCCCACCCCTGGATGCTCCCCGCCATCTCTTTCATCTTCCAGAGAGTCAGAGACATCCTCACAGATTCCACGGACAGGAGTCAACACCGAGGGAATAGCAGCAAAGGTATGTGTCGTGACCCATGCCTAACCAGACACTGTTACTGGACAGAAGTAGGGAAGGACGAATGACGTTTCCAATATCTCAATCTATCCTGAAGTTGGGGTCTATAGGACATTTTTTTGTGCGCAGCCGGGGGTCTAACACCTGTGAAAACCCCCATGCTTAAGCATATCCAATCCAAGCTGAGATTTCCATGCATCCCACCTAGAAATGGAAATCTTAGAGAAAGATTGCTGGAATGGTATGCGTACTCTCTCCCTGGAGAGACGCAACCTGCTTACCTAATTCTGGAAAGTATTAGGCACAAGTTGGCAAGTGCCAAGGCTTGAGGACCCCAAAGTGTGCGTTGGGGGTAACTGCTGGAGTCTAACCAGCTAAAACCGGATAGCTTGCCATTGATATTGCTGTCTGGCACCTTTTCCGGGAATCTCCTGCCCGGGAATCGAATCCAAGTCCTCTCGCTTGCGAGGCAAGTGCTCTAACCATTAAACTACAGGACTTCTATTATTAGAAGTGTAAAGGAACAGGTTAACATGTTTTGAAACAAAGAATTTGAAGATGAGGAACGTGTGGTGACTGAAGCAGAGTCTGACATAACATTTACAATTATCTTTGATAAACTTTGGAAGCATAATATTTTTAAAAGATATGAGGAATGGTCTTAAGAGTAGATGGGAGGAGCGAGCATCAGCACAGACACGATGGGGAGAGAGAGCAGGGAATGGGGTTAGAGTAGAGAGCTCCAGTGGGGGAGCGAGCACCAGCACAGACATGATGGGGAGAGAGAGCACGGAAAATACTTGTTTTTTTTGTCTCGCATATCGTATGTTATTATGTTAGGTTGCTAGCACCAGCACTTTAAAACTATAGTTTTCTATCTTCAGGAGAAAAAGCATCAGGGAACAGAAACTCAAAGGCGAAGGGAGTTGCTGTCTATAATTTGAAGACAAATGGACCGATGCACAAACTGGAGTCTCTGGAGTGGGCTGGCCTCGACCTGGACTCAGTATGGTGTCAGTCTCCACAAGCACTCGACAGACCCATCAAAGATGCAGACAGAGAGTCCAAGGATTCCAGCAAGCTCTTCACCCACAAGCCGAGACCCCCTTCAACCTCCAGACCTCCCCGGGACCCGGCTCGGAGATACATAGTCTCGGCCGCACCCAGGGACTCCCAGCTGCCGAGCAAGCGTCCAGTCATTGAGCAGTGGCTTTTCCCATTGCGTAAAGCCAGATCCTGCCAGAGAATAAGCCCGATATAAACTAGCTGCCAGGCCAGGGCAGGAGGACTGAGCGGAGGTGGGGTGGCTGGAGGCAGGGACAGATGGCCAATTCTCACTTTCATCCTCTGTTTAGCCTTTGTTTCCTTGTTAGTGTTCAAACTTTGAGAATGGAGAGAGGTGCAGGAGCGAGTAGTCTCTTAGCCCGAGGCTCCTGATCTCTCGTGTTCTCGCCAACCCCCCACTGCCCCAAACCCCGAATGGCCCCGACCCCTCTCACTACATTTTTTTAATCCGAATCCATAAGTGTTTTATAGGCCGAGGTTTCTGAGGTGATTGACATTTGTTCAATAAATAAAAACTCAACCCTCGCAAAGTATAAGCAGGGAACATTGATTTGAGTGAGGTGGGTTTAGGATGGAATGGAGACTGGGAGAGCTGGGCAGAGGGCAATAATATAATCCTTGAATTTGATATATCGGCTTATCACGTCTTCGAGACAAATCAAAGCGCTTCACTAGAATATACTGTAAAGTGAATTGATTGCATATTTTGTGGGCGAAACGCAGCAGCCAATTGCGCATAGCAGTGTCCCGCAAATAGTCACGGAATGAGTGAGAAAATAATTATTATTAAAATTCTTTATTACTTGAAGGGATTATTATCCCCAGAAAAGCAATCCGTCAATCGACTAACAACCAGGTTCCAACTGACTGCTAGGTAAACAGAGTCATGTGGAGTAAGGAAACTTGCCCAATGTTTCACCCTGCCCTGGAATAAAAACCCAGGTCCTCTTGCTAGGCTAGTGCTCTAACCATTAAGCTACAGGACTACAGCTAGAGACTAGAAGAAATTTTTCACACAGTGTTAGTAACACGTGGAATGCTTTGCCACAAATGGCTGTTGATCGACTGTAGTTTAAAGGGAAGTTTATAATAACCCTTGCACTTGCTACAGCACCTAGAACGTTGAAATATTTTGAAACACTTCACAGCTCATTGCTGTTAAGTTTAGTGACAGTGTACTTGCCAATTTACATATAGCAAGGTGCCACACACAGCCATGAAGTAAATATCCTTTTTTTTGGTCAGCCGGGTGTCTGACGCATGCGGAAACCCATCACCATGCTTAAGAGTATTCAAACCAAGATGAGATTTCCGTACATCCCACCTCCACATGGAAATTCCAGAGATTGATTATTGGAGTGGAAGGCGCACTCTCTCCCTGAAGGGATGCATCCTGCTTACCTAATTCCAGAAAGTATTAGGGGGCAGGTTGGCAAGGGCCAAGACTTTGGGACCCCAGAGCGTATGTTGGGGTAACTGCCGGAGTCTAACCAGCTAAAACCACACAGCTTGCCATTGATATCACAGTCTGGCAAGCTTTCCCACTGGTTGTCCAGCTAGAACCATCCTACCCGTTAGAGCTTTGTGCCTCAGCTTTGTCAAAGACTTGTGCTGGAATAGTTTCCAGGGCGACATTGAGAGGAGAAAAGAGCTTTAATAAAGGAGACCAATGCTGTAGTGATTTTAATTTCAACTCAAAAGCCAAACCTGTGAGGCAAGACTACTGCACCCGACCAGAATGTACTGGGTTTGAATCCTGTGGATCCACTTGGTCCATCACCTTTTTTGTACCCAATAAAATGCTTATGTCTAAAATATCTCTCCACCAGGGCCGTGGAGAACATTGTCAGATAAGCATCATCTCCCGAGGATCAGGAGACAGACAAGTGCTGAGGAGAATCCAACTTGGCTCAACAAAACCTGGAGGTGTAGATGCATCAGTGACCCCTGACGAGTCGGGCAATACTGAAACTTAGTAATAATAATCCTTTAATTTGCTATCACGCCTTACCATGTCACCGAGACTTATCGAAGCATTTCACAGGGTATACTGTAAAGAGCTTGTGTCTGCGCCTATTTTGTGGGAGAAACACGGCAGCCAATTTGTGCAGAGCCATTGAGTGAGTGACCAGTTTTACACCGTACTGTAAGTGATGGGGTTTCCGTTACGCCAGTGGAGGAGTGGGGTTGGTGCCTTTCCTTGTTCTAGACCTACAGTGGTAAGGTTCAAGTTCGTATTAAATAAGAATTTCTCGCAATGAGTCAAGAGTGAGTGAGTGAGAATGTTTGGTAAGTATTAGCACAGTAACTTTCTCTGTCACCAGCAGAGGAGACTTCTGGTTTTCACACAAAACCTGCTTCTCATTTGGAAACAATCCCACCATTCTCAAGTCCAGCACCAGCCAAACACAATCATTCCAATAGGGAGCCAGGCCCTCTCACACCATGGCAAAAAATCCCAAATCTACCCAAGAATTGAAAGTTGTTCTCATACCTCAGGTGGTTCTCCCAGCTCCTCTCACAGGTGATGTCTCCCTGACCTCTGATTCCATTCCATCCTCTGATTCCATCCCAACACTTCCTGCCTTTTTGGTTTATCCACAAGACTTTGGTTTAGTTTCTCTGAACTGTCCTTTTAGTCTTCTCTTTCCATACGCTCTTCTGGGTTAACACTGAAACCTCTTCTTTTGTTCAGGATCAAGGCATGAGCTCCTCTCCTCCCTCAGTCTTCCTTTCCTCTTATACTCTACAGGCTTTTAAACTCCAAGCTTGGCCTTAGCTAATGCTAATTCATGGAAAATCTCACATCTCTCCTCTTTTCACATGGCGCTGAGACTCTTCATTCTGGTTTCTAGATACATAATAAAGATTTCACTCAATAACTTGCTCTTTTTATTGATTAGATCAGCATAGCTCAGCATCGCTCAGAAACCACGCGCACACTTTTCCAACGCTCACTAGATCGTATGGTCTCACTTTCAGGCTCCACTGCAAGAGAGCGAGAAGTCAAAGGGACTCATCACCACCGGGTCACTTGCTCCTTTGGGAAAAATGCCAGAGCACAGCAGACCAGGCCAGCAGGTTATGTTTACAGTGTTACACCCTTGGAAGTGACCGTCACAGAGAAAACCCTGTTGTAGGCAGTGAATAACAACAAATTACATTTACACAGCACCTTTCACATCAGCAGGATGTCCCAATGCACTGGCTAGTCAGAGATTTGGACCCGAGCTGGGGGTTGGGATCAGGAGGGGTGAGGATGGGGAGGGTGGGGCTAGAAGAGTGGCTAAAGGTGCGGTCAAAGAGGAGGGTCTTGAGACGTGCTTTGAAGGAGGTAAGGGAGAGCGCGAGGCGAATGAACTGTAGGCTGGAGTTCCAAAGGGTTGGGGCAGAGAGGCTGAAGGCCCAATTGCCAATGGTGGGGCGGGCTGGGTGACGTGGAGCAGGCCGGAGTCTGCTGAGCGGAGATGTTGAAATGGTGTTAGTAGGTCACGGGTAGGAAGGAGCAAGGCCGTGGAGGGCTTTGAAGGCGAAGGCAAGATTTTTGAACTCTATGAAGGGACTTATTTGGCAGATGTCAGAGAGGGGACTGCCTTGGCTCGATAGCAGCACCCACTCACCACCTCACCGCACCTGCCTGGCACACACATACTCCTTCCACATTGTGAAAGGTTCCATAAAGATGTAGGCTAAGTCATACAAGGTCATTTCTATCGCACTAGATCACATCCAAACACCACAAAGCGATTCAGAGCAATGCGGTCAAAGGCAGCGAGTGTGTTTGTAAGCAAAGACCATTTCGTACATAGCAAGGTTACGCACACACACAGCTTTGAGGTGAATGATTAATTAATAATAATCCTTGTGTTTGATATAGCGCTTATCATGCCTTCGAGATGTCTGAAAGCGCTTCACAGGATATATAGTAAAGTGAATTGTGTAGTTTGTGGACAAAATTAATCGGGAGGAACAGCAGACAGGACACTGTGACAAACTCTCTTCTTTTTTTTTTGAATACCACCGCGGGATCTTTCACTTCCGTCCTACCTGAACAGGCACAGTTGAGATCTGTTTTAACAGCTCATCTGAAGGATTGCACCTGTGCTGATGCAGAGCTCCACCTTTACTGCGCTGGATGGAGCTCAACTGCTGGCATGAGGCTTGAACGCACAACTTTTTAACCCCAGTGACAAGAGCACGACCAACTGAGCCAAGCTGAGACCTGACATTAAAGGGATTAGCAGTATCATAGCTTGGTATAGTCTTTCAGCACAGCACAGCACAGCATTATCTCCCCAGTCCTGCTGGCCTTTCTCCTCGCGCTCTCTCCCCATTCTCCTTCTCTTCTTCCTTCTTCAGAAGCTCCTCTCGTTCCTTCTCGATGAGCCGCTGCTCTTCCTCATCCTGCTGCCTTAGTTTCTCGTCGATCTCTTCTGGCACTTCCACCTCTAGGAGATTCTCCATCCCCTCCTCGGGCTCGTCTGATATCAGCACCTGGAGAGATACATAGGTGGCATATACTCGTGGAACTCTGTCTGGTTTGGGTATTTTTAAGCCTGGTACTAGGTTCCTGTCTGTGCTGGACACCTGCATGACCAAAATAAAGTAGTTTTTTGTGCAGGAGGGAGGAAAAGAGACCAGTGGGACACAGTGGGGCTTTTTGTGATTGTGAGTGAGTGTGTAAGTGAATGTGTGTGTGAGTGGTGAGAGGGGGGAAGAGAGAGCAGTGACACACAGTGATGGGAAGGGACAGGGAAAGGGAGAGATAGAGAGCAGAGCTCCTGTGTTCCCACCTGCACTAGCTTCTCACAGGCTGCTTGAACGTCCGGCTCCGGCTCCCACTTGTGCAGTTCCCGCACCACCACATAGGCATTCCTCTCCCGCACTTGCTCTCGCCCACTTTTAGTCGCCGTCAACTGAGAGGTAAGAGCAAGGGATTGATGTTCAAGTGACATTACTGGTTCCCCAGCACGTCAGCTTCAAGATCCTCACGTGCACCTTCCTATCCTTTCACAGTCTCTCCTTCCCTGCTGCTACCGCCTCCTTCAGCCCTATTAGCCCACCTGAGCTCTCTAATCTTTCTGATACCTGTCTAACAACAAATTACATGTGTATAGCTTTTTTCACGTCGGGAGGACGTCCCGAGGAGCTGGACAGTCAGGGATTTGGACCCAAGCTAAGGGTTGGGATCGGGGTGGGTGGAGGGCAGGAAATGTGGGGGTAGGAAGGTGCCCGAAGGCACTGTCAAAGAGAATGAGTCTTGAGACGTGCCTTGAAAGAAGCAAGGGAAGGAGCGAGGCAAAGGAACTGAGGGATGGAGTTCCAAAGGGTGGAACAGAAAGGCTGAAGATCCGACCACTGATGCTTCGCAACCCCCAGGTCAGATGCAAATTATGGTCCAGTGCCTTGGGAGGTCAACCTATCGTAAAATACGCTGTATAAATACAATTTGTTGTTCTGCTCCCACCCTCTGGAACTCCATTGCAGAGACAAAGTGCTATGACAAAGTGCCATTTAGTTAAGTAGGGCTGGAACCAGTAGAATGTGGTTCCACTGAGTGAGGGACACGCTGCAGGAGGAGAGGCGGTGGAGGAGAATGGTATGATGTTGAGAGAAGTGAAGAGATCAAGGAGGATAAGGAGGCAGAGGGACCCTTTCACACAGAGAGAGGACCTCATTTGTGAATTCCAGTACACAGACACCCCCACAACACAGACACCCCACCTCGTCCATCACTTACAAGGTTAATGGCCTCAATGAGCATTTTGCGGATATCTGGGTCCTTCTCTCGCTGCTTGTCCTCGGGCAGATACTGGAGATCCACAGGCAACCCTGTAATACACAGCACAGGCAATTGGCCTACATAAAGCACAGCCCACACACAGCACAGCCAACACACATCACAGGCAGTCAGCTCAACACCCTCACCACCCAGCAAATGATATCCCAGGCGACAATGAGGCTAACTGTAAACCCAACTGCTCCGCCTGCAGAGAACGGAGAAGGATTTGGTGCTGGTTACCCCCATGCACTCTTGCCAAAGCAGTCTGCCTGATCTTACCTTCCATTTCATCCTCGCTTAATTCCTCAGGACCTGCCAGCGGCAGCAGCAGGAAAGGCAGGAGGTCCACTTGATCGCTCAACAGCCACGAGTGGTAGGCTGATAGGAAGGAAGAAGATATCTGAGATTAAGACAGACATAATATTTTAACTGTATGGTATAAAACAAGGGGGAGGGGAAGCAGGGGCTGTCCCTGTAATCCATGCAGATCACTTGTTCATTTAGGAGACAAATGCCAAACCGCATCGCTCATCTTCTAAGCAAACATGGCATTCCTCGACCTGCTTCTCCTGTGGGTACGAACTTGTACTACTACGACCTTACCTGGGACTCAAGTAGAGAGCTCCGGAGGGGAGTGAGCACCAGCACAGACATAATGGGGAGAGAGCAGGGAATGGTACTGGAGTAGCCAGCTTCCGTGGGGGAGTGAGCACCAGTACAGACATGATGGGGAGAGAGCAGGGAATGGGTTTAGAGTAGAGAGTTCCAGTGGGGGAGCGAGCAGCAGCACAGACACGATGGAGAGAGAGCAGGGAATAGGATTAGAGTAGAGTTTATAAGGCAGAGGGGATATGGGCTCATGGAGACCAAAAGGAAATAGAAATGATTAAAGATAGAATAACACAGAGAAAGAAGGTGAAAGAAAGCAGAGACATTGGTGGACAGCTTGGACAAGAGTTGTCACCAGCCCAAATCTGAACATGAGCTAAAGAGGGGCATAATAAAAACATGCAGAAGACTCACAATAGTCAAAGCAGCAGTTCCTGAGGGTGCCCACCACACCTCCTCTCCGCACAGTAGAGTCCTGGAACTGGGTATAGGGCAGGAGCCGCTGAACCACACACCTGTGATACAAACACAGACATTGCATTAGACAGACACAGGGAGACAGTTAATTCCCCCCATCTCATCACCACATACAGTGCAGCCCTGTAGCTTAGTGGATAGAGCACCTCGCCTCACAAACGAGTGGACCTGGGTTCGATTCCCATGGAGGGCGAAAAGTTGGCCAATTTCCTTACTCCACATGCCTCTGTTTACCTAGCAGTAAGTAGAAACCCTGTTGTTAGTCAATTGGCGGATCACTTTTCCGGGGTTAATAATCCTATGGGCAGCATGGAAACCCGATTGGAAGGGTTTGTATCGGGAGTGGCACGAGATGAAGGAGCGAAGCTGGGAAGCAACGACTCGTTCAAGGACCTTGGAAAGGGAGGTTGGAGATGGGGCAGTAATTTGAGAGCAGGGATTTTTTTTTGAAAATAGGGGTGATGACGGCTTTTTATAAGGGGGTGGTAACGGTACCAGTGGACAGGGAGAGGTTGATGAGGTCTATGAGTAAAAGGACAAAGAGATGGAGCTGGGAGATAAGGATCGGGATGGAGTCGAGGTGAGCAGTTGGTGGGTTTCAAGTGGGTTATAATGGTGGTGAGAGAGGAAGGGGAGACAGGTTCGAAGGCGTGGAGGGAGGGATGGGCAGGGGCTGGTGTGTAGGGGGGAGATGGGGAGGAAGCAGCTGTTGGGAGGGTAGAGGCGGCTGAGTGCACAGATCTAATGTTTAAACATTCCTGAACCTTACTACAAGTTAGAGGCAAAGGAAAGATGACTGACCTGTCCTTATCCAGGACAAAATGCCTGGCCTCTGGTAACTGGGTGAGATTGGAGAGCAGGGGACCCAAGTAATGGAGTGAAGCTTTCCTGTTGTAACCCTCAGTGCAAAAAATCTCCACGATGCGGGCCAGACCAATCTCTTCGGTCTGGATGGCTCGCAACACCGCTGGACATGTGGCCTCTCTCCGGGAGAGATTGGAGAGAATGGAACAGATCTGGTCAGAAAACTGGTAGCCCGGGTCCAGTAAGTTTTTCAGGAGGACTGGAAGCAGCCCTGCTCCCTTCACCAGCGCGTCGTGGGCAGACTCCTCCGCGGACAGGTTGACGAGGACGAAGTAGCAATCCTTGACCACGGCAGGCGAGCGGTCCTCGGTTAGCCTCAGCAGCGCCCGCAGGAAGTCCACTCTCTGCCCCAAGTACTCGCAGCCATCCTTGCTGCCGGTGAGCCCAAGCAGGTACCCCGTGGCCTGGCCCTTCACGTCGGCCCGTGTGTCCAGCGACAGGAAAGATAGCAGTTCCCTTGCCTGATCTTCAGCCAACATGGCAAAGCCTCCTCCTGGCTCCAGCTCCCCCCGACCGTCGCTCCAAACTCTGCAACGAGAAGAAATACCTCTGATTCTTAGGCTTCACGCAGTATACAAGGAGCGTACATGGAGTCCTGCAGCTCAGCGGTCACAGAGCGCTCGCTTTAATAATAATAATAATAATAATAATCCTCGCATTTGATATAGTGCTTTTCAGGTCGGGAGAGGACGTCCCAAAGCGCTTCACAGAACACACTGTAAAGTGAATTGACTGTATATTTGTGGGCGAACGCGGCAGCCGATTGCACACAGCGATGTCCCACAAACAGTCGCGGATTGAAAATGACCAATTTATTATTGTTTTGGTTTTTTTGGAGGGATTATTATGAGGCTCTGTGTGGAGTAAGGAAACGTGGCGAGCGAGAGACCCGGGTTCAATCCCCGGCGGAGGGCCGAACCTCGGGCAAGTTTCCTTACTCCGCACAGGCGGAGCCCGAATAATAATCGCTCCGAAAACCCAAAACCAAGAATAAAAATTGCTCGTCTTCAACCCACGACTGTCCGTGGGGCGTCGCTGTGCGCAATCGGCTGCCGCGTTCGCCCACAAACGTACAGTCGATTCACTCGACAGTGTGTTCCGCGAAGCGCTTTGGGACGTCCTCTCCCGACGTGAAAAGCGCTATATCAAATGCGAGGATTATTATTATTATTATTATTATTATTATCATAATACAAGTGCTGACCTTACGCTGTTGGCGGAGAACCAGACTCTCTTTCTCTCTCTCTCTCTCTCTCTCGTGTCAGAAAGATATATATATATACACAAAAAAAATTTTAACGGTTACAAACCGCCATTAAACGGCCGAGAGATTTGATTTCCAACCGTCACTCACCCACCCGCCCGCCCGCACGCGCCGCCGCCGCCGCCACCGGAAGTTACGGTCACGTGCGCGCGGCGGCGGGGAGGCGGGCCGAGCCGACGCGCCGCCTCGATTGACGCGGCGGCCGACCAATCGGAGCGCGGAGCTGCGCTGGCTGGCTGGTCACGTGAGGCGACACCGCCGCGCACCCCCTTCCCCCCCCCTCCCTCCGCGAACTCTACCTACCGGAAGCTACCGCAAGGTATCGTGGGAGATGTAGTCCGCTGCCACTGAGGCTGAAGTTTCTCACCACCAACTGAGTGTCTGACACGCACGGAAATCCGTCACCGTGACCTATGGATGTCTGACACACACGGAAACCCGTCACCGTGACCAGCCGGGTGTCTGACACACACGGAAAACCGTCACCGTGACCGGCGGGTGTCTGACACACATGGAAACCCGTCACCGTGACCAGCGGGTGTCTGACACACAGGGAAACCCGTCACCGTGACCAGCGGGTGTCTGACACACAGGGAAACCCGTCACCGTGACCAGCGGGTGTCTGACACACATGGAAACCCATCACCGTGACCAGCGGGTGTCTGACACACATGGAAACCCGTCACCGTGACCAGCGGGTGTCTGACACACATGGAAACCCATCACCGTGACCGGTCGGGTGTCTGACACACATGGAAACCCATCACCGTGACCGGTCGGGTGTCTGACACACATGGAAACCCATCACCGTGACCGGTCGGGTGTCTGACACACATGGAAACCCATCACCGTGACCGGTCGGGTGTCTGACACACATGGAAACCCGTCACCGTGACCAGCGGGTGTCTGACACACATGGAAACCCGTCACCGTGACCGGTCGGGTGTCTGACACGCATGGAAACCCGTCACCATGACCGGTCGGGTGTCTGACACACATGGAAACCCGTCACCGTGACCAGCGGGTGTCTGACACACATGGAAACCCATCACCGTGACCGGTCGGTTGTCTGACACACATGGAAACCCATCACCGTGACCAGCGGGTGTCTGACACACATGGAAACCCGTCACCGTGACCAGCGGGAGTCTGACACACATGGAAACCCGTCACCGTGACCGGGCGGGTGTCTGACACACATGGAAACCTGTCACCGTGACCGGTCGGGTGTCTGACACACATGGAAACCTGTCACCATGACCGGTCGGGTGTCTGACACACACGGAAACCCGTCACCGTGACCGGTCGGGTGTCTGACACACATGGAAACCCATCACCGTGACCAGCGGGTGTCTGACACACATGGAAACCCGTCACCGTGACCGGGCGGGTGTCTGACACACATGGAAACCCGTCACCGTGACCGGCGGGTGTCTGGGGTGATTTTTAAAGGAGTGTGTACCGTGCCATTAAACGGCGACAAGGAGGTGGAGCTGGGAGCTACGTTAGAGGGGTAGCCATGGGGTCAAGAGAGCAGGTGATGGGCTACATTTGGGAAATAATGGAGGTGAGAGTAGAGGGGGTGACAGGGTCAAAAGGGAGTGATAGGTGGAAGCCGGGGAAAGAGGGAGATAGAAAGGACGGAGGCAACAGAGCGGATCCCCTGAATCTTGGACTTGAGGAAATCCACCATCTCACGTTTAGAGTTAGTCCTGATGTTAACAGTGACCATGTTAATATAAAATAGATATATAGATATTTGTTAGGTAAGGGTATCAAGGGATATGGAGTAAAGACAGATAATTGGAGTTGAAGTACAGATCAGCCACAATCTTACAGAATGGCGGAACAGCTCGAGGGGCTGAATGTCCTATTCCTGTTCCTATCGTCTGATCCGAACAGTGACTCTATCCCCTCTGTGTACAGTAACTCGGTAATAACAGTAAGAATCCTTGCACTCGATGTCGCGCCTTATCACGTCTTCGAGGCGTCTCGAGGCGCCGCACAGCACGGGCCGCAAAGCGAACCCACCGCGCATTTTGCGGGCGGAACCCGGCGGCCGCGCCCCTCCCACAAACCGGGGCGACCGGGGGCCGGGGGCCGGGCGGGGGGGGGGTACGTGCCGAGCGAAGCAAGCCCGCCCAACGTTTCGCCCCCCCCACCCGATCCCCGGCTGGGCGGGCGGGGCCGGGCGGGGCTCGAACCCCGTTGGAAAGCTGACGGGACTCCTGCGTGCGGCACCCTCTTTGCCCGATGACCTGTCACCCCCCCCCCCCCCCCCCCCCCCCCCCTGGGAAGGGTGCATCACCCGGGTAACGTGGCTCCCCAAACAGAACCCGGGGGGGGCGGGGGGGGGGGGGGGGAGTGCCATGGCAACGCGCTTAGCAACGCCCCGCAGCGGCGCCATGGTAACCGCCTTAGCGACCAGCCCAGCAACCGGCCGGCGCTGGGCAGCAGCGGCCGCGGAGCCCTGAGCGGCGGCGACATGTTCAAGAACACCTTCCAGAGCGGCTTCCTCTCCATCCTGTACAGCATCGGCAGCAAACCGCTCCAGATCTGGGACAAGAAGGTACCCGAGCCCGGGGAGGGCGGGGGAGGGCGGGCAGCCCGGGCCCCGGGGAGGGGAGGGGAGGGCGGGCAGACCGGGCCCCGGGGAGGGGAGGGGAGGGCGGGCAGCCCGGGCCCCGGGGAGGGGAGAGCGGGCAGCCCCGGGCCCCGGGGAGGGGAGGGGAGAGCGGACAGCCCCGGGCCCCGGGGAAGGGAGGGGAGGGAGAGCGGGCAGCCCGGGCCCCGGGGTGGGGAGGGGAGAGCGGGGAGCCCCGGGCCCCGGGGAGGGGAGGGCGGGGAGCCCGGGCCCCGGGGTGGGGGGGAGGGGAGAGCGGGCAGCCCCGGGCCCCAGGCCCCCGAGGAGGGGGAGGAGGGGAGGGGAGGAGGGGAGGGGAGAGCGGGCAGCCCCGGGCCTCAGGCCTCCCGGGGAGGGGAGAGCCCTAAGCCCAGGCCCCGGGGAGGGGAGGGGAGAGCGAGGAGCCCAGGTACCCGAGCCCGGGGGGAGCGCGCGGGCAGCCTAGGCCCAGGCTCTGGGGGAGTCCGAGAGAGAGGGCTGGTGGTGGTGGTGGTGGTGGGGGGGGGGGGGTGTGGCCTTGATGGAGGCCATGTGCTGTGTGTGAAACGCGGCTGATATTTTGGGGGACAAAATAACATCTCATAGAAACGTTTGACCAAATGCTCAGTTGGTCCCCACCTTCACAGCAACATATACACAGTATATAATAATAATAATAATAATAATAATAATAATAATAATCCCTGCACTTGATGATAGCGCCTCATCGCCTCGTTCAGACACCTCGAAGCGCTTCGCGGCTTCGATCTTACCGCATACGGTGCAGCGACCGCGTATTTTGTGGGCAAAACCCCACCGAGGGTTAGATTGACCCCACCCCCCCCCCCCCCCACCCCCCACCCCCAGCAATCGTCGGAGGCGCACGTCCTTCGGACCAGAGGTCAAACCGAGGGGCCCGGTCTGCGCCTGTCCGGGTGGATCTTCACGATCCCGCCGCGCCATTGGAAAAGAGAAGGGAGTTCCTCTCTCTCTCTCTCTCTCTCTCTCTCCCTCTCTCTCTCTCTCTCCCCTGGTGTCCTGGCCAACAATTCCCCCGATTAAAATTGGTCGCACGCTTGCGTGGTTGTTTGTGGGACGTTGCCGCGCGCACAGCGTTTGCCCACAAAACGCACGGCCGCCGCACTGTGCAGTAAATCCTCCCGCGAAGAGCTTTGAGACGTCCCCCCTGAGGCGAAAGGCGCTGCGTCGCGTATAAGGATCGCGAGAATGATTTCGCATGTTAGACTGGATCCTGTCCCGTGGCTCTCGGAAAGGGTTGTTTGTTTATCGTAATCGTTCTTGCATTATTGTGACGGTTATCTGAAAGATGCCATCTCCAACCACGCAGCGCTCGCTCCGCCCAGCGCTGTATCAGAGGGCGTCAGAGGGCGAGGTGAGCAGGGTCTCCTTGGAGTTGAATCGGCTCAAGGTGAGATGCTTGGCAACGGAATATCTGAATCGAGCCGCCCTTCTGTGGCGATCTCAGTAGTCCGATTCCTCAGCCGGGCAGGTTCTCAGTATTTCGGGGCACTGCTGATCACAACACAGTCCGGCTCATCGTCTTGGACTTGGAAAGGCAGACCAGTCATTGGGGCAGGGAATCCTCCCACTTGGCTCCCGTTCACCCTGCAAGCCAAATCCCTCACGGAGAGGGTGGTCCTTGCTGGATAAGCAGCGGGAATGCTGGCCAGACGTTGTTCTCAATGGCGAGGTGTGTGAATTCAGCTGGTTTAGACTCCCAACAGTTAGCCCAACGCACACTCTGGGGTCCCCAAGCCTTGGCTTTTGCTAACCTGCACCTATTACTCTCCGGACGCTGGATACATCCCTCCAGGAGAGAGTGCGTATTCCATTCGCACTATCTATCTCTGGGATTTCAAATTGTCGTTGGGACGCATGGTGATTGGTTTCCGCATATGTCAGACACCCGGATGACCCCCCAAAAAAACAAATTTAAGACGCACCTCTTTGAACGCGCCTATGGTCACCTCTCCTTCTCCCTTGCTTGGCGTCCAGCCTTGTCACAGCGCAGCTTTCGACACGCTGCCCGTGTGAAGGGTGCTGTGGGTTGTTATGGTTCTTGACATTTTCTGGCTGTCGGTGACATTGCTGGGTGCAAAATGGCTTCTGCCTTCGAATACTCGAGTCACTACAGATACTGTTAGGTCACTGCACTTGACAGCAATTGCTGCTTTGAGACACTTTTGTCCACAAAATATACAACCAGTTCACTTTACAGTATATCCTGTGAAGCACTTTGAGATGTCGAGAAGACATGATAAGGCGCAATATCAAATGCAAGGATTATTATTATTATTATTACTTTCAGATGTTTCAACATTCCCCGCACTGTCTCCAATTATTAGTATCATTATTGTTAATTTATTTTAAAACAACTGTTGTGGTTGGTCAGGTATTCTACATGCAAATAACTAACTGTGTTTGCGTTGGTAAAATTCAAACTTTGCTATGTTGTTTTGGTGAGGATATTAAATTGATACTCTCAAGATACTGACTTAGTGACTGGTGGGTGGAAAGAGTTTCTCTCTCATCACCTTCTAAAAACCTCTCACCATTTTGAAGACCTCTTGCAATTGACATTATCACGCCTTCGAGACATCTCAAAGCGCTTCACAGAATATACTGTAAAGCGGATTGACTATATAATTTGTGGGCAAAACATGGCAGCCAATTGCACACAGCAGTCTCCCACAAATAGTCGTGGATTGAGCTCAATCTGTTTGTGTTCAGGTGAGAAATGGACACATAAAGAGGATCACAGATAATGACATCCAGTCTCTGGTGCTGGAGGTGGAGGGCACCAATGTCAGGTGAGTCTCTAATAATGGCTGTAAGGTCTGTGTTTCTCAATATGCTTCTCATCACCACCTCCATCCCTCCTGGGGAGAGTATATTAAGACCATACAGACTAGGGTTGCTGATTGTCTAGCTGAGATTTTTCTCTTTAGAGCGTAGATGGTTGAGGGGAGATTTAATACAGGTGTTCAAAATTATGATGGGTTTTGATAGAGTAGATAGGAAGAAACTGTTTCCTCTGACAGGTGGGTCAGGAACCAGGGGACATGGATTTAAGATAATTGACAAAAGAACCAGAGGGGAGATGAGCAGAATTTGGCCAAATGGCCTCCTATAATATTCTGTGATTCTATGAAAAGGTTCCCAGTTCAAACCCAAATCTGTGCTGAGTTACTGATCTCAGTCGAGAGTACAGTAGTTTTCCCCAATGTCCCTTGTGTTGGAGAGAAGTTGTATAGTTACATATAGAGATATGACATGGACCAAGCCTACTAGGATGTGTCGGTGTTTATTACTATCTCTTTTCCCCTCTCCTTCATGTTAAGTTTCCTCTTTAACACATTGATGCTTTCTGCTTCTCACCGGCAGTGAGTTGCACACTGCCACCACCCTCTGTATGAAAACGTTCCTCGTAAAATCCCTGTTAGATCTGTTACTGACTTGTGTATGTTTATATCCTCTAGTTATAGACTCACCAATAAATGGAAACATCCATATAATCCAACCCTAATCCCTCGATGAGGTCCTATCTCAATTGGGTCCCCTGCCCAAATGTCTGATATTAATAATAATCTTTGCATGCGATATAGCACTTTATCACGTCGTTGAGACTTCTCGAAGCGATTTCCCAAGTATATTTTAAAGTGAATTTACTGTGTATTCCACGAGTGAAATCCGGAAACCAATTGCGCACAGCAGTGTCCCACAAATGGTTATAAAAAAAATTAAAAACATTATTTGAAGGGATTATTACTCCCAGAAAGCCACCAATCGAATGATAACCGGGTTCCTACTTACTCCTAGGTAAACAGAGGCGTGTGGAGTAAGGAAACTTGCCTAAGGTTTTGCCCTGCCCGGTAATCAAACCCAGGTCGTCTCGCTTGCGAGGTGAGCCCGCTATCCACTAAGCTATGGGCTTCCTGATGTTCACCTTATACAGATCAACCCAGTTAGAAAACAGATTACAGATTTACAGTTATACAGTGCGTTTCCTGTCAGGAGAACGTCACAAGCCGCTGTTTCTGGGTGTCATGTCTCTGCTTTAATGTTACTTTACCCTGTTTCCCCCCTGCCCTCCACATGCCCCCCCCGCCCCTCAGCACCACCTACATCACGTGCCCGGCAGATCCCAAGAAAACCCTCGGGATCAAGTTGCCGTTCCTCGTCATGATCATCAAGAACTTGAAGAAATATTTCACCTTCGAGGTTCAGGTAAGAAAAAGTGACTCAACTTTGTTTTATTGTGTTTGCTGTGAGACGTCTCGAAGACATGATATCAAATGCAAGGATTATTATTGCTATAAAGTGTAGTGACTGTATGTCCTCTTCTCCCCTCTCGCTTTCCCCCTCCATCCTGTGTCTCTTTCCCCACTCACACTCTACCCACTCTCTTTGCCTTTTTCTCATTTCTCTTTGTTCTCTCTCTCTCTACCCCTTTCTCCCTCCCTCTCTCTATCCCGTCTTCTCCACCACCCCCCCCTCCCGCTCCCCCCTTCTCTTCCTCTCTCCTGCCCTCTCTCCCCCCCTCTCTCCCTCTCTGCCCCCCTTTCCCTCTCTACCCCCTTTCTCCCTCTCTGCCCCCTCACTCTCTGCCCTTCCCTCTCATTCTGCAGGTGTTGGACGATAAGAATGTGCGTCGACGTTTCCGAGCAAGTAACTACCAGAGCACGACGCGAGTCAAGCCTTTTATCTGCACAATGCCCATGCGGCTTGACGACGGCTGGAACCAAATCCAGTTCAACCTGTCGGACTTCACCCGACGGGCGTACGGCACCAACTACATCGAGACACTGAGGGTCCAGGTCAGTGCGGGCACCAACCCTCCACCCACCCTCTCCCCGTGGTGCCCCCTTCCCCAGTCAGGAGCCATTGGATAATAACCCTCTCTACTCTATTCCCATTCCCTGCTCTCTCCCCATCGTGTTTATCCTGATGCTCGCTCTCCCAATGGAGCTCTGCACTGAAATTCATGATGCCTCTTAATATTATTTTCTCTCAAGAATTGATCCAACTGGTGCTTCTCAGTTCCTCTGCCTCAGTCGGGTGTAGGGCTGAGTGGCCAGAAAATGGTTGGTGGAATCGGCAGTGTTGGTTTGTAAAACGTTTGCCATTAAAGCATTAATACCGTTTGCCTCTCAGATACACGCCAATTGCCGGATTCGGAGAGTTTACTTTTCGGACAGACTGTACTCGGAGGACGAGCTGCCCGCGGAGTTCAAGCTGTACTTACCCGTCCAGAACAAGTCTAAGGTAAGGCTGTGTGCCAGGCTGTATGATGTGTTTAGGGCTGCGTGAGGGGCTGTTTTCTGGGCTATGTGCAATGTATAGGGCCGTGTGCCGGGCTCTGTGCTGTGTATAGGGCTGTGGGCTGTGTATAGGGGTGTGTGTCGTGCTCTGTGCTGTGTAGAGTGCTGTGTGCCAGGCTGTGTGGTGTGTGAGAGGCTGGTTGCTGTGTATCAGGCTGTGTGCTATGTGTCGGGCTGTGTGCCAGCCAGCAGGGGGGAAGGGTGGCTCCCACTACCACGCACTGCATCAATGGATTGGGTGTGGATTTAGTAATGCTCGGAGCCTGGGTAAATTGGCATTCTATTGCTTGGAGCTGTGGAGGTTAAGGGTGCCGATCTGATTGAGATGTATATAAAAACAGTTGAGTCTTGGAGCTCATACACTCTAATCTGACGCTCCGGTGCAGTGCTGGGGTTGCACTGCAGATGCTATCTCTCGGTTGAAACGTTAAACCAAGAGGCAGAATTGAATGGGCCTTAAACTCGCAGAGAAGCGAAAGGCCTGGAGAGAGGGTGCGGAATGGAGGGATTCTGGGGAGGAGTTCCAGAGACCTCGGGGTCAGTGGAGAGGGCTAGGAAATCTCCTGCTGTAGTGAGAGTCTCAGCATGGAGATGAGTGGAGGAGAGAGTCACATCTTTATAAATAGAGGCATATCCCTTCTCCCCCCCCAACCCCATCTTGGGTCTGAAATGCTGTACACTGTCCAATGCCTTGGGATATCCTCCCGACGTGAAAGGCGCTATACAAATGTAATCTTGTTGTTGTTATGAGGGGTTTTGATAGAGTAGATAGAGAGAAACTGTTACCACTGGCAGGTGGGTCGGTAACCAGGGGACAAAGGTTCAAGATAATTGGCAAAAGAACCAGCAGGGAAATCAGGAGAGACTTTTTTTTTACACAGAGAGTTATTACATTCTGGAATGCACAGCCTGAAAGGCTGGTGGAAACACATTCAATAACAACTTTCAAAAGGGAATTGGACAGGTACTTCAAAAGGAAAAAAATGCAAGGATATTGGGAAAGAGCAGGGGAGTGGGACTGATTGGGTAGCTCTTCCAAAGAGCCAGCACGATGAGCCAAATGGCCGCCTTCTGTGCTGTAATATTCTATGATCTCTTCCCTTTGATTGCAGTAGTGAACAGCCCCTGTGGGATGACAGCTAGGACCTGCGAGCAACACTCTCTCACTCACCAGCGAAGGCTGAAGGAAACAGAAGATGTAAAAGAAACTAAAAATCAATAGATCTTTGTATATTTTCATTGACTATCGACCTGTGATTTTGTTGCTGTCCACGGGTGTCTCTCTTCACTGTTGTATCTTGTATGCTATTTGAAATAAAATGTTCTCACTTGATCGAGTCTGCGCCGATGCACTGAAAGCACTGATGGCTGGGAGCTTTGGCCAGGATTTCTCTTCAGTGAGAGAAGCTCTTCAAGCCATTTCATGCATGAAGTCCTGTAGCATAGTGGTTAGAGCACTCGCCTTGCAAGCCAGAGGAACTGGGTTCGTTTCCTGGGCAGGGCAAAATCTTAGGTAAGTTTCCTTTCTCTACATGCCTCTGTTTGCTTAGCAGCAAGTAGGAACTCGATTGGTGGATCGTTTTCTGGGGTTAATAATCCCTTTAAAAACAAATAGTAATTTGGTCACTTAACCCACGATTTTTTGTGGGACACTGCTGTGCGCAATTGGCTGCAAAATGTGCAGCCACTATATAGTATATTCTGTGAAGCACTTCGAATCATCTCGAAGATGTGATCAGGCCCTATCAAATGTAATTATTATTATTTCATCTCATTCTTTGGCTAAGTCATAGACCTGTACAACTGCTGAGTGCAAAATTGGCACTAATGGAGGTTCCCATTGTCGGCGTCAAATGTTCCAGGGCAGATACAGCAGAGATGCATTGGGTACTCCACTCTGTCCTATTCACCATTGTTGAACCTCAGTCACTGGACCAGTTCCTGCACCGGGCGGGTCCACAGTACTCCAGGGCACTGCTGGTGACAGCCCAGCCTGGCTCATTGGCAGGACTTTGAGGTGCAGACCAGGCAACAGGGCAGGAATCATCCCGCTCAGCTCCTATTAATTCAATGAACCAAAATCCTAATGTGTACAGTGTCAAACGAGCAGCGTAACCTTGCCAGACAATACTTGCATTGGCAAAGTCAAGCTACCTGCTTTTATCTGGTTAAATGCCAGCAGTTACTCCAATGTACACCCCTAAGCCTTGGATCCTCACCAACCTGTGCTTCATGTTTCCCAGGATTAAGTGAATAGGCACATACCCTCAAGGCAGGGTTTGGGGATACAGTGTTCATACCATATCAGACAACAGGAAATTTCCACGTTCCATATAGTTGGTTTGGAAACATACTAATCCTTGCATTGGATGTACCTTGTCATGCCCTCGAAGCGCTTCATAATAATAATAATAATCCTTGCATTTGATATAGCGCTTTTCACGTCGGGAGGACGTCCCAAAGCGGTTCACAGAACACACTGTAAAGTGAATTGACCGTATATTTGTGGGCGAACGCGGCAGCCAATTGCGCACAGCGATGTCCCACAAACAGTCGTGGATTGAAAATGACCAATTTTTAATGATCGTTTTTGGTTTTGGAGGGATTATCATCACCCCCATCCTCAAAAAAACCTTCCCCCTGGACCTATTCCCACTCTCCAGCCGCCGCACCACCTCCAACCTCCCGCGCCTCCCCAAGGCAGCGTACCGAGTCGTTGCGACCCGGCTTTGTTCGCTCTTTCCTCTGGCCGTTCCCCCCCCCCCCCCGTGATGTGAACCCCTCCGGTCGGGTTTCCGTGCTGCCCGCAAGCGCGCGCTGTGGAGTCCTGTAGCTCAGCGGTTAGAGCACTCGCTTTGCAAGCGAGAGACCTGAGTTCAATCCCAGGCAGAGGGCGAAACCTTGGGCAAGTTTCCTTACTCCACACAGAGCCTAATAATAATCCCTCCAAAACCAAAAACAATAATAAATTGGTCATTTTCAATCCACGACCGTTTGTGGGACATCGCTGTGCGCAATCGGCCGCCGCGTTCGCCCACAAACATATACAGTCAATTCACTTTACAGTGTGTTCCGTGAAGCGCTTTGGGACGTCCTCTCCCGACGTGAAAAGCGCTCTATCGAATGCGAGGGTTATTATTATTAAGCGCTGCGCGGCCCTGTGGTTGACCGTGAAGGCGGGTCGCCAGGCGCCAAGTTTACGCCGGTGATTGCTGGCCAGGACTGGAGCAGAGTGATGTGCGTGTGTTTCTCGTGAGGCAGCGGGGGCTCGAACCCTGGTACGTGACGAGGCTGCGAGGCTGTTCCCGTTGCCGTTGCCCAGGGCAACGCCCAA
The DNA here is from genome assembly GCF_018977255.1 of Callorhinchus milii. Classification (NCBI taxonomy): domain Eukaryota; kingdom Metazoa; phylum Chordata; class Chondrichthyes; order Chimaeriformes; family Callorhinchidae; genus Callorhinchus; species Callorhinchus milii. The sequence continues at coordinate 3,105,743 of NW_024704743.1, read as the reverse complement.
ACAAATCCAACGGATCCGCCCCCTCGCAGCTGCGATTCACCGCCTGAGGCTGCCGACGCTGGGTCCGCGGGGCAGGCTGGGAGGTGAGGCGGCGGTGGCGCGGGGCAGGCTGGGAGGTGAGGCGGCGTAAGGCGGAGTGAGGAAAAAGTGACGCGAGGGACGATGGGAGGTGAGGCGGGCTGGTGGGTGGGGGCGCGGAGCAGGCCGGGAGGTGAGGCGGCCTGAAGCAGGAGTGTTCGGGGGAGGGGGGGGGTGTGGGAAAAAGTGGCGCGAGGGATGATGGGAGGTGAGGCGGGGGAGGGCGCGGAGCAGGCTGGGAGGTGAGGCGAGGCGGCCGTTGCCCGCGGAGAGGAGCCGGAGGAAGAGGAGAGAGGGAAGGTGGTGGTGGAGGGAGGAGGAGGAGGAGGAGAGAGAGAGAAAGAGAGAGAGAGAGAAAAGGAGGAGAGGAAAGCGGGGAAAAGGCCTGAGGTGCCAGGTGAGCGGCCCCGCAGTTACCCCCCGCCCCAGGCTCCGCGCCACAGCAGGCCTCAGGCCTCTCCCCCCTCCTCTCTGTCTCTCTCCTTTCTTTCTTTCTTTCTCTCACTCCCCTCCTTTCTCTCTCTCTCTCTCTCTCTCTCTCACTCCTCCCTTCCCTTCTCCCGCCTCCCCCTTTCTACCCCCATCACTCTTCCTCCCCATTCCGCCCCCTCACTCTACCCCCCTCCCCCTCTCCGCCCGCTTCCCGCCTCACTCTCTCCCCCCACCCACCTCCCTCACTCCATCACTCCTCCCTCCCACTCCCCTCCTCCCTCCCTCCCTCCTTCTTCCCGCCCTCCCTCCATCTCTCCTTCCCCCCACCTCCCCCCTTCTCCCCCACCCTCCTCCTCTTTCTTCCACCTCTTCCTTCCCCCTTCCTCTTCCCTCCCTTCCTTCCTCTTTCCCCCCCTCCTCCCTGCCTCTCCCCCCCCCTCCCTCCTCTTTCCCCCCTCCTCCCTTCTCCCCTCCCTCCCTCCCTCTCCCCCCTCCCTCTCTCCCTCCTCTCCCCCCCTCCCTCCTCTTCCCCCCCCTCCCTCTCCCCCCTCCCTCCTCTTCCCCCCCCCTCCTCTCCCCTCCCTCCTCCTCCCCCTCCTCCTCTTCCTCCTCTCCCCCCTCCCTCTCTCCCTGCCTCTCCCCCCTCCTCCTCTTCCCCCCTCCCTCCCTCTCCCCCCTCCCTCCTCTTCCTCCTCTCCCCCCCTCCCTCTCTCCCTGCTTCTTCCCCCCCTCCCTCCCTGCCTTTTCCCCCTCCCTCCCTGCCTCTTCCCCTCCCTCCCTCTTCCCCCCTCCTCCCTCCCTGCCTCTCCCCCCCCGCCTCTTCCCCCTCCCTCCCTCTTCCCCCCTCCCTCCCTGCCTCTCCCCCCCCCCTCCCTCCCTCTCCCCCCCCCTCCCTCCCTGCCTCTTCCCCCCTCCTCTTCCCCCCCCTCCCTCTTCCCCCCTCCCTCCCTCCCTCCTGCCTCTTCCCCCCCCTCCCTCCCTGCCTCTTCCCCCCCTCCCTCCCTGCCTCTTCCCCCCCCTCCTCCCTGCCTCTTCCCCCCTCCCTGCCTGCCTCTTCCCCCCCCCTCCCTCCCTGCCTGCCTCTTCCCCCCCTCCCTGACTGCCTCTTCCCCCCCTCCCTCCCTGCCTGCCTCTTCCCCCCTCCCTGACTGCCTCTTCCCCCCCTCCCCTGCCTGCCTCTTCCCCCCTCCCTGACTGCCTCTTCCCCCCTCCCTCCCTGCCTCTTCCCCCCTCCCTCCCTGCCTCTTCCCCCCTCCCTCCCTGCCTCTTCCCCCCTCCCTCCCTGCCTCTTCCCCCCCTCCCTCCCTGCCTCTTCCCCCCCCTCCATCCCTGCCTCTTCCCCCTCCCCTGCCTCTTCCCCCCTCCCTCCCTGCCTCTTCCCCCCCTCCCTCCCTGCCTCTTCCCCCCCCCTCCCTGCCTCTTCCCCCCCTCCCTCCCTGCCTCTTCCCCCCTCCCTGCCTCTTCCCCCCTCCCTGCCTGCCTCTTCCCCCCCCCTTCTCCCTCCCTCCCTGCCTGCCTCTTCCCCCCCCTCTCCCTGCCTGCCTCTTTCCTCCCTCCCTGCCTCTTCCCCCCTCCCTGCCTGCCTCTTCCCCCCCTTCTCTCCCTCCCTCCCTGCCTGCCTCTTCCCCCCCTCTCCCTGCCTGCCTCTCCCCTCCCTCCCTGCCTCTACCCTGCCCCCCCTTCCCTCCTCTTCCCCCCCAATCTCTTCCCCCCCCGCCTCTTCCCCCCAGCTTCTTCGCCCCACCCCACCCCGGCCTCTTCCCCCCTCCCCACCCTGCCTCCTTGCCCCCCCCACCGTCGTCTCCCCTGTCCCTCTCCCCCCCACTCCTTCTTGCCCCCATCTCCCTCTTCCCGCCCCTCTTTCCCCCTCCCTCTCCAGCTCTCTCTCCCTCAGGTCCCAGCAGCTCTCTCTCTCTCTGTCTTTCGCCTGGTGAGGCTGTGGTTTGGTGTGTGTCTCAGGCTCTCCTCTTTCCTGCCACACATAGCTAATCTCTTCAGACAGTGCTGAGAAGGGGGAGAGTGTGAGAACTGTGTCCCTGTCTATCTGCGCTCAACAGTCTCCACATCCAGGGGTTTAAAGTGGTCACCTCTGAGCTGTGTTAAGTTCACGCTTTTAATAATAATAATATTCCTTACATTTGATGTAGCGCCTGAGCACATTGTCGAGAAGCCCCAAAGCGCTTCACAGAATATACAACAACAACAACAAGATTCCATTTATAGAGCGCCTTTCACGTCGGGAGGACGTCCTGTGAAGTGCAGTGGCTGCATTTTGTGGCAGCAGCCAATTGCCCTCAGCGGTGTCACGGACAGTCGTGGATTGAGTGACCACTTTTTTAAAATATGTTTGAAGGGATTATTGTCCTCATGAAAAGCCATCTCCAGCAATCGACTAACAACCGGGTTCCTACCTACTGCTAGATAAACCGAGGCCTGTCGAGTAAGGAAACTTGCCCAACGATTTGCCCTGCCCAGGAATCAAACCCAGGTCCACTCGCTTGTGAGGCAAGCGCTAAGATACAGGACCCCATTTTAGTTTTGATCATCTGTAAAGCTGCAGTACAACCCGGGGTTTACATGTTACAGAGGAATCCAGAGGCTGAAGCAATCTCCCTTCTTACGTTTGTCAGCTCTGAAGCCCTCGTTTCTCTCAGCTGATCGAGGGATGGATTTTGAAGGAAACAACATGCATTTGATCCACTGTCTCTCAATTTGAAATGCTCTTAAATTTGCTTCACAGGCTGGTGTGGTGACTGCCTTCGTAGGCAAACATGGTGGCAATTTTACAACTCCATGGCGGTATTGGAACAGAGAAGGGAGTTTCTCTCTCTCCCCCGGTGTCCTGGCCAGCAATCCCCCAGATAGAATTGGTTACTCACTCCATACTGTTTATGGGAAGATGCTGCGTGCAAATTGGCTGCTATGTTGGCCCATAGAACACACAGTGACTACACTTTACAGGAAAACCTTACTGGTGCTTGTGGAGATGTGCTCCAAAAGGGAAAGGCGCTGTATCAACTGCAAGGATGATTATTATCATTATTGCTTACGATGATTATGTTTCACCAAGACCACAGAGGTTAGGAGAATGTTTCTACACCGAGGGTTTAATGCATGGAACACCTAACCCAAAACGCTGGCCAAAGCCCAATCTGTATTTGAATTGAAATGCAAAAGGGATAAATATTTGAAAAGGAAAAATGTAAAAGTGGGGGTGGGGCGGGAGGGTAGAGGGCCTGAATGGCGAGCTGCTTCAGAGAGCCAGCCGGTAACTACTGGCCGAATGCCTCCTGTGTGCTGTAAAGTTGAGATTCTGGAGCCCTGAGATGATGATGATGATATTAATATTAATAATAATCCTTGCCTATGAAATAGCGCCTTATCGTGTCGAGATGCCTCAAAGCGCTTCACAGGATATACTGTAAAGTGTAGTGACTGCGTATTGTGTGGGTGAAACGCAGCAGCCCAATTGGGTACAGCAATGTCCCACAAGCCCTTGGAGTGAGCGACCAATTTGATCTGGGGGATTGTCGGCCAGGCCACCGGCAAAGGAAACATCCGTCTCTTTTCGACTAGCGCAGCGGGATCTCTTAACGTACACCTGATCAGGTACAGACGGGGGCCTCGGTTTAATGTCGCATCCCTAAGGACGCCATCTCTGACAATAGAACAACTCCACCCAGCACTGTATTGGAGCGTTGCTTAGACTATGTGATTCCAAGTCCCAGTGTGAGGCTTGAACCCACCCACAACCTTCTGACTCAGAGGCAAGAGTGCTATCACTGCGCCAGGCTGCACAGGCTGTCGGGATAAAATAATCCTCTCACCTGATCTAACCGTTTTAGCATCAAAACAGGAATTGCTATTGATTTGTAGTGCCTATTTGAGGGCAAGTTTGGCACCCAATTTGTGCACAGCAGGGTCTCTCTCTCAGGCTCGGGTACACACTCACACATGCTCACAAACACTCGCACACACACACACACACACACGTACACTCACATACAGCCACAAAGTGAGTGTGTGGTTATTCTGGGGGAATATTGCCCAGAAACCTGGTACAGGAGACTGTGTTCCTCTCTCTGGGGAAGGAGCCTCTAATAATCAGTGTTATTGATTTCATCAGTTGGCGTTTAGGAGCCACAGATGCTGAATTCAGTAGCTTTGCAGAGCATCGGAGACTCTGAGCTCGCAGTCTGGGTTGACGCTCCACCACAGGTCTGGGGGACAGAGAGAGAGAGAGTGAGAAAGAGCGCTGCATTGTCAGGGGTGATGTCCTTCAGGTGAAACGTTCAACTGAGACCATCCTCTGACGTCTTCAGGTGGACTGTAGGGGTCTGACTCATCACCAAGCTTAAGGATATCCAAACCAATACAGTTCAACATATGTACGTTCCCTGTACTTGGAAATTTCCCTGTTGTTGGAATGGAATGCGCACTCTCTCCCTGGAGGGAAGCACGCTGCTTACCTAATTCCTGAGATTATTGGGCAAAGGATGGCAAGAGCCAAGGCTTGTGGGACCCAGTGTGCGCGTTGGGGGTGACTGCCGGAGTTTAACCAGCTAAAACCACACAGCTTGCCATTGATATCACTGCCTGGCCAGCTTGCCCGCTGCTTGTCCAGCTCGGACCACCCTACCCGTTAGCGTGTTGGCTTGCAGGGTTAACCGGAGCTGAATGGGAAGAATTCCTGTCTGCCCCTCCCAAGTGTTTGTTGATGATCCAGGCTGGTCGGGCAGTCAGTGGCAGAATAATTCTCTGTTAATAATTTGTATTATTATTATTACTGGACTCGGTTTTAATGATTCACAGCCGTGAGCTTCCCACACGGTACGTAGTTGCTCTCTCTCCACCTCTGGGCAGTGCCCAGTGTGTCAGCTCTCAGTCCTTTTAAAACGTGCGACAGTGAGCGCGGGAGCGGGAGGGAAACCGCGATTTCATAAAAGCATAAGAATTTGCGGGCGAAAGAAGACCGAGGTCCACCTCGTTCGCCTTCCACCATCCTGGCAGTCGCTTGACATGTTGCGTCCCAAACTGTATCCTGAATCTATCCCGAGATATTATTTTCTAGCAGAAATCTATCTTAATTTGTTCTTGAAAGGATCAAAAACTTCTGCTTCCACCGGCTGTTTCTCAAGGGAACCTGTTCCATAAGTTTACTGCTCGCTCACTGAGGTAGTGTTTCCGCAGATTTTTTCTGAATTTACCCTCTTCAGTCGCAGGCCGTGTCCTCTGCTGCTACTGTTCAGTTCAAGATAAAACAGCTTATCATGGTTTACATTATCTTGTCCCTTCTGAATCTTAAAGAGCGTAATCATATCGCCCCTCAACCTTCTCTTTTGTAGCGTGAACATGCCCAGTTTATATAATGGCACCTCATAGTCCTGTCTCTCCATCCCCTGAATCATTCTGGTTGCCCTCCTCTGTATCCTCTCAATCACTATTCAATATTCTTTTTTTATATATTTTTATATTTCTCCAGAGAATTGTTACACAGCGAAACCTATCAAAGGACCTTTGCAGCGACTACTGTTCACTGTTTCGACCGTTTTTGTAGGAAAACACTACGACCAATTTGCACGCAGCAAAATCTCACAAACAGCCGTGAGGTGAATATGTGATGAGTCTGGGGGATTGTCAGCCAGGACACCAGGAGAGAGTGACATGCTTCTATTTTCCAATTGGGTCCAATTTTAACATCCCCAGGTAGTTAGTCGTTCACTTTGTGGCTTTTTTGTGGGTCGTTCCTGTGTGCAAACTGACCGCTGGACTCACATACAAATAAGCACTTCACAGCCATCAGTGTGAAGCATTTGAGACCGTCTTATCAACAATAATAAAGATCTTTGCATTTGGTCACTCAATCCGGCACAGTTTGCGGGACACCGCTGTGCGCCCACAAAATACATTTTAAATCGCGTTATAAGTCAATTCCACTTTACAGTATATTCTGTGAAGTGCTTTGACACGTCTCAATGACATGATGAGTTGCTATATAAATGCACGGATTATTATTATGATTAAATCCAACTGCCCGACCGAGGAGATGAAAGCAGATATTGAGCCACCGACTGACCTGCAGCCGCCATTTAACACAAAGCTCAACCCTTTGGCTTCTTGTTTCCAGGCAATATTGGAAGGAACCATTTCACCTCCTCTCCTGAACCATTTCACCTCCTCTCCTGAATCATGTCGGGGCCGGTGCCCAGCAGAGCCAGGGTGTACGCTGACGTTAACACGCAGAGACCCCGCGAGTACTGGGATTACGAGTCGCACGTAGTTGAGTGGGGGTGAGTGCAACATTTTCTCTCTCCCCTCTTATCGAGACACTGACTGCTCCTCTCCCATCCATTGGTGCAGTGGGGGCTCTTGCTTCGGGTCAGAAAGTTGGGGACTTTGAGCTCACAATCCAGGCTGATGCTTCCGTGCAGCCTTGGGGGGGGGGGGGGAGAGCGCTTTCAGGTGTGCCGTTCATAAGAACATAAGAATTTGCCAAAGACGTCAAAGTCCATCGTCAGACTAAGATCATCGACCTGAAACATTAACTCACTTTCTTCTCTATAGATGCTGCCTGACCTGCTGAGTGTTCCCAGCGACTTCTACTTTTATTTCAGGTTTCCAGCATTTTGCCTTTTGCCACGGTCCATCTAGTTTTCTGCTTTCACCGTCTGTCTCCCATCAGTTTACTACTTGCTCACTGAAGTAGTGTTTCCGCAGATTTGTTCTGTTAAATCTATTTGTGTGTGTGTGTGTATGTAAATACATATGTTAAATCAAGGCCCCTGCTGTGCCTTGGGACTCCCATCCCCTATGAAAGGTGCTTCATAAATTAATGTGAATTTGTTGTCGTCGTCGTGCCAATATTGGAAAGGGAGGAGTTTCTCCCAGTGTCATTGGACTGGCCAACAATCCTGAAATTCTGCTGTGAACAAAGTGACTGCCTCTCTTGAAGTGATTTCAATAACAGTCACTGGAGTGGGCAGTAATTAATGAAAGGCTTTTTGGGATCCGGGGCAGCGCAAGAATACAATAATAGTAATCCTTGCGTTCGATATAGCGTTCTATCATGTCGGAAAGAAGTCTCAAAACGTGAAGACATGCTATAATGTAAATTGGATTGACTGTATATTTTGTAGGCGACAGTTGCGCACAGTAGGGTCCCACAAACGGTCGTGGAGCGAGTGACCAATTTTAATTGGGGAATTGTTGGCCAGGAGAGAGAAACTCCCTTCTGTTTTCAAATATCTCTGTGGGATCTTTTACACCCACCCGAACAGGCAGACGGGACCTCGGTTTAACATCTCATCCGAAGAGCGGCACCTCTGACAATGCAACGCACCCAGAGCGCTGCATTGGAGTGTCATCTTAGACTGTGTGAGTTCGTCTCAATGTGGGGCTTGAACCCACTACCTTCTGACTCCCGAGTCGCGAGTGCTACCACTGCGCCAGGCTGTCACACAAAATTCTTTCTTCCCTTTATCCGCATCTCTGTCCCTCAGACACAGCTGCTCATTCTCACTTGTGTCTGTGCAGTGCAAGTAAACCAATACATGAAATTTTTTTATATATAAAGTTTTACTTTGCATTGCTCATAATGAAGCAATTGAGCAATGGGGTTAGAGTAGAGAGCTCCAGTGGGGGAGCGAGCACCAGCACAGACACGATAGGGAGAGAGAATGAGATCAGAGAGATTTCCCCTTATAAATACTTTATGATATTTCTGCTCTCTTGCCTAGACTGACTCTGCTTTCCCTGTTTCTGACAGAAACCAAGATGATTATCAGTTAGTTCGGAAATTAGGCCGTGGAAAATACAGTGAAGTTTTTGAAGCGATTAATATCACAAACAACGAGAAAGTCGTGGTCAAAATCCTCAAGGTGAGTGTGACGAGACGGCTCTCAGTATTTGAGTCAAATATTATCAAAACATGAGTTGGGCAAGAATTTGTTTCGTTTGCTTAAAAAACGTCTGCTCAGCCGGATGTCCCACACATGCGAAAACCCAGCAGCGTGCTTATGAGTGTCCAAACCAAACTGTGAATTCCATACATCCCATCTACACATGGAAATCCCAGAGATTGGGAGTGAGAATGTTGGAATGGAATGCGCACTCTTAACAGCCAAAGCTTGGGCACCCCAGACAGTGCGGTCAGGGTGACTGCTGGAGTCTAACCAGCTAAAACCACATAGCTTGCTATTGAGAGCGCTGTCTGACAAGCTTTCCCGCTGCTTGTCCAACTGGGACCGCCCTACTCACGAGGGCTTTGGTTTGCAGGGTTAACAGGAGTTGAGTGGGAGGATTCCCTGCCCCCAGCGACTGGACTGCCCTTCCAGGTCCCACCGATGAGCCAGGCCGCGCTATCATCGGCAGTGATGATTGTTACCTTCCCCAACTCCTTGCCCTCTACTATCTCGCCACTCCCTCCCCCTCCTCCCCTCCCTTCCTCACTGGGTTGGCCCTGAATGTCATCTCTTTGCTTCCACAGCCGGTAAAAAAGAAGAAAATAAAACGAGAGATAAAGATCTTAGAGAATCTGCGCGGTGGCCCCAACATTATCAACCTGCTCGACATAGTGAAAGATCCTGTGGTGAGTAACAACAACAACAACTGGCATTTATGTAGTGCCCCTCACGCGGGACAGAGTCTCGGGGCGCTTAACAGTGGTGGAGCCAGATGCCGAGCCAGGGAGTGGTGGGTGGGTGGAGGATGAAGTTGGAGGGAATTTGAGGAAGAGTGCTTCAGACTTTCAGGGCGTAGTGGCTGAAAGCACAGCCGCCAATGGTGGAACGGAGGGCACGAGGGACTGAGCCAGCCGAGCGGAGGCGATGGGTAGTGGATTGGGGAACAAGCAGGACGGAGACGTGGGGAAGTGCTAGGGCCAAACATGGCAGCCAGTTTGCACACAGCAATGTCCCACAAACAGCCATTTAGTGACCAATTTGTTATCTGGGGGATTTCAGCCAAGGACACCGGGAGAGAGAAACTCCCTTCTCTTTTCTAATAGTGCCGTGGGATCTTTACCATCCACCTGAAGGAAGTTTCCCCCTGTGTCCTTGTCAATAAATTCCCCCCCCCATAAACTATTGGTCACTCACTCCATGACTGTTTGTGGGACACTACTGTGTGCAAACTGGCTGCCGAGTTTTGGCCACAAAAACTCCAGCGCACTACACTTTACAGTATATTCTGTATACTTTGAGACGTCTCAACAAGGCGATCAGGCGCTATATCAAATGCACACAGCACTAAACCTCCTCCTTTCTCTCCACGCCTCGGGTCGGCCCCTCAGTCTCGGACGCCTGCGCTGGTGTTTGAACACGTAAACAATACAGATTTTAAGGTAAGGGTCCCAGATAACACTGAGGGTGTGAGTACAGGGTGTCCACAAAGTCCCGTTACCCTCCTGACACAAACCAGGGATATAAGACTGCGGAGGAGATGAAACATGCCGCTGGAGATGTGTTTCACCTCCTCCCTCCATCTGTGTTACGGCGGAAGTGGCACTGATCATGGCGAGGGGATCGTTATCTGCCATGAAAATGATAGCACTCACTCACTCACTCACTCACTCACTCACTCACTCACTCACTCACTCACTCACTCACTCACTCACTCACTCACTCACTCACTCACTCACTCACTCACTCACTCACTCACATCGATCCTCTGGACATCTTAAGTACCGTTAAACACTTGTACTGAATACAGTAACTGCTTCTAAACCCAATTAGCATCGTTCTGCCACACGTTTCAGTTGTCGATCAGTGCGCTGTAGGAAAAAAAAACTCACATGGGGGTAACATGACTTGGTGGACACCCTGTCTATTTGTGCGTGTGGGGGTTGCCCTGTTCTGTCTTGCCCTTTCCAGCCCCTTGAGACGTCCTCATTAGAGCATAAGAATTTGCTGGCGAAAGAAAATCAAGGTCCATCTCATTTGCCTTTCCACCATCCTGGCAGTCGCTTGACACGTCATGTCTCAAACTATATACTGTATCCCCAGATATTATTTTCTAGCAGAAATCCATCTAATTTGTTAGCCGATTTGTAACAAACAACATTTTCTGCTTCCACCGCCTGTCTCCCTCGGGAGCCTGTTCCATAAGTTTACTACTCGCTTACTGAGGTAGTGTTTCTGCAGATTTGCTCTGAATTTACCCCCTTTAATCGTCTTTAATGATGGGGGAGAGGGGTGGGTGATGGTAGGGGAGAGGAGTAATGAGGAGGAGCGGTGATGGGATGGGGAGAGGGCCGGGTGATGGGGGAGGTAGAGAGGGGTGATGGGAGGGAGAGAGGTTTATTGGCGAACCTGGCGATCGGATGGATAATCAGACTCTCTCCATTTTGACAGCAATTATATCAGACGTTATCTGACTATGACATTCGATTCTACATGTATGAAATTCTAAAGGTGAGAATTCTCGTCGTCTGTCTGTCATTGTCATGGGCGGGGAGGCAGCTGACAGCCTGGGCTGCGAGTGTGGAGGGTTGTCAAAGTGTGCACAAGTCAGTGTGTGTTTATATCAATATGTGCATTTATGGGGCGGCGGGAAGGCTGTGTGTGTATGTTTGTTTGGGTGGGTGGGGGGGTGCTGTAAATTGATGCACGTATGTTGGGATGGGGGGTGGGGTATGCGTGTGTGGAGGTGTGACGGCAGTGTATTACCCTCTTCCCCCCTCTCTGTGTCTGTCTCTGTGTCTCTATCTGTCTCTCCGTTTCTCTCTGTGTCGTTCTATCTGTCTCTGTATCTCTCTCCGTCTTTCTCTCTCTCCTGTCTCGCACTAATCTGGGTGACTCTGCTGTAGGCTCTGGATTACTGTCACAGTATGGGCATCATGCACAGAGACGTCAAACCACACAATGTCATGATCGACCACGAACACAGAAAGGTACGGTGCCCCGGTCACTGCCCTAAAGACGGTATCTGCTGAACTGTTCCCACTGTTGATTGATACCCGGGGAAGCTTTAAACAGTCAACTCCAGCCTGGAGACAGAACCAGGAAACTTACAGCGCAGGAATCTGCCCTGCTCTCAATTTATCCTGTGAAGCGCTTTCAGACGTCTCGACAACATTGATAAGGCACTATATCCGATGTTTATTTCTCTCCACTGCATCCCTAAATGCTCCGAGACGTTGCCCTGTGTGAAGGGAACTATGTAAATGCAAATTGTTGTGTTAGCTTCTCTGCCCCTATCCTCTGGAACTCCATCCCACAGTCCCTTCGCCTCGCACATCCCTTGCTTCCTTCAAAGCACGCCTTAAGTTCCTCCTCTTTGACTGCACATTCGGCCACTCTCCTCTCCCTACCCTCCCTACCCTCCACCCCTCCTGATCCCAACTTGGGTCCAAATCCCTGTCGGCCCAGCACTTTGTAAGGCGTGACGTAATGAGGGGGAGCTGCAAAAGGCGCTGTGTAAACGTAATGTTCTTGTTGTTGTGTCCCTCCTTGCTGTCTGTACTGACGGTGTGTTTTCTGGGCTGTAGCTCCGACTGATAGACTGGGGGCTGGCAGAGTTCTACCACCCAGGCCAGGAGTACAACGTGCGGGTGGCCTCCAGGTATTTCAAGGGCCCTGAGCTGTTGGTAGATTACCAGGTAGGTAAGCGAGCCCGCTAGCCACACCAGCATGGCCCCGGCACTTTATACATAGAAACCTGCGTGCGATTGCCTATAACATGATTCGTCCCGTAACATAGTGGTTAGTGCGCTCGCAAGAGAGACGACCTGGGCAGGGAGAAACCTTAGACAAGTTTCCTTACTCCACCCGCTTCTCTTTACCCAACAGTAACAAAGAAACAAAGAAACGTAGGAACAGGAGGAGGCCGTTCAGCCCTTCGAGCCTGTTCCGTCATTTTCTAAGATCATGCCTGATCTGTACCTCAAATCCAATTACCAACCCGTATCCCTTAATATCCTGACCTAACACGTATCTATCCATCTCAGTTTTGACAATGTGAATGGATCCAGCATCCGCAGCCTTTTGGGGGAGAGGGTTCCAGATTTCCACTACCCTTTGGGTGAAAAACTGCCTCCGAATTTCACTCCTCAGTGGCCTGGCTCTTAATTTTAAGACTGTGTCCCTTGTTCTGGATTCCCCCACCAGTTAGTAGGAACCGGCTTGTTAGTCAAATTGGTGGATCGCTTTCTGGGGGTAAAGTTAAAAAAAAATGGGTCAGTCAATCCACAACTGTTTGTGGGACAGCGCTGTGCAGAATTGGCTGCCGTGTTTCGCCAACAAATTCACATCCAAATCCACTCTACAAGGATTATTATTAAAAACATCTCACAGTGTTTCCTGTGGTCCGGAAGGGGGTTTTGGGGGGTGTGGCATAGAGGTGGGGGGCATAACGGAGGCTTGGTTGTTTCCCCAGATGTACGATTACAGTCTGGACATGTGGAGTCTGGGCTGTATGCTGGCCAGCATGATCTTCAGGAAGGAACCATTCTTCCACGGTCACGATAACTACGATCAGGTGAGATTTCTCAGTGCGACGGTACATCCTTCAATTCCACACCCCATCACATAATTCCTTGCCAGGCTCCATTCCCCTCTCTTACACCCCTCGATTTCCCCTCTCCTGTATCCTTCAAACTCCGCACCCTATCACCCCAATTCTTGCCAGGTTCCTTATTACAGAACAGATAGATCCCTTGCCTCCTTCAAGTGACGTCTCAAGACCCTCCTCTTTGATTGCACTTCGGTCACCCTCCCTGCCCTCCCACCCCTTCTAATCCCACTGCTCGGGTGCAGACTCTTAACTGTCCAGCGCCTTCGGTGTTGTGTAAATGTAATTTGTTGTTGTTATATAAATGCAAGTTGTGGTGGTGCTGCTGGCTGATCCCTGCCTTTGTTGACAGCTGGTGAGGATTGCCAAGGTGCTGGGCACAGAAGATCTGTACGATTACATTGACAAATACAACATTGAGCTGGATCCACGCTTTAATGATATCTTGGGCAGGTGAGCAAGGCTGCTGAACATTCAATAAGATTCAATAATAACTCCCAAAAGAATAATAATAATAACAATTTGGTCATTCAATCCACGACTGTTTGTGGGACACAGCTGTGCCCAATTGGCTGCTGCGTTTTACTCACAAAAATGCAGTCACTACAGTTTACAGTGCATCCTTGAGACGTCTCAACGACGTGATGAGGCGCTATATCAAATGCAAGGATTATTATAACTGTCAAAAGGGAATTGGATATGTCATTGAAAAAAAATTTGCAGGGCTATAGAGTAAGAGAGGAGTGGGACTAGATGGTGGCTTTTTGAAAGAGCTGGTACAGGCACGATGTGCTGTACAATTCTATGAAAATAATAATAATAATCTTTGCATTTGATACAGCATTTGATCGGTTTCTGTCACCTCCACAGGCATTCTCGCAAGAGGTGGGAGCGCTTTGTGCACAGTGAGAACCAGCACCTGGTCAGCTCAGAGGCCCTGGACTTCCTGGACAAGTTGCTGCGCTACGATCACCAGCTGAGGCTCACAGCCAGAGAGGCCATGGAGCATTCTTATTTCTGTACGTACTCCACCCGCTACTCCCCACTCCACCCCCACTACCCCCTCACCCCAACCGACCCACCCACCCCCATCAACCCGCCCACCCACCCCACCCCGCTTCACAGGATATACTGTAAAGCGAAGCGACTGTATTTTGTGGATGAAACGCGACAGTGAATTGTGCACATCGTTTATCCCCTTTGCTCTGTCTGAGCTTATCAAGGACGTACGGAATAACTGTCTGCCTCTGCCCTCTCTGCTGCTCCCCCACCTCCTCCCCCTCACACTCCGGCCTCCAACTCATCCCTCCCTCCTCACCTTGGACCTCGTATACACCCTCCTCTCTCACCTCCATCACGTCCAAAATGAAGCCCTTGACCCCCCCCCATCTCCATCCCCACCCCTCTCCTCGCCTCCCAGCTCCACCTCCTCTGTTTTTTGGTTGCAGCACAGTTGGAGGCAAAGCTACTGCATGTCTGGCCCTCTGGAGGGCGCCCTTAGTACACGGAAAAGGACCAGACACTTCATCTCCTTCCCTCCTCCCTCTGAGAACAACTACTTTGAGGCAACCACAACTTGTATTTATAGCGTGCCCCTCGTATGGGGCAACACTTCGGAGCCCTCAAAGCCCTGACTTTTTATTTATGACCGGTCAGGTGTCTGCCGCAGCGGAAACCCATCACCGTGCTTAAGAGTCTCCAAACTAAGCTGAGAATTCCACGCCTCCCACCTGAACGGAAAATCCCGGAGACGAGATTGCTGGAATGGAATGCACATTCTCTCCCTGGAGGGATGAATCCTGCTTACCTAATTCCGGACAGAGAGTACAGCATTAGGCGCAGTTCGGCAAGAGCCAAGGCTTGGGGAGCCGGGAGTGCCCAATGGGTAACTGCTGGAAGCGAACTAGCAGCTTTCCTGCTGCTTGTCCAGCTAGGACCACCCTACCCGTTAGGCAGGTTCACACCTCTATGCAGATAAGGGATGTTGTGCTGTGTCTCTGCCTAACCTGGCTGTGTTTCTCTCTCTCCCTCTCTCTTTCCAGGTATACCATCACTGCCCATCTCGCAGCCCCTTGGGCCGCTCACCGGATCTCCAATCATCTCCCCCAACCCCCTGGGGCCACCTATTGCCGTCGTGACCGGGGCACAGCCTTGACCCTCGGGCCTGTCCAGCTGCCTGATCACCGAGGCCCACCTCCCTTCCTCCACTACCCTCCCACAGGAGCCGGAAACCCCCAGCCCGCTGAGGGTGGTGGGGGGAGGGGGGGGGCGGGGGCTCGATGGATGTACGATTTCCGTTCAATACAAATGACAAAAAAAAAAGAAAAACACCAAAACATTAGGCTCCTGCCTGGGCGAAGACTTGACTGTTGGTTTTTTCTGTGTAATTGACCGCTGGGAACCAGAGACAGGCAAAGCTGCCCTATTCCCAGTCAGCAACGTAGTTGCTGTCTTTTGTGACACTGGGTTTTTTTTTTAATAAAAAAATAACACAAACCTCCATTGTAGCAGAGAGCTAGCAAAGGAAAGTGCTTCATTTTCTGTGTCCGTTACAATCCAGCCCCGAACATCAGCGAAGATCCTCGGACGGTAAGGAAAACACGCCGCCAAGCTAAGCCGTCCGTTAATTGCGGTTGGGATAATAATCCTCAACGTCAGTTAGTACATTGGGAACCGCATTTCAACACAACAAGAGTGACAGTATTTTTACTAGTTTACCTGAGAAAGTAAAGTGAGAATCTCTCTAGGCTGCAGGTAATAAAAGGAAAACTTTTTGTGATGCCGTTGTCCTCTTGTATTTCCTTTAGAACCGTGAGCAATGGAATCAGAACAGGCCGTAAGGATCATAGCGTAGTGGTTAAGAGTGCTCGCCTTGCAGCGAGAGGACCCGGGTTCAATTCCAGGACAGGGTGAAACCTTAGGCAAGTTTCCTTACTCCACATACCTCTGTTTACCTAGCAGTAAGTAGGAACCCGGTTGTTAGTTGATTGGCGGATTGCTTTCTGGGGGTAATAATCCCTCCATAAAAACTCCATAAATTTGGTCACTCAATCCACCACTGTGGGAAATTGCTGTGCGCAATTAGCTGCCGTGTTTCGCCTACAAAATGCACACTTTACAGTGTATGTGAAGCGCTTTGAGACATCTCAACGACGTGATAAGGCACTATTATCAAATGCGAGGTTTTTATTACCAGTTAGACCAAAGGCTTGATTGTGAAGGTAAGCAATGCAAGACATTGCGGCGAAATAATGGGTTAATAACATGAGGATTAACAGTGTAGGATGTGGAGGTAAGGAAATAGTTTTTATATTGTTTGACGGTCCTCTTTGTAAATCTCCTTCCCGTACAGCATCTCACACTTCTCTTTACATAACCACAAATTGGATGAATCATTAAGCAAATACGTCTTTGTTCATTTCTCATTTTTTAATGTGTGGCTATAATCCCTCAATAAGTCATATCGTTTGCTGCCAACTCATAGAATCTTACAGTACAGAAGGAGGCCATTCGCCCCAGGGTGCCTCTGCCGGCTCTTTTTAAAGAGCTACCAGCTAGGCCCACTCCCCCGCTCTTACCCTATATTCCTGCAAATTTTTCCTTTTCGACAACAACAACTTGCACTGGTATAGCACCCTCAACGCAGAATAGCGTCCCACAGCGCTTAACAGTGGCGGAGCCGGGGGCAGGGGAGAGGTGGCCGAAAGCACGGTCGAACAGGAAAGTTTTCAGGCGGGACTTGAAAGGGGAGAGGGGGCAAGGCGGAGGGATTGAGGGAGAATGTTCCTGTAGTTTTGGGACGTAGTGGCTGAAAGCACGATCTCCGATGGTGGGGCGGAGGGCGCGAGGGATGAGCAGGTGGCCGGTGCCAGTCGAGCGGAGGATTGGGGAGTGAGGAAGTTGGAGAGGGAGGGAGGTGACGGGGAGGTAGTGGATTTGAACACGAGAGTGAGGATCTTGAAGTTGATCCGTTCGGTGTCGGGGAGCCAGTGGAGCCTGGGCCAGAACTGGTGAGATGTGGGTACGGAGTTTGGTCCGGGTAAGTGTGCGGGCGGCAGAGTTCTGAATGAGCTGGATCTTGTGAATGGTGGAGCTGGGGAGACCGGGGAGGAGTGCGTGGGAGTAATCCAAGCGGGAGGTATCAAACTCATGCACGAGGGTTTCGGCTGTATTTGGGGTAAGGTACGGTCGGAGGTCAGAGGCGGGCACTGTGGCGGAGTTGGAAGAAGGCGGTCCTGGTCAGGGACCAGATGTGGGGGAAGAAGGACAGTTGGGGGTCGAACCGGATGCCTTTTCAATTACCTATCCTATGCTCTTTTTGAAAGCTACTATCAAACCTGCTTCCAGACCCTTTCAGGCAGTGCATTCCAGACCATAACAATTCTCCGGTTAAAAAAAAATGTCTCCTCATTTCCCCTTTGATTCTTTTGCCAATTTATCTTAAATCTGTGTCCTCTGGTTACCGACCAACCTGCCACAGGAAACAGTTTCTCCTTACTTACTCTGTGAAAGCCCCTCATAATTTTGAACACCTTTATTAAATCTTCCCTCAACCTTCTCTGCTCTCAGGAGAATAATCCCAATCTAAACTGGTCTGAAAAGGCTAAACTAACTCCAGCGCAGTGCTGGGGGGAGCGTTGCATTGTAGGAGGTGTCGTCCTTCAGATGAGATGTCAAGCCAAGGTCCTGGCTTATGTATGCCTGATCAGGTGGACATTAACGATTCTACAGCACTATTGGTAAAGAGAGGGAGTTTCTCTCTCTCCCGGTGTTCTGGCCGACAATCCCCCAGATAAAACTGTTCACTCGCTCTATGACTGTTTGTGGGAATGCTGCTGTGCACAAATCGCGTGCCGCATTCACCCACAAAAACAGTCACAACACTCCAGTTTTGAAGCGCATCGAGACGTCTCGATAAAGTCATGAAGTGCTGTATAAAATGCCAGGATTAATCATCGTGGAGTCCTGTGGCTCAGTGGTTAGAGCACTCGCTTTGCAAGCGAGAGACCTGAGTTCAATTCCAGGCAGAGGGCGAAACCTTGGGCAAGTTTCCTTACTCCACACAGAGCCTAATAATAATCCCTCCAAAACCCCAAACAATAATAAATTGGTCATTTTCAATCTACGACTGTTTGTGGGACATTGCTGTGCGCAATTGGCTGCCGCGTTCGCCCACAAATATACAGTCAATTCACTTTACAGTATATTCTGTGAAGCGCTTTGGGACGTCCTCCCGACGTGAAAAGCGCTATATCAAATGCAAGGATTATTATTATTATATTGAATTGTTGACGATAAAAAAACCGTATCGTCATTCCCTTCCACCCGCTGAACGTGTTTTTCGGATTTTTTAATTATTCAGCTTTTTTTTTTAAAAGGCAAACTTTTCAGAAACTGATTGTTGAAATGAAACTTACTTTTAGACCTCCCAGATGCTGACTTCATTTGCGAAACCTTACCGGGAACTGTAACCACAGTAGCGGGAACTGTAAGCGTTGGGTCAAAGAATCATTTCTCAGCAATTGCAAATTGCAACACAATATAACCTTCTCGCGTATTAGCCTCAACTAAGTTGAGCGAGCAAGATCAAAACAGTTCCTCTTAGTGTGGCGATCAGCTACTCTCAGTTCCCCTATGTGGCATTTTTGTTGTCTACCACACACACAAACGCATCTCCGTGCTCAACAGTATTCAAACCAAGCGGTGTGGACCCATAGTACGTAGGTATGTACAGCAACACCTGCACTCTCCACACAGGGTAGAGTCTCAGCGCTTACCAGTGGTGGAGCCTGACTCCGAGCTGGGGGTTGGGAGTAAGCATGGTCGAGGAGGAAGGTTTTCATGAGTGACTTGAAAAAAGGGGAGAGAGGGGGCAAGGCGGAGGGATTGAGGGAGAGCGTTCCAGAGTTTTAGGACGTAGTGGCTGAAAGCGCGACCTCCGTTGGTGGGGTGGAGGGTGCGAGGGACGAGTAGGAGGCCAGTGCCAGTCAAGCGGAGGCGCCAGGTGGTGGAGTGAGGATAGATAGGGAGGTATTTTAACACGAGTGTGAGGATCTTGAAGTTGATACATCATTATGAGGAGCCAGTGGAGCCTGGCCAGAACTGGTGAGATGTGGGTACGGAGTTGGTCCGGGTAAGTATGTGGTCAGCAGATTCTGAATGAGCTGAATCTTTTGAACAGTGGAGCCGGAGAGAGGAGAGTGTTTGTGTAATCCAAGTGGGAGATGACAAATGCACGCACGAGGGTTTCAGCTCCATTTGGGGTAAGGTACGGTTGGAGGCGGGCAATGTAGCAGAGGTATAAGAAGGCGTTCCTGGTCAGGAACTGGGTGTGGGGGAGGAAGGACAGCTGGGGGTTGAACCGGATGCCTAAATTGCGCACTGGTTCGGTGAGTTTGAGGGAGAACAGAGGGAGGGAGGTTGAGGAGTTTAGATCCACAGGAGTAAAGACGTTGACAGGAGCCAAGGAGTGTGGCTTCCGTCCTGTCCACAATCAGCTGTAGGAAGTTTGCATTCATCCAGGCATTGATGTCTGCCAGACAAGCTGATAGAAGGACCTAGAGTTGGTACTGGAGGAGACAAAGTAGATTTGTGTGTAATCCGCATACAAGTTTATACCATGTCAGCGGAATACATTGCCCAGAGGGAGCATATAGATAAGGGAAATAAGAGGGCCAAGGATGGAGCCCTGGAGTACCCCGCAGGTGACTAACAACTGGGTTCCTACTTACTGCGAGGTAAACAGAGGTGTGTGGAGTAAGGAAACTTGACCAACATTTCGCCCTGCCTGGGAATAGAACCCGGGTATATATGAATATACTCTAATGCATAGTGGGGAACGGAGGGAAGGCTTGGCCAGACAGCGATATCAATGGCCGAGCTATGTGTGTGGGTTTTAGCTGGTTAGACTCCAGCAGTTACCCCAACGCACACTCCGGGCTCCCCCCATGCCGCACACAAGCCTTGGCTCTCGCCAACCTGCGCCTAATACTGCCTGGAATTAGGTCAGCAAGATGCCTCCCTCCAGGGAGAGAGAGAGCGCATTCCATTCCAACAAACCTATCCCTGGGATTTCCACGTGTAGTTGGGATGAATGGAATTGGTTTGGAGACCCTTAAACGCAGGGATGGGCTGCGAAGGCTGCAGCGTGACCGGTTGCTTTGGAGTCCTGCGGGCTCGGTGGTGAAGAGCACACTCGCCTTCGCAAAGCGAGACAGACACCCGGGCGGGGTTCAATCCCAGGCGGGGGCGAAACCTTGGGCAAGTTTCCTTACTCCGCCCGCCCGACAATAATCCCTCCAAAAAAATGAAAAGCAATAATAAAATGGGTCATTTTTCCATTTTCCACGACTGTTTGTGTGTGTGTGGGGGGGACGGGGGGGGACGGACGCCGCTGTGCGCAATTGGCTGCCGCGTTTCGCCCGCAAATACACGGTCTGTCCTGTGAAGCGCTTTGAGACGCGGAAAAGACGTGACGAGGCGCTGTGTCAAATGCAATGATTATTATTGTTATTATTATATATTATATATTATTTATTGTGACCCAATGTAGCTGCTGCGGAAGGCGTGGCCCGGGCCAGGTGACGTCACTGAGGGAGGGTGGGGCAACGCGTGCTGGGCGTGGCGGTTTAACGCCACCGCCCGACTGCGTGGCACGTCACCGGGACGTGCGCGCGGCGCCTGGCTGGCTGCGCTGCACGTCACCGCGTCTCCCCGCCGGCTGCGCTTTACGTCATCGCGTCTCCCTCCGGCTGCGCTCTACGTCACCGCGTCTCCCTCCGGCTGTGCTCTACGTCACCGCGTCTCCCTCCCTCCCGGGCGGGGAGCTCGAGCGGAGGACGTGAGGTTGAGGCGGCGGTGGTGGCGGCGGCGGCTGTTGTGTGGCGCGGAGGCCGCCTGAGGAGAGGAGCAGCGGAGGCCGAGGCCGAGCCGCGGGACCGGCGACAGGCAGCGCCATGGCGGGAGGCTGGGCCTGAGTGCTGGCGGTGAGTGGGGTGAGCGGCCCCGGGGCGGGTGCGGGTGTGGGTGTGGGTTCGCGCAGTCTCGCGGGCGGGGATCCCGAGGCTCGGGGTAAATCACCCCGAGGTCAGGCCTCGCGCTCCTCCCGCCCCGACAGTGCAGCGACTCCATTTACACTCTATATATACCCCCTCCATATACTATACCCCTCCCCCTATATATACTATACCCCCTCCCCTATATATACTGTATACCCACTCTCCCTAAATGCATACCACACCCCCTCCCCATATATATATACCATGCCACCCTCCCCTATATACACTATATACCCCCTATATATATTATACCCCTCCCCATATATATATACTACATACCCCCCTATATATACTACACCCCCCTCCCCCTATATATATACTTGTACCCACTCCCCCTATATGTATACCACACCCCTCCCCCTATATATATACTATACACCCCTCCCCCTATATGTATACCACACTCCCTCCCCCTATATATATATACTATACCCCCATATATATTATATACCGCCTCCCCATATATATACTATACCCCCCTCCCCATATATACTGTACCCCCTCCCCCATATATACTATACCCCCTCCCCCATATATACTATACCCCCATATATACTATATACCCCCTCCCCCATATATATACTATACCCCTCCTCCCTATATACTATATACCCCCCTCCCCATATATATATCCTGTATACATCCCATACATACCCCTTCCCCACATATATATACCTTATATATAATATTATATATATATACTACATACCCCCTCCCCACATATATCTATATGTAACCCACATATATACCTATATACACCCTACATATAACCCCTCCCCATATGCACACACACATAAATATACCCAATATACACCCCATATATACCCAACTTCCCTTATATCTACTCCCTATGTATACCCACCCCTCGATATAGAAAGCTTATATACACCCTATAAATACCCCTCCCCATGTATATGTATGCATATGTATGTATCTCCTACATACACCCTATATACATCTCACATATCCCCCTCTCCCCATACATATATTTACCATATGTACCCCGTCCCTATATATATGTGTGTGTGTGTGCAACAACAAATTGCATTTGTACAGCGCCTTTCATGTCAGGAGAACGTCCCAAGGCGCTGGACGGTCAGGGATCTGCACCTGAGCTGGTGGCTGGGATCACGTCGGGTTGAGGGTGGGGAGGGGTAGGAGGGTGAGTGAAGGCATGGCGAGGTGAGGCAGGCTGAAGCCTGCCGAGCAAAGGGAGCGGACAGGATGATAGAGGGTTACAGGAGGTCACAAAGGTAGGGAAGCGCAAGGCCGTGGAGGACTTTGAAGGTGAGGACCAGGATCTTGAAAAGCGCTGTATCAAATGCAAGGATTATTGTTATTATCATATTGAACTGTATCTTCTGAGTGATGGGGAGCCAGTTGGAGTCAGGCGAGGAGGAGGGTGATAGAGTTGCGGAGCCTAGTGCGGGAGAGGACACGGGCTGCAGAGTTCTGTATTTACAGTCTGTGGAGGGAGGAGTTGGGGAGCCCGACAAGCAGGGAGTTGGCATAGTCGCGCCTGGAGGTGATGGAACGCGTGGATGAGGTTCTCGGCGGCCAGCGCTGAGAGACGATGGCGGAGCTGGGCAGCATTACGGAGGGTGAGGGAAGGCGGAGCGGGTCGTATCCGATGTGGGGTATGAAAGAGTGTAGAGGGTCGAACAGGGCATTGAGGTTCCGTATCGGCTTCGTGAGGTGTGGAGTGCATCCATGAAGGGTCGTACCGCCAGGCCGCCTCCTTCAAGGCCGGTTTCAAGACCCTTCTCTTTGATTGTGCCTCCGGTCGCCCTCCCACCTCTCTGCCTTCCCTCACGCGTAACACCACCCTTCCCCCTGCTCGGGCCCCGACACCTGCGGTTTGGGACGTCCTCCCGACGTGAAAGGCGCTCTCTAAATGTAATTTTGCTGTTGTTGTCGGAGTTCAAGGTATGGAGGCGCTGACGGGAGCCAAGCAGGAGGGCTTTGGTCTTGTTGACATTCAACTGGATAAATTTACCTCTCATCCAGGACTTGAAGTCTGATAGGCATTATATATCCCTCATACATACCCGCCCTCCCCATATATATATATATATATATATATGTGTGTGTGTGTCTGTATATCCCCCCTCACCGTAATTGCCCACTCCCTGTAAATGCACCCCCCTCCCATATTCCCCCTTCCCATATACTGTCACCCCTTCCTGATTTTTCATATCCCCTTTCCCTTAGCTGCTGCCAGAGGCGGGAAACTGGGCAGATTTAGTTGGTTGCACCCAATGCCAACAACAAGAAGTCGCAGGGTAGTGTCTCAGAGCGCTTAACAGTGGCGGGGGCCTGACTCCGAGCTGAGGGGAGGGGGAGTGCCCCTCTTAACGCAATCCTGGAGCCTCTCTCGGGGGCACGGTTTGCCCCCATCCTCCCAGTGCAGTGTTTTTCTCTCTGTTCCTCCCATATCCGCCCACCCCCACCCACCCACACACACAGACACACACACACACCTCTTTGATGCCTTGGACTTTCGCTCGTAAAAGTAGAAACAGATGTCAGCTTTCCTCTGAGGAGTCGGTTACAGAATATCACCGAAACATTTTTGGTAAAAACGTACTCTTTGGGTGTGGTGGGGGGGGGGGTGGGGGGGGGGGGAAGGCAAGCGACGAAGAGAGAATACTTTCACAATTTGCTTTGTCTGGCTGAAGGTTTTCCCTTCTCCTTTTAGAGAAATCTTGTCGTCAGTCGTTCTTGCTGTTGCATTTTTACTGGAATGCTCTGGTCCTTTAGCAGACCAACGATAGCTGTGAAAGCACGCAGTTTCAATCTTACAATCTGGCGACTTGTTGATAGTGGCAACAAAGTGAGAAATACAGAATATGCCCTTTTTAATCATTGCTGGGCTGTTGCCGTCACGTCTTGTTTTTGCTGAGCCAAGTGACTGACGCACGTGGAAACCCATCACAAGGCTTCACAGTATCCAAACCAGACAGAGTTCCACCGTGTACACATGGAAATTCTCGTCTCTGGAATGGAATAGACACTCTCTCTCTCTCTCTCCCCCCAACCCCCGCCAGCCGTAGGAACGCACCCTGTTTATCTAATTCCAGAGATTATTAGACACAGGTTTGCAAGATCCAAGCCTTGCGAGGGTTGGGAGTACTGCTGGAGTTTAACCAGATCAAACCGTAAGAGTGGAGGAAAAGCGGAAGGTGTTTGCCTGTAAAAATACAGTCACTACACTTCATAGTGCAAATCCCGTGAAGCTCTTTGAGACGTCGCGACGGTATGATGATTATGTATTGCTGTCCGCATTTACAGTTTTAAGTCCATGTTGTTCTGTAGTGTAGTGGTTAGAGAGCTTACCTTGCGAGCCAGGGGACCTGGGTTTGATTCCCGGGCAAGACAAAACCTTAGGCAAGTTTCAAACTCCACACGCACGCCTCTGTTTACCTAGCAAGTAGGAACCCGGTTTGTTAGTCGATTGGAGGATCGTAATAACCCCTTTAAAAAAATACTAATTTGGTTACTCAATGCTTGTGGTACGTTGCCTTGCGTAATTGGCTTCAATGTTTCGTCCAACAAAATACAGTCACTACACTTTACAGTATATTGGCAATGACATCAAATGCAGATTTATTCATTATCAAATTAATCATAATAGTCCTCGCATTTGATATCGCACTCTTCACGTCTTCTAGACGTCTCAAAGCGCTTCACAGAATCTACTGTAAAGTGAATTGACTGTATATTTTGGGGCGAAACGCGGCAGACAATCGGGCACGGCAGGGTCCCACAAACAATCGTGGATTGAAGTGGCCAATTTTTTTTTTGAGGCATTATTATCAGGCGTGTGGAGTAAGGAAACTTGCCCAAGGTTTTGCCCTGCCGGGAATTGAACCCAGCAACTCTCTCGCTCTTAACCACAGTGCTGCAAGATTCCACATTCTGTGATTCTGTGATTGAAATGCGAGAAGGACTATAGTGGGCCACAGGGGTATTCAAAAATGTTTGGTTGGCCTCTTACTGTTTGGATTTAACTTCAGCTGTTGTACTACCAGTTGGTCTCACTATCAGGGTCGTGGTTCAGCAAAAGGGTGATCATAATCCATTGTATTGTGCAAGTTTTTGCTTCTTAACAGTGCCCGAGAGGAGAGGGAATTGTAATAAAGGAAGCAGATATTTAAAGTTCACAGGCTCTGGTGGTATTGATGGGGAATCGGATTTTTTTTCAGTTCGAGTTGGATTGAAGAACGAAGAGGAACAGTTTGTGTCATAGATACAATACAATGCAAATTCACATTTATATAGCGCCTTACACGTCGGGAAGACGTCCCAAGGCGTCCCTACTCCAAAGTAGAAACATAGGAACAAGTGTAGGCCATTCAGTCCCTCGAGCCTGTTCCGCCATTCCATAAGATCAAGTCCAATTATCCACCCTTGCCTCATATCCCTTAATATCCTGACCCAAAAAATATCTATCCATCTCAGTTTTGAAGATGTGAATGGATCCAGCATCCACAGCTTTTTGGGCGAGAGAGTTCCAGATTTCCACTACCCTTTGGGTGAAAAATTGCCTCCTAATTTCATTCCTAAATGGCCTAGTTCTAACTTTAAATCTATGCCCTCTTGTTCTGGATTCCCCCACCAGAGGAAATAGTTTCTCTGTATCTACGCTATTGAATCCCTTTAGTATTTTAAACACCTCAATCAGATCATCCCTCAAACCTTCTAAACCCAAGGGAATAACAACTAAGTTTATGCAACATAATCGAAGATAGTAGTTCGTCATCCAGCACGGATACATGCCATCCATCCTGACTAATCTGTGCCAGTGTGTATGCTCCACATGAGCCCCACCTCTTCTCTCTCTCCCCCCCACCCCCCCCCCCCTCAACCCCTCACTTTTCCCTTCTCCCTCACGTCTGAACATGTTAGGCTATCAACTATATTTCTCAGAAGAGATGGCTGTGAACTTACTTTCCCTCAAGGCAGGGTGGACCATCTGGCAGCCTGCAAGCCAACTTCATCTAGCGCCCACCCACACCTCCCCATTTCGTCTGGCACACCCGTTCCCTCCATAACCTGTAAATGTTATGTTACTGGCAGGGAAACACAAAAATATTGCCTTTGCGGACCGCCGACGTTTCTCAAATAGGGCATCTGGCCCTCAGCAACAAGATGGTTGGACCACACGGCCTTAAGGCACCACTGGGGATCAACCTTACCCTCACTCTTGGCATTCAGAAGACCTGGGGGTTCCAGCTCAGTGAAACAAAAATAACAGCCTTGACAAAACCTTCATACAATTAATTTTTTTTGAAAACAGAGGTATTTGTCCCAAGTTTTCTCTTTGCTCCAAAGGCTATTGACTTTAGATTGAGTAATTCGGCATGTAAACAGGCCATCTGGCTGAACTCCTCCATGCCAGTGTTTATCCTCTACGCGAGTCTTCCCCCCCCCACACCCTCCGCCACCACCAACCCTCTTTCCCCTTCTTCCTCATGTCCACATCAAGTTTCTGCTTAAACGCATTGATGCTTTTTGCTTCAACCACAGCTTCTGTCAGCGAGTTCCACATTCTCAGTACCCCGTGTGAAGCAGTTCCTCCTTGTTCTGGTTGCGTGTAACCTGTTTCTGCCGGGATCTGCAATGGTCCTTTTGTATTGCTTGCTGATTCATGTCTCCATAAGGTTTTGCAATAAGGAATCCATCCGCTTCCCCCAGTATCGTTTCTCTCAAGCAGGAAGAATGCTAAACGATCAAAGAATATTATGAATTAGCGATAGTTAAATTGACCACTTTGATTACGTACAATGGACCTTTGATATTTGTGACGCCTTTTTGATCAGCCATGATCTTATAGACTGTTTGTGGGATACTATTGTGCGCATTGGCTATCACGTTTCTCCCACAAAATATAGTCAGGCCACTTTACAGTTTATTCTGTGAAGCACTTTGAGACGTCTGAACGATGTGATAGATAATGAGCTATATCAAAGCAAGGTTTATTATTATAGAATGGCCTACTCTGGTATATTCTATATTCCTATGTTGTTTTTGTACTATGTTCACTTGAACTTTAACAGAAGACCCTATAACACTACACTGTTTTTTTTTTCACCTATACTGGATTAGCAGTCTGCGTAAATGTTTTTTTACGTATAGACTCAGATTATGATCTCTTTTTTTAACTAGGTTCTTGTAGGCGAACACAGCAGCCAATTTGCACTAAGCAATGTCTCACAAGCAGCCATGGCATGAGTGACCAATTTTATTTGGGGGCACCTCTGACAATGCAGCACTTCCTCAGCACCGCACTGGAGCGTCAGTCTGAGTTCAGAGTCCCAAGGTGGGGTTTGAACTCACAACCATCTGACTCTTGAGGCGAGAGCACTACAGAATGAGGTAGGGCATGCTCAGCTTTCTTGCCTCCCGTAAATTGAATTTAACCTGGGATTTAACCAGTTTATTTTCTTATAATAATAATAATGATCCTTGCATTTGATATAGCGCTTTTCACGTCTTCTCGACGTCCCAAAGCGTTTCACAGAATATACTGTAAAGTGAATTGACTGTATATTTGTGGGCGAACGCGGCAGCCAATTGTGCACAGCAATGTCCCACAAACAGTCGTGGATTGAAAATGACCAATTTATTATTGTTTTTGGTTTTGGAGGGATTATTATTAGGCTCTGTGTGGAGTAAGGAAACTTGCCCAAGGTTTCGCCCTCTGCCGGGAATTGAACTCAGGTCTCTCACTTGCAAAGCGAGTGCTCTAACCACTGAGCTACAGGACTTTATTTTCTTAACCAATTTGATGACTTGCTGTTCAATCAGAATCCTTGTAATCCGTGAGAATAAAGACCTTCCAGCACTAAGGAAGTGGCCTCGATGTGCAAAAATATGTTAAAACGGTGAACATTTTAAGCATTGTCCTGCTTAAAAGCACACATGAACATACCTTACCGTAAACAATTGTTGATAGGTACAAAAAAGGGCCAGGTTTGTTGTTGAGATAGGATGAAGAGGGGAAAAAGTCCGGTGAGAATGATATCGACAAGTTATGCAAATGTTTAGAAACAGCAGTACAGTAAACCTCACAGTTTTGCCGTTGGAGGAGGTTACAGTTCTGCCATCAATGTCGAGAAACATTTCAGCACTTGTGTAATGTCTTTAACGTTTGGCCTGGATCCAACCAGGCCACACTGTTTCTGAGAAGTCCGGCTGCTGTAGGAAGTAACCTCATAGCTTACCAACACTGCACCATTTCTCATCTTTAGTTAGTTCTCAGCGTGTGTGACTGTGATTTGTAGACTTGGATTTCACGTAGAGTACAATTACACTGGCACGGTTTTCAACCTTTTATGGCTTCATGTAAAAAGATCTTATGAATGGATGAGAGAATGCAGTTTATAGGTATTAGTTTCTCTCCCCACTCAAAAGTCAGAGAGGAAGGGGGCAGCTTCGGAGAGGGGTGGGAGAGAGAAAGTGGGAGCGAGGAGAAAGAGAGGGTTGGCTTTAGAGAGGTGGTAACTTCAGAAGAAGGGATGGAGAGGAAGGGAAAGGGAGAGGAAGGAAGGGATGGGTGCAGAAAAAGGATGGGGGGGTGGGGGGGAATGGGACAGAAAGAGAGGAAGGGAGAGGAGGTCAGATTCAGAGGGGAGAGCAAGGGTGGCCGATTCAACACCTGCATTTACATGGCACCCTTCACGTAGGGTAATGTCTGAGTGTTTTACAAGGATGGGGTTGAATGCTAGCAAGGGAAGGTGGCCAGAGGCACGTTCAAAGTGGAGGGCGGAATGTAGAGACAGAAAGGGGGTGCGAGGGAGAGGTTGAGGGAGCGAATTCCAGAGGGTAAGGGATGTAGGAACTGGTGAGGAGCTTGGTGAGGGTTGGGTGTGTGGCAAAACCGAGCTAGCTTGGCAGAGAGCGCAAACAGAGAAGTTGGGTAGAAGATTGGAGGATGGATTTCTAGGTGAGGACCTGGAAAATAATCTGTTGGGTGACATGGGACCAGTGGAGACTGGTGAGGACTGGGGTGATTGGAGTTTGGTGCGGACGAGGAAGGTAAAGGAAGCAAAGGTCTGAGATGGCTTTGTTGGAGATGGAAATACAAGCAATTGAGAGGCCTCGGGTAAAGACCCGGTCAGGGGTAGGGTTAGATAGGGCGGCCATTGGTTGTCGGTGGTTGGAGGAGTTTATGCGAAGGTTGAGGACAGAGAGATCTACAGAAATAGTGCAGGTAAGGGGAAGTGGAGTTTGAAAGCAGCAGAAATGAGAAGCTAATGTCTAACAGAAACTGTGGGGAGATGAGATGGGAAGTTGCTGATAATAATACCCTCTCTCTATCCCAGTCCCTCCTCGGAACTCATCTCTTTAACGCACCTACGGCTGCATCACCCACTCCCTTGCTCAGAATCCAACCCCATCCTTAATAGTAATACTCCTTGCATTTGCTATAGAGCCTTATCACGTTGCTGAGATGCCTCAAAGCGCTTCACAGAATATACCGTAAAGTGGAGTGACTGTATTTTGTGGGTGAAACCCGGCAGCCAATCGCACACAGCAGTGTCCCACAAACTGTCATGGATTGAGTGACCACTTTTTTTTTTTTTTTGCAAGAGATTATTACCCCCGGAAAGCGATTCTCCAATCGACTAACAACCGGCGTTCCTACTTACCGCTAGGTAAACAGAGGAAGGTGGAGTAAGGAAATTTTCCCAACGTTTCGCCCTGCCCGGGAATCAAACCCAGGTCCTCTTGCTTGCGAGATGAAGTAGTAATAATAATCCTTGCATTTGATATAGCGCTTTTCACGTCTTCTAGACGTCCCAAAGCGCTTCACAGAATATACTGTAAAGTGAATTGACTGTATATTTGTGGGCGAACGCGGCAGCCGATTGCGCACAGCAATGTCCCACAAACAGTCGTGGATTGAAAATGACCAATTTAGTATTGTTTTGTTTTTTGGAGGGATTATTATTAGGTGTGTGGAGTAAGGAAACTTGCCCAAGGTTTCGCCCTCTGCCTGGAATTGAACCCAGGTGTCTCGCTTGCAAAGCGAGTGCTCTAACCGCTGAGCTACAGGACTCCAACCTTGCTCCAAGTATGCTCCAACCACTTCCTTGCAAACGCTCTTGAGAGTCTGCCCTATGTGAGGGGAGCTTATATAAACTGATATTCCTGTTGCAGCGTCAGCTACAAAGAGGAATTTGTTTCCTTCAGTGTGTTCAGGACTGTTTTCAGGAGTAGTATGTTTCTTCTCTAACAAGGCAATATGCAAATACTTGTTTATCTTGTTCCAGGAAATGAGGTGAGGCAATTATGTATTGTAAGAGTACTGGGAACCATTCAAATATAAAATAGACAAACTTCTCGGGAATAGAGAAATGAAGATGACATCGCTTGAAAAAAAAACGCTCATCAGAAATTGAGGGTTCTGTCTTACAACGCATTAAAAAAAACCTCGCATTTGATGCAGCACCTCGTCACGTCACCGAGACGTCTCCAAAGTGCTTCACGAGATACACTGTAAAGCGTAGTGACCGGATATTTTGGGAGCGAAACTAATGTGCTTTGTTACAGCCCTGATTTGTAGAATCCGTTCCCTACCGGTTGCAGAGGGCCATGTATACGTTTTGCTCTGACAGCATCTTGGCTTTGGTGATGCCAACATTCACATGAGATCAGCAAAGTGTCGTTCAGCCTCCTTTTTTTTTTTTGAAAAAGCACAACACCCTGCGAGAGGCGTTTTCGTTTTTTTTCTAGAATGTTCCAAAGTAAACGTGTCAAAAGGGTCTGTCGGCAAAAGTACTACTTCGGAGGTGGAGGGGCAGACCATGGTTTAAGAGTCTCCAAACTAAACAAAGTCTCCAACCTACCTGTACATGGAAATTCCAGAGGTATTTATTGGAATTGAACGCGCGCTCTCCCTGGAGGGACATATTCTGCTTCTCTAAATCCGGACAGTATTAGGTACAGGTGGGCAGGAGCAAAGGCTTGGAGACTGTGCGCTTTGGGGGGTAACTGCCGGAGTCTCACCAGCCTAAACCACGCAGCTTGCCATTGGCAGCACCGTCCGGCCAGCTAGGACCACCCTACCCGTTTGGGCTTCGGCTTGCAGGGCTAACGGGAGCTGAGCGGGAGGATGCCCTGCCCACAGTGACTGGTTTATTCCGTTGCTCAGGAAGGGAATGCCGGAATCGAGGAGGACGGAATGGCCGAACGCACACCTGGCGTTGGTGAGGTGTAGCGGGAAGGGGGCATCGGTGGGGGTGGGGGAAGCGAAACAGGAAGATGTATTGTGAGTGGAGGGCAATTGGGTCACAGAAACCTTGTCTGAGTTCCAAGGAGAGACGTCTCCCCCACCACCCCTCCCTCCGCTCCCCCCCAACCACTCAAGGAGTCTAGTCACTTGTTGGTTATTTGAGTGAGCTTGAAAGGTTTAATAATAGTAATCTTTGCATTTGATATAGCGCCTTAACACATGGTTGAAACTTCTCAAAGCCCTTCACAGGATACACTGCAGTGAAGTGACCGTGTATTTTGTGAGCGAAACACGGTAGCTAGTTTGCGCACTGCAATGTCCCAAACACAGCCATGGGGTGAGTAACCAGTTTTAGCCGGGGAATTGTTGGCCAGGACACAGGGAGAGAGATACCCCTTTCCCTATTCTTATAGCGCTGCGAGATCCTCAACATCCACCTGAACAGGCACAGACCTTAACGTCTTATCACGTTTCTGTGAAGCCGAATGATAAATGTGCATGAGCAGACCTGAGTGATTTTTGTTGCACGTTCTTCGCCTCCCCGTGGGAAGAGAGGGCTGGGTCTCTTCTGGGTTCCTCCCCCAGTAAAAGTCGCTGAGGGTTATAACTTGGGAGAGTGTGTATGCCACAGCAAGACCCGACGTTCTCGCAATGCAGGCCTTGTTTGCTCTCTACATTCCCCACTGGGATATTTTTACGTTACAGGTCGCATTCATTCTGTTTCTGAGAAAAGCCGTTGCTTCTGTGCTATCTAAACTAACCTAGCACTGCCAGCGGTAAATGCTGCTTGCACTCTAACACTTTGGAGAAAACTAACTTGGAGCAGGAATTTATTTGGATAAAGCTGGTTCTGTTGATTTTGTAACGTTCACAAATGTGCTTTGTAACACAGCTCGTGAAGATGTATACATTTGAAATGTTCTTTTGCAAGGAAGAAAGGTCAGAGCCAGCTGTTAGGAGTTTGGCTTATATTGGTGTACAAAATGTCTAGTGCCTTTTGTTGCAAGAGTATGATAACATTTATTGGTTTCCTGTTTTGGCAGAAATACCAGGGATGCTTTAAAAGACTAAATTTTCCAGGAACTGCAGAGTGAGCTCGGCTTTAGTGAGCCAGAGAACTGCAAAACATGGATTAGGATTTAACAGAAGATTTCTCAGCCTGTACAAACTTGAACTGAGGAAGTCTGACAGACAGCTGTGAGAGAAATGAGTTTACATCGCAATCAACAACTGGGCCCAGGCTCTGACAGGGACCTGCAGTCCTCGGCCTCCTCCGTCAGTCTACCTTCAGTCAAAAAGGCACCAAAGAAACATCGTCTGTCACTGGGGTCTCTGTTTCGCAGGAAGAAAGAGTCAAAACGCAAATCCAGAGATCTAAACGGAGGAGTGGATGGAATTGCGAGTATCGAAAGCATTCACTCTGAGCTGTACAATGACAAGAACTCCATCTTCTCAACCTGCGGCTCGTCCGAAAGTGGCAATGCGTCCACCGACAAGCCGAGCGGAGACTTGCTCGAATGCCCTCTGTGCCTTTTGCGTCATCCCAGGGACAGGTTCCCCGCCATCATGACTTGCCATCACCGCTCGTGTGCGGACTGCTTGCGACAGTACTTGAGGATTGAGATCTCTGAGAGCAGGGTCAACATCAGCTGCCCAGAGTGCTCCGAGCGATTCAATCCCCATGACATTCGCATGATTTTAAATGACGATTTGTTGATGGAAAAGTACGAGGAGTTTATGTTGCGCCGGTGGCTGGTGGCGGATCCCGACTGTCGATGGTGTCCTGCTCCGGACTGTGGGTAAGGAAGGACCTCTGTGACTGGGTAGAGCCATCAATGGTGTGGGGATCAAACTCCGTGTACTTTGATCACTTCCTGGGGGGGTATGCACCTTAGGCAAGTTTCCTTACTCCACGTGCCTCTGTTTACCTAGCAGCAAGTAGGTACCCAATTATGGTCGCTTTCCGGGGGTAATAATCCTATTTTAAAACAATTGTTTGTGGGACGCTGCTGTGCGCAATTGGCAGCCGCGTTTCGCCCACAAAATACAGAGTTAATTCACTTTATAGTATATTCTGTGAAGCGCTTTGAGACGTCTCAACAATGTGATAAGGTGCTGTAGCAAATGCAAAGATTATTATTATTTATTACTACTTTCTTGTAGTTTGAAATTCTTCTCTAACGTCTCCAACTGATTTTTAAAAGTGGACCATGTTTATTGCGCAGGGATCAGTGCTAATATACTTCCTGTGATATGATAATTCTTGGTGAGAATTCAACACTGATTGTAACAGCAGAAGGGAAAAAATTCAAGTCTTAGTGTATAATTACATGTTGAGCCGTGCTTTACTAAGCCTCTACATATCTCACGTTGACTCTTTCGGTTTTTATAATAAAATGTTCTCGTGGCAATACCTTTAAGACAGTAAAACTCACATAAGTCGTATCAGTCGGGACCATAATTACTTTCGACGTAACTCCATGCCTTTGAATTTCCTTCCCTCTCCCTCCCCTCTCCTCTTTGATCTCCTGCAATGTTCCATCTCTCCCGTTTCCTCCGCTCTGCTAAGTCAGGCCTGTTTCATGTCACCCCCCCCCCCCTCCACTTCACTATTGGCAAGCGAGCTATGAGTCAGTTATTCCCTGCTCTCTGGAATTCTCTCCCTCTGTCCGCATGCTTCCCCCTCCGCTTTGAAAGCTTTTCTAAAAACCTACCTCTTTGGCCTCGGGCTCACTCGCCTTCCTCCCCACTCCTCTTATATCCTGCTCAAGTGGACACTTCTCTGTGAAGCAGTTTTGAGATTTTTTCCTGTACGTGAAAGGCTCTATATAAGTACAACTTGTGGCTTGGCTCTCTGCCTTAACAAAATCCGTCCTCAATCTCTTGAAATTCCTTTATCCTCAAGTGTTTATGTGAACAAATGCGGTGCTCTTGTTTGAAAAGGAGCACGAGAAGTTGGCACTCGTCGCTCACTTCTGATTCAGTCTTTCCTGCTGCTTTATAGATTTCGGTTCCGTCTTTCAGGAGTGGGTGAGAGTAAAAGGAACCTCGTAAATTGCTTGAATTGAGTTTGAATGGAAATGTGTTGCACACTGATATCTTCAGCCATTCTGTCGCCACCCCCTGGAACTCTATCCAGGAGTCCCTCCGACTTGCTTGCTCCCCATGTTCAAGGTCCAAAACGTCCCTCTTTGACTTTTGGTCATTTTTGAGGCGTCTCAACAACGTGATAAGAGACTATATCAAATGAAATGTTGATTATTATATTACGTCTATTATATAAACAACTGAGTAAAGCGTACAAAATCTTTAAATTTGAAAGTTTATTTTTTTTTACCGGATTTTTTTAAGTGAAAACCTTCAAATGAATCTGCTTGAAGAACAGACCATTGTAGGGAGTCTCCGGCTGTCTTCTTTTTGAAAGGGTTTTTCTTTAAATCAAAACCTTGCATAAAGTAACTGTGGGCCTCCGAGTCCAACTGTGTGAGGCAGTCCAGCTCGTACGTCAGTGATAATTTTTTAAAAATAAAACCACATATTCCTGAATCCTAGCCAAGTATTCCTGCCACAAATCTCTGAGGCTCCCGAGAGATTAGGAATCTCTTGAAAGTGAGGGATTATTTTTGTTTTCTGGTCAAGTTTGGTTTAATTTGCACGTGAATGATTGTGGTAGGAATGCTCCGCATATCACTGTTAACTAAATAATAACTAAATAAGTACATAAATAAGCCTTGCATTTGATATCACCCCTTCCCACCTCATTGAGACGTCTTAAAGCGCTTCACAGAATATATTGTAAAGTGGATTGACTCGCGTGTATTTTGTGGGTGAAACGTGGCAGTTAAGTGTCCTGCAAACAGTTGTGGAGTGAGTGACCAATTTTCTTGGAGGGATCATTACCCCCAGAAAGCGATCCGCCAATCGACTTAACAACCGGGTTCCTACTTACTGCTAGGTAAACAGAGGCGTGTGGAAGCCTGCCTAAGCTTTCACCACATATGTGAGCAGTGATTTACATGCATCCATATTTTCTAAAAGAGATTTGGGGTAATTACCATTACAGTTATACAGTGCCTTTCATGTCGGGAGGACGTCTCAGGGTGTTGGACACCTGGTTTTACACCGTAGCTGGGAGTGGGAGCCAAGGGTGGGGAGATTAAAGATGACCGAAGATGTGGGCAAAGAGAAAAGGACTTTGCAACAGGAGAGAGAGGGAGTTCGAGAGAGTGGGGGGTGGGGGGGGGGGGGGCAGATAGGCTGAAAGCCTGACCACGGGGGGTGGGAGAGGGACGTGAAAAGCGCTGGTGTCCACTTCAGAACTCTCTCCCCCCAATCCCTCCCCCTGGCATCGGTGTCGGGCTCCGCCGCTGCCAAGCACTCTGAGACGCTGCCCCGCACGAAGGGCGCAGCGTAAATGCAAGTTGTTGTCGTCGTTGCATTCGACCTGAAGTTACCAGAATCCGTTTTGAGGGATCCGTTCAATTTGTAGTGAGTATTTTTTTTTCGCTAACGGCGAAGTGTTTTGTTCTGTTTTTTTTTTTTTTTTTCGCGACAAAATGAGTGGCTCGGCAGATTCCTTTGCTCTGTTTCATTCAAAGCTGAGAATGTAGCCTGCTGTCCTGCTGGGGACCGAGCTTTTAAATGCAGCTCGTGCAACAACAACAACAACAACAACAAGATTCCATTTATAGAGCGCCTTTCACGTCGGGAGGACGTCCCGAGGCGCTGTGAAGAATTACGAATTTGGAATGTCCCAAGTTTGATGCCTGTTGTTTGCTGAATTAGCTGTTCTCAGCAATTCTTGAGACGCTGAGTGTCCGACACACCGAAACCCAACACTGTGCTGAATGAACAGTATCCAAACCAGCCATATAGGTATGTTACCTAACACGCGGGGGGATCTCCCCGCCTGGAATGGAATGTCTCCCTGCAGATACGCACCCGGCTCATCGAATTCCGGAAAGTATTAGGCGCGCGTTGGCAAAAGCCAAGGCTTGGGGACCCCAGGTCTGTGCGTTAGGGCAACTGCTGGAGTTTAACCAGTTAAAACCACTTAGTTTGCCATTGATATCACTGTCTGGCCAAGCTTTCCCCCAGCTAGGACTACCCTGGCTTATTAGGACTTTAGCTTACAGGGTTAACAGTAACTGAGTGAGAAGAATCCCTGCCCCTCCCTGTTCCTGTCGATGGGCCAGGCTGGCTAGCCTGTCACTAGAGTAATGTGCCCTGGAGTAATGTAGACGTGCTGGCTCAAGAACCAGACTGGAGATCACGATGGAGTATTGACGCAATCCTGACAATGTGTTGCTGAGTCACTTTGGAACCAGTTCAGCTCCAGAGACCTGTACCGACCCCGGACTCCTGCCCGCGCACACCCACCCCCCCCCCCCCCCTCATTTTTCAGAGTTTTCAGAGATGAGCAGCAGAGAGC
This sequence comes from Callorhinchus milii, assembly GCF_018977255.1. NCBI lineage: Eukaryota > Metazoa > Chordata > Chondrichthyes > Chimaeriformes > Callorhinchidae > Callorhinchus > Callorhinchus milii. The sequence goes on along the minus strand of NW_024704743.1, from coordinate 3,068,998 downwards.
TACCATAATTGGCCCGAGTTAAGTCTCGGGAGGAGACAGATTAGTTGGCGTTTCACAATTTGGTCTGTACGTGTGGCCTGATGCCATGTCTGATGCTAATTCCAGGCATCTTTATATCCACAGGTAGGGTTGAATTTAGCAAATCATTGGGAAAGGACTTGTGCCCGAGCTACAGGAAGATGGTGACAGTGCTCTCATACATTTCTTGCTGAGCTGTGTTGCCCACCGTTAAGCTCACTGTTAAGAAGTGCTTACCTACCTTCCACCTAGTGAGGGCTCAAACCCGCCCTTGTCGGTTGTCGAATGACCAACTCGTGGGTCTTGAACCTTCTGATTCAGAGGAAAGAATGCTATCAACTGAGTGAGTCAGTTTGACACACAAGATGGAAAAGCTAACCTTATTTTTTTTTCACAAGTTTATACATGTGCTAAGACATGTAGATGAAGTACTACGACACGTACTGAGCCGCCTCTAGGCAGGTTCCTGAGCCAGGCGGGTCTGGAGTATGCTGATGACAGTTCCCAAGGCTTGGCTCCTAATACATGGACGCTAGCCCACGCGAAGGGCGCTATACAAATGGAAATTGCTGTTGAAGGGGGGGACTCTGACGCTGTAATGCGCAGCAGATTTTAAATGATATTGTCGGTTGATATTTTTCCCCCTTGGAGTGCAAAACAATTCAATATAAATTTCTACATCAACATCAACTTGCATTTACACAGCATCCCTCACGCGGGGTAGCGTCCAGGAGCGCTTGACAGTGGCGGAGCACGATGGCAAACTGTGGAGCGAAGGGAGGTGACCGTAGACACGGTAGAAGAAGAAGGTCTTCAGGCTGACCTGAAAATGGGAAAGGAAGGGGCAAGGTGTAGGAATAGTGTTCCAAAAGAGTATTTATGTAACACATTCCACGTGACGTCCCAAAGCACTTAAATCTTGTGATCCTTGTGTGATTTCTGGCTCTGAGTGGGGACCACTGCTTATCCTGCCAGTAATCTGACAACTATAGTGGACGTCATAAACTGTGACCAGCGAACGACCACACAAGGTTCTCTGGTACCACGAGTGCTTTGGAATCCACTGGCGGAGTAATGGTGGTAGGAGGTGTGGGAGAGAGTAAGGAGTGGAGATTTGTGTGGCACATAACAATAATAATCCTCTCATTTTATATCGCGCCATATCATTTCCTCGAGACGTCTCTAAAAGCGGTTCACAGAATATACTGTCAAGTGAATTGAATGTATATTTTGTGGGCGAAACGCAGCAGCCAATTGCGCACATATTCTGTGAAGCGTTTCGAGACGTCTCAACAACGTGACAAGGCGCTCCATCAAATGCAAGGATTATTAATACTACTTGATGGTTTCGAGATGTGCGTGTGTTTGTGCTGAAGGGGTGACGTCCCAGTCGTTCTAACGATTTCCTATTGTTTCCCCCTGCGTAGCTATGCAGTGATAGCATTTGGCTGTGCCAGCTGTCCCAAACTGACCTGTGGCCGCGAAGGATGTGGTACGGAGTTCTGCTACCACTGTAAACAAATCTGGCATCCCAATCAGACCTGCGACGCCGCTCGCCAACAGAGAGCACAAAGTTTACATCTCCGCACCATCCGCTCCTCGTCTATCAGCTACAGTCAGGACTCGGGCGCGGCGGGCACAGAGAACTGGACTCTACGCCGATATGTACAGGATGAGATTTCGGGAAGGAAGGGCTTGCCTGAGATAAACAGCCTGCTCGTCAATCAGATTTTGCCAACTCGCTCCACAGGTAACTATTGCGTTTCTCGAAGAAATGCGCGAGCTTTTTGTAATTGTTCTACCCCGTCAGAATCAATGGTGTTTAAGCCCTCTGAGACGCTACCCCCTGCGTGAAGGGTGCTTCATGTCCCCTCTGCATGTCTCTTGTCCCCTCCGTTCCACCATCGGCGGCTGTGCTTTCCTCCGCTACGCCCCGAAACTCTGGAACTCTCTCTCCCTCTATCCTTTTGCTTTGCCCCTTCCTTCCCAATCTTCAGGTCGCGCCTGAAGAACGTCCTCTTCGACCGCGCTTATGGTCACCTCCTCCGGCTCGGTGTCGTGCTCCCGCCGCTGTCGTGGAACGCTACCCCACACGTGAGGGGCGCTGTGTAACTGCAAGTTGTTGTCGTATAAATGTGAGTGGTTGTTCAGCGAACTGCAGATCCAGAAATTTTCAGCTTGCTGTCTGCCAAGCAGCCCGTAACTATTACAGCTTTTAATAATCATCCTTGTGTTTGATATAACGTCTTATTACATCATCGTACACATTCCAACACGCTTTATAGGATTTACTGCGTGTTTTGTAGGCAGATGCAGGCAGCCAGTTTGCGTACAGCGACATCCCACAAACAGTCATGGCTTTGGATCAGAGCCAAGTACGACATTCTTACTTTCCCTCCCAGAGCTGGACTTGGCCAGATTTCAGGTAGACATCAGTACTTCAGGTAGACGTTAAAAGATCCCGCGGAGCTATTGGAAAATAGAAGGGAGTCTAGTCTCTCTCTCTCCCAATGTCCTAGCCGACAGTGCCCCCAAATTAAATTAGTCATGGCTGTTTTGTGCCTGTTTGGGGGACAATGATGACAAATTGGCTGCCGTGTTCGCTTACTAACACACAGTCACTATAATTTACAGTAAATCCTGTGAAGCACTTTGAGGCATCTCGAGATTGTGAAAAGGAGTTGTATCAAATACAAGTATTTCGATTATTTGCACACAAGTATGTCTCATAGGACTAATTATATTCAACAACTGCTTGCATTTATATAGCGCCCGTCATGCTGGGTAGCGTCCCGGAGCGCTTCACGTTGGTGGAGTCTGACACCGAGCCGGGGGGAGGTGACTAAGCACGATCAAAAAGGAAGGTCTTTAGGCGGGATTTGCAAGTGGGGTTGGAGGGGGTAAGGCGGAGGGATTGAGGGAGAGAGTTCCAGAGTTTTGGGGCACAGTGGCTGAAGGCACAGCTACTGATGATGGAGGGGACGAACAGGAGGCTGGAGCCGAGCGGAGGGAGAGGGTGGGTGAGTATGAGAGGTCGGGAGGCGAGGTAAGGGGGTGCCAGGGAATGGATGTGTGGTGGAAAGCAAAGCTGGGGATCGAACCTGACACCTAAGTTGCGCATTTATTCAACTAAATTACTATTTGCCTTACCTTAAAGTTGTGTTTACGTGTCTAACCAGTAGCGTATCTATGTAACCGTGTATTTATCTCCTTGCAACGTATTTTTATGCATCCTTTTCTGCAAATCGCTGGCTAAGATGTGTCTGATACAGCACCTTATTACATCTTCGAGATGCCTCAAAGCGCCTTATTAAATCATTGAGACGTCTGAAAGGGCTTCACAGGATATACTGTAAAGTGGATTGACTGTATTTTATGGGCGAAAAGTGGGAGCCAGTTGCAAACAGCCATGAATTTTACCCTGGGGGAAATGTCGGCCAGGACACCAGGAGAAACTCCCTTCTCTTTTCCAACAGCACCGCGGGATCTTTAGCGTCCACCTGAACAGGCACAGACCGGACCTCGGTTTAACATCTCATCCGAAAAACGGATTAAACCTTTTATTTCTCTTTATGATCCCCATGGAATCCTGTTGAAGGCCTGAAGTAGATTTTTCTTGATACCAATTTGTCACTATTTATTTGCAAATTAACCTATTTGCCTTTTTTTAATAATAATAGACCGTGCATTCGATATAGTGTCTTATCACGTTTTTGAGATGTCTCAAAGCCATTCACAGTATATACGCTAAAGTGAATTGACGGTATATTTTGTGGGTGAAACATGGCAGCCAATTGCGCAAAGCAGTATCCCATAGACAGTCGTGAATTGAGTGACCATATTATTATTATTTTTGAAGGGATTATAACTCCCCAGAAAAGCAATCCACCAATTAATTAACAACTCATTGGTAGGTAAAAAGGCATGTGGAGAAAGGAAACTTGCCCAACATTTTGCCCTGCCCGGGAATCGAACCCCGCTTGCACAAAATTGCTTGTTAACATGCCAGAACTGATATAGTTGAACCTCTTGAGCACAAATATGTCTAATATACACCGTGAACGTGCAGGCCAGGCTGGTGAAATATGCTGAATGTCGCTGTGGCACCTTAGGCAAGTTTCTTTACTCCGCACGCCTCTGCTCACAGAGCAGTAAGTAGGAACCCAGTTGTTAGACCTGTTCTGAAAACACCGTGCATTTCTCTGCTGACTGTTTCGTGAACGTTCGTGTCTAACAACGCAAGACTCTCTCACTCGTTTTCACCTCCCCCCTCCCTCTCCCCCTGGCTGATCGTCAGACTCCGGCGTTGTGAACTGCTCCCGAGATACTACCCCATGTGAAGGGCGCTATATAAATGCAAGTTGTTGTTGCTGTTGTTGATTCATCCTGTTTGTTTCTGCAGCGGACGACATAAAGCCTTGCCCGCGATGCACCGCTTATATCATAAAAATGAACGATGGGAGCTGCAATCACATGACGTGTGCGGTTTGTGGCTGCGAGTTCTGCTGGCTCTGTATGAAAGAGATTTCTGACCTGCATTATTTAAGGTAAGTTTCCAGTGTGAATACATTTAGCTTGGAATCCCACCCCCCCAGCTCAGGTCCAAATTCCTGACTGCCCTGTGAAAGGCGCTATACAGATCCAATTTTTTGTATTGTGTTTTTTAAACGTTGGCAACATAGAAAACTGAATGTCACTAAGCCCAGTGACTCTGGAATCTCTCAATCCGCCCACCTAGTCCTCTCTTTATCTCTATTGGTGTGGAGTCCCTTCTTTTAGTGGTTAGAGTGCTCGCCTCGCAAGCGAGAGGACTCTGATTCGATTCCCGGGCGAGCTGAAACCTTAGGCAAGTTTCCTTACTCCACACGCTTTTCTTTCCCTAGTAGTACGGAGGAACCCGGTTGTTAGTCGATTGCCAGATCGCTTTCTGGGAGTAAATGCAAGTTGTTGTTCACCATCTCCATAGATTGCAAACTATAATAATAATCCTTGCTTTATTACGTCTTCGAGACGCCTCAAGGCACTTCACAGAATATACTGTAAAGTGAATTGATTGTATATTTTGTGGGTGAAACGTGGCAGCTAATTGCACACAGCAGCGTGCCACAAACAATCATGGATTGAGTGACCCAAGTTATTTTTTTTTGAAGGGATTATTACCCTTGTAAAAGTGATCTGCTAATCAACTAACAGCCGGGTTCCTACTTACTGCTAGGTAAACAGGTGTGTGGGGGTAAATGCCCAATGTTTCGCTCTGCCTGGGACTCGAACCAATGTCCTCTTGCTTATGAAACGAGTGCTCTAAACACCAAGCCACAGGACTCCACAAATAAATTTGAGCTCGTCCCAATCGGCAGTAGAACTTTTCACGTCTCCTACGACATTTTAACCGCTTTCCATATGATTTCCAAACGTTTTGCTTCCAACTGGGGCAGTGGGCCTATTTTATGAGCATTCCACATTTTTCTTATTTTATTTGTGTTCAGATCTCCTGCGGCCTTGTAAAAGTTTACTCTTCTGGCAGCAAAACTGGGGTTGCATCCTTCCACCTGGCTCCGGTCTTCTGCCTGTCCCCCATTCCCTCCGTTCCACCATTGGTGGCTGCACTTTCAGCCGCTCCGCCCTGAAACTCTGGAGCACTCTTCCTCTATCCCTCTGCCTTGCCCTTCCTTCCCAATTTTCAGGTCGAGCCTGAAGACCTTCCTATTCGACTGTGCCTATGGTCGCTTCCCACTTCCCCCAGATCAGAGATGTGCTCCGTCATAGTCAAGTGCTCTGGGACGCTACCCTGCATGAGGGGCACTATATAAATGCAAGTTGTTGCTGTAGAACAACAGATTTGAAATTGGTTTTGCATTTATACAAAAGTGACGTGACTTGATACCCAATTTTTGATGCCCTGTTTTGAATTGTGTGCTGCTGAGAAACACCTGTGAATCATTTTGGAGCCAATTTAATGACATTTTTTTTACATCTAATTGATGCTTAAAATTACAATACAAATGGGGCGGTTGCATCGCAGTATTTGGGAAGGAGGGAGGTTACGGTTTAATGCATAAAATCAATTGAAATAATTTCCTAAACAATTCTTAGAAACTTGATTTAGAATTTATAATAATAACTTCCACAAGATCAGTTCAGATAAGGAAAGGCTCTTTTGTGTTATCTGATCTCATTTCTCCAGAACAGACACTCTACCATCACCTGATCGCAGCATCCAGCTGCTTTTTAAATTGCCCCGTTACACCTCTAAACCCGTGTCCTCTTGATCTACTATCTCCTAAAGTATTGATCTGGGTTTACATTTTGAATCCCATTTAAAATTTTACAATAATAATCATTGTGTTTGATTTAGCGCCTTATCACATCGTTGAGACGTCTCAAAATGCTTCGCAAAATATACTGTAAAGCGAGCCTACTGTATATTGTGGGCGAAACGCGGCAGCCAATTGCGCACAGCAGTGTCTCACAAACAGTCGTGGATTGAGTGACCAAATTATTATTAATTATTTAATTTGAAGAGATTATTACCCCCAGAAAAGCATTCCTCCAATCAACTAACAACCGGATTCCTATTTACTGCTAAGTAAGCAGAGGCGCGTGGAGTAAGGAAACTTGCCTAAGGTTTTGCGCTGCCCAGGAATCGGACCCAGGCCCTCTCGTTTGCAAGGCGAGCGCTCTAACCACTTGAGCTGCAGGACTAGGAGGTTCCCTTCTGAGTCGTCGTCTCTTCAGACTGAATCGGAACTCGGTTTGTCTTATCAGTTCACATTTTGTGCATGCAAAATATTTAAAATGATGTTTCCTTTCTCTCCCCATGTAACTCACTAGTCCTTCCGGGTGTACTTTCTGGGGAAAGAAACCTTGGAGCCGTAAAAAGAAGATTCTGTGGCAGCTGGGAACATTGGTGGGTGCTCCTGTAGGGATCGCTCTGATCGCAGGGATTGCCATCCCGGCTATGATCATTGGCATTCCTGTCTACGTGGGCCGCAAGGTATGATGTAACCAGTGCTATTTAAAGTGCTTCCTTCAATCATTTGACGTTTGGTTTGAAACAAAGTGGTTGTGAATGATTCCTGTCAACGGCTGAAGTGGTTGTGACTTAGTGGGTTCAGTGGGGAATCAACACCCTCTTCATTCCTGAATGCTGTCCGGAAGCATTCAATAATCATAATCCTTAATAATAATTAATAATAATCCAATAACAATTAGCAATAATTTAATGACAATTAATAATTAACAATAATCCTTAATAATAATTAATAAGGAATAATCCTTACGTCTGATATAGCGACTTTCACATTGGGAGGACATCTCGAAGTGTGCAAATTCTTTGTGTGTTTGCCCACAAATACGCAGTCATAACACTTTACAGTAAAATGTGTGAAATCCTGTAGCGTATTCGTTAGAGAACTTGCCTCACAAGCAAGAGGACCCAGGTTCAATTCTTGAGGGGAGAGCGGGGGGGCCGAAACCTTAGGCAAGTTTCCTTACTCCACTTACTTCTGTTTACCCAGCAGTAAGTAGGAACCCGGTTGTTGGTCGATTTGGCGGATAGCTTTCCAAAGGCAATAATCCCTCAAAAAAAAGTCCCTCAATCCACGACTGTTTGTGGTACACTGCTGTGTGGAATTGGCTGCCTAGTTTCGCCCACAAAATACACCGTCAATTCATTTCACATTATATCCTGTGCAGCGCTTTGCGACGTCTCGGTAAGGCGTTGTGTCAAATTGCAAGGGTTATTATTAATTATCATTGGCGGCATGTTCTGCCACTGTCAAGCGCTCCGGGACGCTACCCTGCTTGAAGGGTGCTATGTAAATGCAAGTTGTTGTTGTATTAAGTCCTATGAAGCACTTTGAGGTCTGAAAGACCTGATAAGGAGCTGTATCAAATATAAGGATTATTTATATAATGTCTATACTGTTTCCTTGGGCCTATAAAGTAAGGTTTGACAAGCTGCAGTGCTGAAGGGTGAGCTCATTGACGCTCGCAAAGTATTTTTTTTAAAAAAAGTGAAACCGTTAGTTTTCAAATGAGTTCTTCAAAAAGCGTTCTTCCCCTTTCATTATTTGAGGAATAGAGCATTGGTTGATTTTATACATCAACAAATCTCGGAAGTTCACAATAAAGAAGAAGGAATCGTTATTTTCTTAGGGCTTCGGTAACAGTCGGCCTACACAGAAAAGTAAAATCTTGTATGGTTCCTCTACCTGTTCTTTTGACACATTAATTGACAAAGTAGTTTATGTATTTCACGTAGCGTCCATAACATCTCAAAGTGCTTCACCTATAATTCCTGACGAGTGGAGTGACTGACTGAGGCAGCCGCCTTAAACACAGGAAGGTTCCACAAACAGGCAATGAGCAATAGTGAATGATCAATTTATTTGGAGGAATGCCGGCCAGAGGAAGAATTATTCTTACACTTGATACAGCGCCGTCGCATCACAGGATTATGCTGTAGAGTGTTATTGTGGGTGAAAGGGGCAGCCAATTTGCACACAGCAACGTCCCACAGAACATCCTGAGAATCTTCCCTCTCAGTTCAAATGTTGTTCTGAAATCTTTCTAACATCCACGTGATCAGGCTTTAACGGTTTAATGGCTGATCGCTTTCCAGGGCTAATAATCCCCCCTCCACCCCCTAAAAAAGAAAAATGTAGTCACTCGATTCACAGCTGTTTGCAGGACACTGCTGTGCGCAATTGGCTGCTACGCTTCACCCACAAAAAATACACAGTCGATCCACTTTACAATATATAATCTGAAGCTCTTTCAGACATCTCAACGACGTGATAAGGCGTTATATCAAATGCAAGGGTTATTGTTAGTAGTAGTAGAATTATTACTACACACACAGTTCCTGGAGAGAAAACCTCTGAGAAACACTTCAAGATGTTTTAACGTGATAAGGCAGTTTGCACTGTGCATGTTTCTGCTGTCGTTTGACTCTGAGTTTAAGCCATTGTTAAGAGGCGAAACAGGAAAGAGTTTAAAGACTTGACATCAAGATATTTTTGTTCATGCTAGCTTCGCGTGGGAGTGAGATTCGCAGCTGGGGGAGCCAAAGAGAAGGCTTGGGAAGTGTTAGAATCTAACAGTAAAAGCTGTAAAATCCCCAGAGGTTGTACACGGTGTCCCTGTATTCTCCTTGTGCGCTGTGCATGTGAATGACACTCATTCTGCCTCCACCCTTAATTCCATGTTGCTGTCTCTTCCGACAGTCGACCTGTCAGACGTCAAGTCCCTCCCCGCCTGGGCTCCTGCTCACTTTGTAAAGCCGAGTCCTGTAGCTCAGTGGTTAGAGCACTCGCCTCGCAAGCGAGAGACCCGGGTCTCATTCCCGGCAGGGCGAAACCTTGGGGAAGTTTCCTTAATCCACACGCCTGATAATAATCCCTCAAAAAAAACTAATAGTCACTCAATCCAGGACTGTTGGTGCGACGCTGCTGTGCGCAATTGGCTGCCGCGTTTCGCCCACAAATATACAGTCAATTCACTTTACAGTATATTCCGTGAAGCGCTTTGAGACGTCTTGAAGACGGGAAAAGCGCTATATCAAATACAAGGATTATTATATTATAAGGCGCTAAATCGTAGGCAAACACTAATAATAAGAAGAATCTCCGTTTCTTAACCTGAAACTTGATACTTTGAAAAACCGTGTGTGGCTTTGATGACTAAGATCAACAACTTGATGTGTTTATCTTGATCAAATGGTTGTAATTTTCAGATTCACAATCGTTATGAAGGAAAAGATATTTCAAAGCACAAGCGGAACCTGGCAGTCACCGGGGGTGTGACACTGTCTGTCATCGTTTCCCCTCTGGTCGCTGCAGTCACTGTAGGTAAGGAACCAACATCGACCTGCATTAACACAGCGCCCTTCACATGTGGTATCGTCTTGAAGCGAAACCCCTTCAGATGCGATTTGCAGATGGGGAAGGAGGGGTCGAGGTGGAGGGATTGAGGAAGAGAGTTCATATGTACCTCATGTAAATAACCTTTCAACAACTGAGCAGCGTGGTGTTGGTTTCAGTGTTGACGTTGCCTTGTGTTGTGACTTGTACAGGGATCGGGGTCCCCATTATGCTGGCCTATGTATACGGAGTGGTCCCCATCTCCCTCTGTCGCAGTGGTGGCTGTGGGGTGTCTGCAGGCACTGGCAAAGGAGTGAGGATAGAATTTGATGATGAGAACGAGAATGGTGGCGGAGGAAATACAGCTTTGGGTAAGAGTTATTTTATCCTCATCTTTTTTTTTGCACAACCAGGTGTCTGACATGTATAAACCCATCACCATGCTTTGAGTCTCCAAACCAAGCTGAGAATTTCAGGCATCCCACCTACACATTAAAATCCCCGAAATAGATTGTTGGAATGAAATACGCACTCTCTCTCTCTCTCCCTGGAGGGACGCACCCTGCTTAACTAATTCCGGAGAGTATTAGGCGCAGGTTGGCAAGAGCCAAGGCTTGGTGATCCCAGAGTGTGCGTTGGAGTAACGGTTGGAGTCTAACCAGCTAAAACCACACATAGCTTGCCATCAAGAGTGCTGACTGGCAAGCATTCCTGCTGCTCGTCCAATTCTGACCAAACTACCCATTAGGGCTTTGGCTTGCAGGGTTAACAGGAGCTAAGTGGGAGGATTCCCTGCTCCCAGTGACTAGTCTGTCCTTCCATGTCCTGTCGATGAGCCAGGTTGGCTGGACTATATTCACCAACAGAATATACAGTCAATTCACTTTACAGTATAACCTGTGAAGCGCTTTGAGACGTCTCCGTGACGTCAAATGCAAGAATTATTGCTGTTATCATTGTTATTACGACATTGAGAGGTCTTTGAAAGTGCTTCACATGATGAGTTACTTTGACGTGTAGTGACTCTTCTGCTGGAAACTGCAGAGGAGGTTCCCTTGTTTGTGTGGATGGGTCATTGACATTTGGTAGCATTTTACTTTGTAGCAAAAATAATGTGAAGTCCAGATAATGTATTACTGATGATGTTCGTTTCTCTATCTCCAGATACCACTTTTGTGGTTGAGACACGACATAACCCCAGTATTGGGGAGGAGAGCGTGGGGGGTCTGACAGGGAGTCTGAGTGCCAGCGGGAGCCACATGGACAGAATTGGTGCCATTCGGGACAACCTGAGTGAAACTGCGAGCACTATGGCATTGGCTGGAGCCAGCATCACAGGCAGCCTCTCTGGGAGCGCAATGGTCAGTTGTTTCAACAGGTAAATACAGAACGTCAAGGTTTGTGTGTTCAAACTCAGTCCTGTATCAACAACCTTTTTTTTAAAAAAAAAGGGGTGAGACTTCTGGTTCTGATGCAATGAGTGTGTCAGCCTGGCTCAGTCGATAGCACTCTTGCCTTTAAATCAGAAGCTTGTGGGTTCAATCCCCATGTCGGGACTTGGAATCACACAGTGTTAACCTGACACTACAGTGTAGTGCTGGAAGTGTGCTGCAGTGTTGGAGGTGAGAAATTAAACCGAGGTCCCATCTGCCCTTTAGGCGGACATTAAAGATCCCGCAGTGCTGTTGGAAAAGAGAAGGGATTTATCTCTCTCCCGGTATCCTGGCCAACAATAGAATTGTTGACCAATCCCCCGGATAGAAATGGTCACTCACTACATGGCTGTTTGTGGGACACTGCTGTGTGCATATTGGCTGCCTCATTCACCTACAAAATACAGTCACTACACTTTACACTTTGAAAAAAGGGGGATCTTTAACATTCACCTCAACAGGCAGACGGGACCTCGGTTTAACGCCTCATCCCAGAATTCAACACAGCATTGTCAGAGTAAAATAAACTAACCTGTGATTGCTTTGGAACCAATGTTGCTGCCGTCTGCCTCTTGCAGAAGAGGAATGGTGATCTTTATAGTCTTATTTACCCTCCCTCACCGTGGCATTGATCATCCCTGGTTGCACTATCTTCGTGAGGGGAAAAATCACTGCGAGTTTAATAATAATTATATTTGATACAGCGCCTTTCATGTCAGGATGACATCTAAGGGCTTCACGGATATACTGTAAAGTAGTGACTATTTTTGTTGGCAAGTGGGTATAATAACAATCCTTGCATTTGATACACTGCCTTTCACGTCCCAAAAGTGGAGTCCTGTATCGTATTGATTAGAGCATTCGCCTCGCAAGCGAGAGGACCCGAGTTTGATTTCTAGGCGGGGTGATACCTTAGGCAAGTTTCCTTACTCCACATGCCTCAGTTTACCTAGCGGTAAGTAGGAATCCAGTTGCTTGTCGATTTACAGATCGCTTTCTGTGGGTAATAGTCCCCTAAAGAAAACATTTGGTCAATCAATCCACAACTATTTGTGCTGTGCACAATTGGCTGTTGCCTTTTGGTCACAAAATACAGTCAAGATAGGGAGAGCGCAAACAGAAAGCGAGCATTGAGAGAGAGAGCACTAACAAGGGGAGCGAGAACTAACAGAGCACTATCAAATGCAAGAATTATTTTGACGAATTAAAATTGTAAGTGATTCTTAAATCTTGTCTGCTAAATGTTATTTCTTTTGCATGTATTATCCCTGCCTCCATTTGCCGGTCAGCACTAATTACTGAGCTGTTTGCCGCAGGTTGGAGGTGCAGGCGGACGTACAGAAGGAGCGTTACAGTCTTAGTGGGGAGTCTGGCACGGTCAGCCTCGGGACCATCAGTGACAACGCCAGTACCAGGGCTATGGCTGGATCCATTCTCAACTCCTTCAACCCCCTGGACAGGTCGGTGCCTCCCTCAGTAACCCAGCTCATCCGCTTTAAGATTTTTTCACAGTCTGTTTGATATCATCTTTCCACGTTTCGCCCACAAAACATAAAGTCGATTCATTTAACAGTATATTCTGTGAAGCGCTTTGGGATGTCATCCTGATGTGAAAGGTGCTGGGTGAAGGTCTATTCAGATTGGATTCAGAGCACACTGGGGGCTGAGACAGCCAGGAAGTAGGGCTGTTTGCTTGCTCTTCTCTCGAGCGCTATTTAACCACTTCTGAAAAAACATGTTGAGTCTCATGATGGGGCGGAAACAACAGTGACCATCCTGAGGCTTGTGGCTGGTCAGTTTACAGTTAACAGGAACAGAATGTGAAACTAACAGACACTGGTGCAGTTTACAGCAGTTGTCACCAGCAAACAAAGTCATGGTTCAATTCGCATTCTTGAGCGAAAGAGGATAGAGAGGTGGAAGAGGGAATAAGGATGGGAAGTGGCTCATTGGTGAAACTGGCATGGACGTGTTTAGCCAAATGGCCTGTAATCAGTGCTGTACCCTGTATTTAATTCTGTGTAAAGTTGCACTGAAACAGGAAGAGGAGACTATCACCGTCCTTTATACGAGACAAAAAAACGAGGTCCTGTCTGCCATGTTCAGGTTGACGTTAAAGATCCAAGACACTGTTGGAAAAGAGAAAGGAGTTTCTCTCTCCCGGTTTCCTCGCCGACAGTCTCCAAAATAAAATAATTGGTCACTCATTCCATTGGCTGTTTACGGGACACGGCTGTGCGCAAACTGGCTGCTGCGTTTCACCCACAAAATAAAGTCACTGCATTTTACAGTAAATCCTGTGAAGCGCTTGGAGACATTTAACGACGTGATAAGGCGCTGTATCAAATGGAAATTGTTGTTATTACCGCACCTTACAGTATATCCTGTGAAGCGCTTTGGGACGTTCTCCCGATGCGAAAGGCGTGGTATGAAATATAAGGGTTGTTTGCGTAGCATTTGCTGTAATAATGTCACAAACGGTCTGAATGTGTATTTTTTCAGGGAAGGCAACAGTGTAGAGGTGCAAGTGGACATTGAGTCAAAACCTGCCAAGTTCCGGCACCACAGTGGGAGCAGCAGCCTGGACGAGGGCCAGCCTGGCCGCACTGTTCCTGTGGACAGCCGGAGCGCTGCCTCCAAGTGCCCCAAAGAAACCTCGGCCGGCAAGAAGTGCAAAGGGAAGCTGCGCAAACGGGGCAGCACTAAGATCAACGAGACCCTGGAGGAGATGGACGCCCGATTGCTGGAGCAGAGAAGCACCAATTCCAGCGAGTTCGACTCCCCGTCGCTGAGTGACAGCATCCCATCTGTCGCCGACTCCCATTCCAGCCACTTCTCCGAATTCAGCGGCTCCGACATGGAGAGCATGAAAACCTCCTGCAGCCACAGCTCGAGTGACTATCACAGTCGCTTGGTGGCAGTCAGCCCCCTCCCCGAGGTGGAGAGCGATCGCCTGGAGAATTGTCAATCCCAGGGTGTGGGCCCCCCACCTCCTGTCCCCACCCTGACTGTGCCCAGCGCTGAGGGCTTGCAGTTAGGCTTCATAGCGGAGGAGAATGGGACGGTCACATCAGCTATGCTGAACTGTGCCTCTGAGGAGGTGCTGAACATAACCAACAACAACCAGCAGCAGCTATCCAGTGCTTTACACAACGGGGTCATCCACACTGACATTTAGCCCCTCGATGCTGCTTTCAGGCCTCACTGAATCAGTCCAGCTAATAACAGTTGATTATATGGAAACTGATATTGGAAGAAAAACGCTAACTAAAGGGGGACTGAAACGGTGCTTACTAACCAGCAAAGATCATGAGTTTGAATGACAAATAATGTTAGGTGTCAGGGTTAAATATGTCACTCTTCACGAATCTCCCTTTCACTCAGTTCTCCTCTCTGGTGGTTGGGGAGGGCAGGAGGGGGCAGGTGTGATCGGGCAGTGTTAATATCTGAACCGTGTTGGGTTGAGAACTGGTGTGTGGTGATCTATCTATCTATCATACAACCTAGCAGGGAGTGGGCGACTGTACATTGAGAGGTGCGAGCAGAAATCACCCAACGACCGTGACTGAAAAACTCATCCTTTGCCATTCTGTATCCCCCGACCCCCATCCCCCTTCCCCGGCTTCATGGTGCCTTTTGAGAAGACAAGGCCAGGGTGTGACCCTGGGTGGTTGAGGGTATGTTTATACCTCCTAACAGACCTCCTGTACCGGGCTCTGATGTACCACAAACCAATGCTAAAGGGATGGCTGCGGTCGAAAGACAAACTTAATATGTGTATAATGAATAATCTTACAATATAACCCTATATTAACCTACCAAAGACAGTACTCAGGCTTAGCAAACCTTTTCATAACTAGGTTCTTTGTTCTGCTCAAAGCAAAGGTGTTCACAAACCAATGAATCCTGCGCTTTGTTACACAGACTGAAAGCACAGTGCAATATTTGCACACTGCTTTGGGACATAAGGGGAGATGGTAAAGACTATATATATATATATATATATATATGTGTGTGTGTATGTATATATAGTCTTTGTTTCCTGTGTGCTGAGAGACACTACAAACGCTCACAAAAAGGCTGTGGTCAGCCTTGTAATGGTGCACTGTTGAAATCACAACGTACTTCATTTACTGAGATGCGAAAAGGTGACATTAAATCTGAGGACTGAAGTATATTTTGTGCATTATTCAGTCCATTGGTGTGTGTTAGGTTCATGTTGCCACGTTGATCGATGACGCTTGAAATTGCCATCTGCGAATGAAAGAAAGCGACAAGTTGCAGTCTTTTGTCATTTCTAACGAGCTTTGGAACACTAGTGCCAGTTACCGATCGGTCTACTCTGTCGCTTACTGCTTCTCAAGATATTTGCATATCTGTTTGCAAGCTGATTTGAGTGACAGGACGAGTGTAAGATACATATCAAAAATAAAAGTAAATAAAGACAGTCCTTTGTGGATCTTTTAAAAAATATATTTATTTGGTGGGGGGGGGGGGGGTTTGCTCGGTAGGGTGTCTGCCATCGAGTCCTGGACGAGAGACAACTTTCTTCAGCTCAACGTGCGAAAAACCGAGGCCCTCCTGATTGGCTCACGTCAGCGCCTCCGCACCTCAGGCGCTGACACCATCAGCATCCAAGGCCGCACTCTCCACCTCTCAAAGCCGGTCAGGAACCTCGGGGTTCTGTTGGACCCTGAGCTGTCCTTTCTCCCTCACATCCGCACCACAACTGGCACCGCCTTCCATCACCTCCGGAATATCGCCAGACTACGGCACTACCTCACCCCTCACGCGGCTGAAACTCTGGTTCACGCCTTTGTCACCTCAAGGCTGGACTATGGGAACTCTCTCCTCGCCGGCCTTCCCGGCCCTCCCTCCACACTGCAGGTCATTCAGAACTCTGCAGCTCGTGTACTGTCCCGCACCAGACACCGCGACCACATCACTCCCACCCTCGCTCGCCTCCACTGGCTCCCCATCCCCCAGAGGATCGAATTCAAGATCCTCATCCTCACCTACAAGGCCATTCACGGCCTCGCTCCCTCCTACCTCTCCGACCTACTATCCCCCTACCTACCTGCCCGTACCCTCCGTTCCTCTGGCTCCGGTCTGCTCCACGTCCCCCGCCCCAACCGCCCTACCATCGGTGGCCGGGCCTTCAGCCTCTCAGCCCCGAGGCTCTGGAACTCCATCCCCCAGTGCCTTCGCCGCTTCCTCCCTCTCCTTCAAGGCCGGTCTCAAAACCTTTCTCTTTGACCGTGCCTTCAGCTCCCCTCTCGACTCTCTTCCCCCTCCTCGCTCCCTCCCTTCCCTCCCCTCACCCTGACCATTTCCCCCCTCCTCGCTCCCTCCCTTCCCTCCCCTCACCCTGACCATTTCCCCCCTGCTCGGGTCCTGACCCAACTGTGCAGCGCCTTGGGACGTCCTCCTGACGTGAAAGGCGCTTTATAAATGGAATCTTGTTGTTGTTGTTATAATATAATAATAATAATAATCCTTGCATTTGATATAGCGCTTTTCACGTCGGGAGGACGTCCCAAAGCACTTCACAGAACACACTGTAAAGTGAATTGACTGTATATTTGTGGGCGAACGCGGCAGCCAATTGCGCACAGCAATGTCCCACAAACAGTCGTAGATTGAATATGACCAATTTATTATTGTTTTTGGTTTTGGAGGATTATTATTAGGCTCTGTGTGGAGTAAGGAAACTTGCCCAAGGTTTCGCCCTCTGCCTGGAATTGAACTCAGGTCTCTCACTTGCAAAGCGAGTGCTCTAACCACTGAGCTACAGGACTCCGCTTGTGGAACCCCCCCCCCCCACCGCTTAAGAGTCTCCAAACCAAACTGGAAATTCCACGCGTCCCATCTACACATGGAAATCCCAGCGATGGATTGTTGGAATGGAATGCGCTCTCTCCCTGGAGGATGAATCCTGTTTACCTAATTCCCGACAATATTAGGCACAGGTTGGCAAGAGCCAAGGCTCGGGGACCCCAGAGTGTGTGTTGGGGTAACTCCAGGGGTCTAACCAGATAAAACCATTGATATCGGGGTTTGGCTTGCAGAGTTGACCCTCCACTCTCTTCCTCTCTCTACCACCATCTCTCTGACGCCCCCCCCCCCCCCCCCCACCCTCTCGTTGACCCTCTCTCCGACCCTCTCTCCATCACAGGTTGCTGGACAAACACACACCTCGTGCTCCTGGGTCACGGTTGACAGGACAGTGCCTCCGCAGTGAGAGCTGGATTGGGATCAATTGCCACGTGGTATTTGGATACGTGACGGTCCCTCCTGGTCCTAACCGGGCCCCACTGACTCCAACAGATCGATTTTAAGATCCTCTCGCGCGTTTTCAAATCCCTTCGTGCCCTGGCACCTCCCCACCTCTTCGATCTGCTTACGCCCCCCACTCCCATCACCCGCCCTCCTCCGCTCAACTGGCTTCAGCCAATCCCCTGCACCTTGACTTATTCCCTCAGCCTTGCCCCCTCCCCACATTCAAGACCCGCCTAGACACCTTCCTCTTTTGATCGTGATTTACACAGGTGTTTTCCCTGTGCATTCCCCCTCCCCGAATACCCCGTGCTGACTTGGTTGATCGGGGATGGGGTGAAAGTAAAGGGGATTAAAACTAGCCTCTGTGCCCCTCCGCCGAGGCTGGGAACTACATAGTTACAGCTTGGACAAGGGCTCAACTGGTGCACGAGCATCCACCCCTCCTAGTCCCCTCTCCAATTAATAATCATCACGGAGAGCCAGTGCAGACTCCGTGGGCTGAATTCCGTGAATTTCAATGATTCTATGATTCATCTGCAACGTCCTTTAATAATAATAATAATAATCATTGCATTTGATGTAACGCCTTATCACGCCTTCACATACTGACCCAGCTGCTCCCTCTGCTCAGCGGGTTCCCTCTGCTTCGTGTCCCCTGGCCTACCTGCTCCACCATCGGTGGGTGGGCAGTCGGGCATTCAGCCATTCCGCCCTTGCATTCCTTTCCAGAGTCTTTCTGACTCGCTCCCATCCCTCATTTAAGGTCCGTCTCCAAACGCGTACCTCTTTGACCGCGCTTTCGATCACCTTTCCCCTAAACCACACCCACCCCCAGTTTGGGTGCCCAGCCAGCAGGAACAAGCCCTTTTGAGATGTTCTCCTGTCGTGAACTGTAAGAATGTCGGCTTGTAAACCTACATTGCGCTCTCTCCAATGTTACAATCCCTTTCCCAGCTCTTGAGTTTCCTAGCATGAAAGGTGGAATCCTGTAGCTCAGGGGGTTAGCGCACTCGCCTCGCAAACGGAAGACCTGGGTTTGATTCCCAGGCAGGGCGAAATGTTGGGCAGGTTTCCTTACTCCACACTTTACTGTTTACCTAGCAGTAAGTAGGAACCCAGTTGTTAGTCGATTGGAGGATCGCTTTGCCCGGGGTGATAATTCGTTCAAAAAAGATAATAATAATTTGGTCAACTCAATCCACGACTCCTTGTGGGACACTGCTGTGTGCAATTGGCTGCCCTGTTTCACCCGCAAAGTATAGTCAATCCACTTTACACCATATTCTGTGAAGCCGTGAAGAGACGTCTCGAAGACGTGATGAAGGCGCCATATCAAATGCAAGGAATATTATTAATTGGGTGAGCAAGATGAGTTCCTCCAACGAGAGAGCGTGCATTCTATTCCAACACGCTATCGATGTGTATTTCAATGCGTAGGTGGGACACGCAGAAATCTCAGTTTGGTTTAACTCTTAACCACGGTGATAGGTTTCCCCGTGGGTCAGACACCCGGCTGACTTTAAAAAAAAAGGAGCATTTTATCTGCTTCCCCCATCTGCTCCCCAACATCTCGTGCCGCCCGCAGGGGTCAGGTAACTGCAGAACGTGACCTCGAGATTGCGCTGTAAACACAAATCCATTTTTAAACTCAAAGCGACAGGATTTACAGCACTTGGAGCAGTTCTGCTGAGCTTGACGTAGTTTCGTGGTTTAGAGAATAATCCACTTGTAATAATCCACTGGGCATCATAATCCAGCTGCCCTTGGCCTCGCACCCCTCCCCGCCCCATGATTTGCCGGCGAACTTACTTTAACGTAAGATCAGCCACCCTCTCAATTCCGTTCAGTCACTCGCACTGTCGGCTCTGGTTTGCAGGTTTGTGGGTGCGAACCCCACGCCGGGGACTCTGAGCTCACAGTCTAGGCTGAAGCTCCAGTGAAATGTTTGGGGGCGCGGAGCATTGTCGGAGACGCAGTCCTTTGGATGAGATATTACACTTGTAGCTTAGTGGTTAGAGCACTCGCATCGCAAGCGAGAGGACATGGATTCAATTCCGGGTAGGGCAAAACCTTTAGGCAAGTTTCCTTACTTCACACCCCTCCCGGTTATTAGTCGATTGGTGGATTGTTTTCCAGAGGTAATATTCCCTTCAAAAATAAGAATTTGGTCACTCGATCCACAACCGTTCATGAGTCAATCCACTTTACAGTATATTCTGTGAAGCCCTTTCAGATGTCTCGACGATGTGATAAGGCTAGTGATGAAATGCAAAGGATTATTATTATAAAAGTCTTAAGATTTCCGATGTAGAGACTGTGTATTTTGTGGGCAAACGCAGCAGCCAATTTGCGCAGAGCAGTGACCCACAAACAGCCATGGAGTGAGTGACCAATTTTATTTGGAAGATTTGTCGGCCAGGACACCGGGAGAGACAAACATCCTTCTCTTTTCCAATAGTGCCACGGGATCTTTAACGTCCATCTGAACAGGCACAGACGGGACCTCAGGTTAACGTCTCATCCGATGCTGATGCTCTGAGCGATTCAGTACGATGGTTGCTCTGGTGTAAAGTGAAGCTCTGCCAATCTTTTGTAAGTTAGTGGTAGAACCTCGCCTCTGAGTCAGAAGGTCGGGATTTAATCACACAGTCTAAGCTGACACTCCAATACAGTCCTGGGGGTGTTGCATTGTCGGAGATGCTGTCCTTCAAGTTAGATGATTAGCCCGAGGTCCTGTCTGCCTGTTCAGGTGGATGTTAAAGATCCCGTGATGCTAGTGGAGTTTTTCTCTCCTGGTGTCCTGGTCAACGATTCCCCCAGATAAAAAAACAAATTGGTCACTCGATCCATGGCTGTTTGTGGGACACTCCTGGTGCGTTTCGCCCACAAATTACACAGTCACTGTGCTTTACAGTATATCCTATGAAGTGGTTTAAGACGTCTCGCTGACGTGATAAGGCGCTATATCAAATGCAAGGATTGTTCCATCGCTCATACGCACTCACTGCGGTGGGGTTGGCTGCGGTTTTCTGTTCAAGCAGTGAGTGACCTTAATCTGGCTGTAATTCTCTTACCCCCCCTGATGTTTATTAGCCGCTTATCGGTGGTGAGCTCACAGTGAGAGTCCCTGGTTCACAGTCCCGGAGCTGCCAACACCATGATCGCACGCAGACAGAAGCAGCAACTGCCCAGGAGGCTGGTATGTGAGCTTCACTTATCAGAGCAAATCTCTCTCACTCCGTTGTGCCTTCCTTCCTTCCTTCCTTCTTTTATTTGCTCTTCTCTGTTCGGAGTTCTGTAGCTCCGTTTTTTAGTGTGCGCGCCTCACAAGTGAGAGGACCTCAGTTTGATTCCTAGGCAGGGTGAAACCTTCAGCCAGTTTCCTTACTCCACGCGTCTCTGTCTGTTTATACTCTCCTGGTGTCCTGACCCACAGTTTCCCAGATAAAATCGGTCATGGCTGTTCGTGGGACACCGCTGTGCGCAAATTTTCACCCACAAAACACCCAGTCACTACACTTTGCAGTAATTCCCGTGAAGCGCTTTGAGACCCTTTGATGTGATAAGGCGCTACACCAAATGAGAGTGCTTTTTTTTTTTTAAGACCTTCAGTGTGCGTACCACTCCTATAAATCCCGCGGAAGAAATCGTTAAACGTACCAAATTAATTTTAAAAAGCCTTCTGGAATATTAGACTTTAATAATAAAACTAATCCTTGCATTTGATATCGACGGCTCAAAGCGCCTCACGGGATACACTGTAAAATGAATCGACCACAAACAGTCCATTATTGGGTTCAACCGTCCCAAATTATTGTGAGTGACCAATTTATTATTTTTTTGGGGGTGGGTTAATAACCCCAGAAAAACGATCTACCAATCGTCTAACAACTGGATCCCTACTTGCTGCGAGGCAAACAGAGGAGCGAGGAAACTTGCCGAGGGTTTTGTCCTGCCCGGGGAATAGAACCCGGGTACTCTTTCTTGCGAGGCGAGTGCTCTAACCACTGCACTACAGGACTCCAAATGTAAAGATCATTGTGAGTCGGTGTCCAGATTAATTGCTGTTTTTTCTCCTCCAAAGGATGCCTCAATTCAGGAGATACCAGTGCCCCAAACTGGCAATACTCCCTGCAGGAAGCCTTGTTCCCTTACACCAGGCCAGGTTGAGAGAAGAGGAAATGGAATTGCGTCTGGCTCAGGTGGCCGTGCCCGCGAGAAGGTCAGGAAGCCCCACGTCTCTGTGCCCGGCGTTCCTGCAGCAGTGGAGGAGAAGAGAGGCTTGTCAGTGCCCGAGCCTGAGCCCCGTCAGGGTGAGAGGCTGCGGAGAGAGGTCCAGCCCAAGCCACCAGCGAGGCTGGCTCCTCTGGAGATGCCTGAGGAGGTTAGGAAGGCTCAGCTGGAGAAGATCAGGGAGGTACAAGCCGAGGCCAAGGCTGCCAAGGAGAAGTTGGCCTCGGGCGGGGCTCCCAGCAATGAGCCGTGGCCCAAAAAGGTGAGGAGCCACGGGAAGCTGGGGGGCCTGGAGAGGACCAGCCCGGCCCAGAAGCAATTTGGCCCAAACCGAACGGCTCCCAAGCCGGTGAACGCCAGCACGTCCGGAGCCATTTCCATGTCCTTCCCTCCAGCTGACATCTCCTCTGGCTCAGCCTCTTTGCGACGGCTCAGGGAATCGGCGCAGCCCAGCCGGCCAGTCCTGCCCAAAGCCACACTGCCCACGGCACGAGGAGCACCAGACGGACCCAGTGCAGGTTCCGGGCGGCTGAGGGCAAACCTGAGGGGAAGAATGCCCAAAAGCGAGGCACCGGGTCAATCTCAGCTGTTAGCACCGTTACTAATTACCTTGGACACTGTCAGCAACAGGCAGGACTGTGAGGTGACAGGGCAGCAGACGGACAAGGACAAGGGCCAGCGGGAGGCAAGCAACCAACGTAGTGATGTGGCAAGGAGAAAGCTGCACAAGGAAATCTAGTGCGGACACACTGTGTGGGGGGGGCGAGCTCACCCAGCACGGGATTTACAACCAAACGGAGGCCATTCGGCCCATCCAGCGAGTTCAGACAGTTTGTTAGAGATTGTTGGCAGATCTTTCATTCACATTTCTCCCTCTAGACCTTCACTTCCCAAATGTGCGAGTGTCAGCCCGGCTCAATGAGTGTCAGCCCGGCTCAGTGAGTGTCAGCCCGGCTCAGTGAGTGTCAGCCCGGCTCAGTGAGTGTCAGCCCGGCTCAGTGAGTGTCAGCCCGGCTCAGTGAGTGTCAGCCCGGCTCAGTGAGTGTCAGCCCGGCTCAGTGAGTGTCAGCCCGGCTCAGTGAGTGTCAGCCCGGCTCAGTGAGTGTCAGCCCGGCTCAGTGAGTGTCAGCCCGGCTCAGTGGGTGTCAGCCCGGCTCAGTGAGTGTCAGCCCGGCTCAGTGTTTATCATGGGCCACTAGTTGTTCCGCCCTGATTATAACTACTGTATATCATATTATTCTGATGATGAATAGAGCTTTGCTGGTTCAGGGATGACATCCCAGCTGATTTCTGACTTGCTGAGTGTATCAGCCCGTGAGCGTCAGCCTGGCTCAGTTGGTAGCGCTCTTGCCTGGTTGCGGGTTCAAGCCCCACATCGGGACTTGGAATCACAGAGTCTAAGCTGAGTCTAAGCTTTGGTGGAGGGGGGTGGGTCGCATTGTCGGAAGTGCCAGCTCGGCCTTCACATGAGACGGTAAACAGAGATCCCATCTGTCTGTTCAGGTGGACGTTGAAAGATCCGGTGGCGCTGTTGTAAAAGAGAAGGGAGCTTCTCTCTCCCGTTGTCCTGGCCAACAATCCCCCAATAAAGTTGGTCACTCAATTCACGGCTGTTTGTGTGACCCTGCTGTGTGCAAACTGGCTTCTGCGTTCACCCACAAAACACACAGTCACTACACTTTATAGTAACTCATCTGAATCACTTTGGGGCATTCTCCCAACGTGAAAGCCTGGTACAGTGGTAGCACTTTAGCCTCTGAATCAGACGTTTGTAGATTCAAACCCTTCCAGCGGGACTTGGAATCACACAGTCTATGCTGACACTCCAATGCAGCGTTGACGGGGTGTTACGGTGTTGGAGACGCCATCCTTTGTATTAGATGTTAGATTAAATCGAGGTCCCGTCTGTGCCTGTTCAGGTGGACGTTAAAGATCCCGCGGCGCCGTTGGAAAAGAGAAGGGAGTTTCTCTGTTCCGGTGTCGTGGCCAACAATTCCCCAAATAAAATCAGTCAATGACTCCACGACTGTTTGTGGGACTACTGCTGTGTGCAACTGGATGCCACGTTTCGGTCACAAAATACACAGTCGCTACACTTTACAACATATCCTGTGAAGTGGTGGGACGGCATTGAATTCTGATTTGGGTTTGGATGCTCTATCACATGGTGATGGGTTTCCACAGTGGCTGACCCCCCCAAATTATATTCTGATCACTGTTATTAGCTCTTCCTTCCAAGGCCAGAGTGATGCGTCGGTGGCAGCGCTCTCGCCTCTAAGTCAGAAGGTTGTTGGTTGATGTCCCTGTCCGGACTTGGAATCACACAGTCTAAGCTGACACTGCAACGCAGTGCGAGGGTGGGAATGCTGTATTATCAGGAGCGCCGTCCTTCGAATGGGACATTAAACCGAGGTCCCATCAGGTGGACGTTAAAGATCCCACGGCACTGTTTGGAAAGAAAAGGGAGCGTCTCTCGCCCGGTGTCCTGGCCAATAATCCCCCGGATAACACTGGTCGCTCACTCCACGGCTCTTTGTGTGATATTGCTGTGCCGGTTTCGCCCACAGAAACACACAGTCGCTACGCTTTTCGGTGTGTTCTGCGAAGCTCTTTGAGCCGTCCCGGTGACGATCATAGTTATTATAGTTAATGCCCGACAGTAAATCCCTCCTCGCGTTATCCAGAGCTGGGCTCCACACCCTGACGTACCTCCAGTGAACGATAGGTGGGGCAATCTCCCTGTCACCCGTTCCCCTCAGCAACTTGTTACAAATTTTGGGGGAAAAAGTTTTAAAGAGTTTAAAACATAGCAATTTCTTCCCCCCCCCCCACCCCACCCCACCCCCCAACACCATCAGATCGCAGGCGCTCGTTTAACAGTAAAGGGGGAATCTTATAATATTTAATATGTACAATAATAATCCTTCATTTGATAGAGCGCCTTATCTTGCCTCCGGGACGTCTCAAAGCGCTTCACCGAATATATGGCAAAGCAAACTAATTGTATATTTTGTGGGCGAAATGCGGCGGCCAATGGCGCACAGCGGTGCAAAGCAAACAGGACTGTGTTTTGTGGGTGAAGTATATATCAAAAGAAAGATATATATTTATTTTTATCGATATAAATATATTAAATATATTAAAGAAATTATATATATATATAAAGAAAAGAAATCCAACCAGAAATGTCACATGCAAAGCTCTACATGAGGGGAAAATGATCTGCCGGAGTCTAAGTTGTCAGTTTTGACTTTCAAGATGCTTTTTTTTTTAGATCAACCCAAATATATATATATATATCCCAGTTTGCTATAATTGGATGGCCTGACTGACAGGTTGGTCTGTCATTCAGTCCATCCATCCAATTCCATTCACCCAACTCACTAACAACCAGAAACCAACAAGGAACTGTGAGGAATGAATTAAAAGGATCAGAGAGAGAGAGAGAGAGAGAGAAGAGAGGGAGAGGGAGAGGGTTGGCTGACAGAGTGTTTTAAGGAAAAAAAAGACATTCCGTGCCTGGAATATAACTTTCCCTCTTCACTTGAATTCGCAGACTTTTTCAAGTGGGAAAAACGTTTTGTTTAGAGCTTCGACAAACTTTTTTTTGCTGCCTTTTTCCTCGCTGTGTGTTCGTGTGTGTCCGGACTGTTCACTCGGGGAGAGCTGTCTATCTATATGTATATATATATATATCTATATATATATAAAATATACACAAGACACACCACACATTGATCCGTTTTGGGGTGAAAAAAAAAGGATTATCTTGGGATTTCCAGGAATAACCCTGGAGTCGAGCGCTTTGTGATGGTGATATAACATATATCTGGTTTATACAATACCCTTTTTTTGACTCTGGGCTTTGGAAAGTGTGAAAAGGCTTTCAGGTAAGTGCATATTTTTTTCTCTGTTTATTTTTCTAATATACCCTTTGTTCTCGCTTGACGTTGCTTTTTTTCATCTGCCTGTTTTCATTTATTTGTGTGTGCGCGTACGTGTCGGTGTATGTTTGTGTGTTGGGGGTGTTGTGCGTGTGTGTGTGTGTGTGTGTGTGTGTTGGGGGTGTTGGTGTACGAGTGTTTGTGTGTGTGTGTGAGCGTTGGTGTGTGTATGTGTGTTCGAGGGTGTTGGTGTGTGTGTGTGAGTTGGTGTGTGAGTCGGTGTGTGTGTGGCTGTGTGTATGTATGTGTTGGGGTGTGTGTGTTGCTGTGGGTGTGCGGTGGGGTGTGTGTGTTGCTGTGTGTGTGTGTGTGTGTTGGGGTGTTGGTGTGTGTGGGGTGTGTGTGTGTTGCTATCTGTGTGTTGCAGTCTGTGTGTTGGGGTATGTGTGTTGGTGTATGTGTGCGTTCGGATGTCCCCACAACACACAATTTCAAAGAAAGTTCCCATTTTTCTTCTTACAGAGTCGCCGTTGCTCTCTTTGCTCCTCGTTTCCCCCTTCCCCCTCCCCCCATTCCCTCTACCCCCATTTATCCTATTCAAAAAATAGGAACCTGCATTGTCCCTTTCAATTAAAATCAAGGTCCCCTCTGGTTTGGTCCAGTAACTTGTCTCTCCCTCTCCCTCTCTCTTGTGACTGTGAGTGAAAGAATAATCCACGACTGTTTGTAGGACACTGCCGTGCGCAATTGGTTGCGTCCACAAAATACACAGTCACTTCACGTACCAGCACATTCTGTGAAGCGCCTTGTGATGTCTTCCTGACGTGAAAGGTGTTATACAAATGTAATGTTGTAATGTATTATCTCAACTACGCGATAAGGCGCTGTATCAAAAAGATTATTTTTATTATTGTTATTAATAATCCTTACGTTGGAAAACAGCTCCTTTCACGTCGGGGGTTGGGGGGGGAACGCCCCAAAGTGCTTCACATGATTCACCGTAAAGTGTAGTGACTGTGTGTTTCGTGGGTGAACGCAGCAGCCAATTTGCACACAGCATCAACTTGCATTTAGATAGCGCCCCTCGTGCAGGGTAGCGTCCCGGGAGTGATGGAGCCCGATGGGGGAGGGGAGCATAGGCACGGGCGAAGAGGAAGGACTTCGGGTGTAATCTGAAGACGGGGGGGAGGAAGGGGCAACGCGGAGGGATAGAGAAAGCGTGTCCCAGAGTTTTGTGGGTGGGGGTGGCTGAAAGCACGACCACAGCCATGTCCCACAAACAGCTAAGGAGCGAGTGACTGATTTTATTTGGGGGACTGTAGGCCAGGACACCGGGAGCGAGAAACTCCCTTCGCTTTTCCAGCGGTGCCGCAGGATTCTTTACGCGCAGGCGGGACCTCGGTTTAACATCTCGTCTGACAGTAGCAGGTTTTCTAATCCGTCTTTCGTGTCTTGCTCCCCCTCTCCCTTCCCGAGGCCCTACTGAGCCAACGTCAGGGTTGAGCCATAAGCAACTACATCCCAAACACCCACCTCTCCTCCCCTCTACCTGCCTTTAATTCCCACCTACCCCCATCGCCCTCTTCCCTTCCTCGTCATCCTGACTGAGGTTTCGCACTGCCCCGGAACCAAACTAGGTCTTCTCGCTAGCGAGGCGAGGGCGCTAACCATTTGGTGAAGTCCTGTAGCTCAGTGGTTAGAGTCACTCGCCTCGCAACGAGAAAACATAAGTTCGACTCCCGGGCAAGGGCGAAACGTTGGGCAAATTTCGTTACTCCACGTGCCTCCGTTTACCTAGAAGTAGGAACCTGGTTGGTAGTCAAGTTGTGGGGTAATAATCCCTAATAATAATAATTTGGTCACTCAATCCACGACTGTTTGTGGGACACTGCTGTGCGCTATTGGCTGCCGAGTGTCGCCCAAATAATATACAGTCACTACATTTTACAGTATATCCCGTGAAGTGCCTCGAAACCGTCTTAAAGCCGTAATAAGACGCGACGTCAAATGAAAGGATTATTATTGCTGCGGTACAGGACTCCACAGTCAGAAGTCAGACTCCCTCTTCCTTCAATAAAACAGGAGAGAAGTTGGTTGTTTAAAAGCGATCAAAGATCTGAGAAAAAAGGCTGCGCTAGAAATGGTCACAAAAATCACAAGATAGGCTTGGAAGAAGAAACCCCTTCGGGCCATCTGATCTCATCTCCTCCAGAACACCATCCCCCCCCCACCCCATCACAGCGTCCAGCTGCTTTGAAAACGAGTCCAGTCACTGCCCTTTACGGTATATCCTGTGAAGTACTTTGAGAAGTCTTGGATTCTTACTGTATAAAGGGAAAAAAGAGCATTCTGAAATTAATATGGAGGTGGGAATGTGATTATAATAATAATAATAATCCGTATATTTGATGCAGTGTCTTTCACAAGTGCATCACGGGATTTACTGTGCAGTGTAGTGACTGGATCATTTCCTAGGCAAACGAAACAGTCATGAAGTGAGTGAACAAATTTTGTTTTGGGGGATTGTCGGCCAGGACATAGGGAGAGAGAAACACCCTTCTCGTTTCCAATAGTGCCGGGGATCGTAAATGTCCACCGGGACCGGTAGACCGGACCTCGGTTTAAAGTCTCATTCAAAGGCCACCACCACCGACAATGCAACGAGGTGTCAGTTTAGAGTTCCTTATCCTCTATGGGTTCCAAGTCTAGACGTGGGACTTGAACCCACAACCTTCTGACTCAGAGGCAACAGAACATGGTGACATACACGGAGTTGGTCTGACACAAACAGAACCGGGTTGACACCGGGCTGACGCACACTAAGCCGAGCTGATGCACACTAAGCCGAGCTGACACACACTAAGTCTAGCTGACACACACCAAGCCGAGCTGACACACACTAATCTGAGCTGACGCACACTAATCTGAGCTGACTCACACTAAGCCGAGCTGACACACACTAAACCGGGCTGACGCACATTAATCTGAGCTGACGCACACTAATCTGATCTGACGCACACTAATCTGAGCTGACGCACACTGAGCCGAGCTGACGCACACTGAGCCGGGCTCACACACACTGAGCCGGGCTCACACACACTGAGCCGGGCTCACACACACTGAGCCGGGCTGACACGCACTGAGCCGGGCTGACACGCACTGAGCCGGGCTGACACGCACTGAGCCGGGCTGACCCGCGCTGAGCCGGGCTGACACACACACAGCCTGGCTGATACACACAGAGCCGGGCTGATACACACAGAGCCGGGCTGATAGACACAGAGCCGGGCTGATACACACACAGCCTGGCTGATACACACAGAGCCGGGCTGACACTCACAGAGCCGGGCTGATACACACACAGCCTGGCTGATACACACAGAGCCGGGCTGATACACACAGAGCCGGGCTGATATACACTGAGCCGGGCTGATAGACACAGAGCCGGGCTGATATACACTGAGCCGGGCTGATAGACACAGAGCCGGGCTGATAGACACAGAGCCGGGCTGATACACACAGAGCCGGGCTGATACACACAGAGCCGGGCTGATACACACTGAGCCGGGCTGATACACACTGAGCCGGGCTGATAGACACAGAGCCGGGCTGATATACACAGAGCCGGGCTGATACACACAGAGCCGGGCTGATATACACTGAGCCGGGCTGATACACACAGAGCCGGGCTGATACACACAGAGCCGGGCTGATACACACAGAGCCGGGCTGATACACACAGAGCCGGGCTGATATACACAGAGCCGGGCTGATACACACAGAGCCGGGCTGATACACACAGAGCCGGGCTGATATACACAGAGCCGGGCTGATACACACAGAGCCGGGCTGATATACACTGAGCCGGGCTGATATACACTGAGCCGGCTTGACACACAATGTGAGGAACACAATGCGGGCGGGGATGTGAACTATAGCGTCACAGATTCCACAGCCACCCTGCAATCTGTTTCGATGGAAAACCCTTTGAACATTCCCAATGGCGGGATTGTACATTCCCATGTTGGAATAAACTCAAACAATGTCATTTTTAAGTCAGAAATGGCTTCAATCTTCAGTTTTATTTCTGAGCCATGAGCCTTCACCAACACTGATGTCAGCCTGGCTCAGTGGTAGCGCTCGCATCTCCGAGTCGGAAAGTTGCGGGTTCAAGCCCCACTTCGGGACTTGGAATCACACAGTCTAAGATGCTGCTCCTGCGCAGTGCTGCGGGGAGCGCTGCGTTGTCAAGAGGTGCTGTCGTTCAGGAGAGACGTTAAACCAAGTTCGGGTGAGACGTTGAACCAAGTTCAGGCGGTCGTTACAGATTCGGCGGCACTATTGAAAAAGGGAAGTGAGTTTCTCCCTCCGCAATTCTCTCAACAATTCCCCAGATAGAGTTAGTCGCTCACTCCATGATTGTATGGCAAATTGGCTGCCCCGTTCCCACAGTCACTGCGCTTTGCAGTAAATCAAGTGAAGCCCTCGGAGATGTCCTGCTGATGTGACAGGCACTCACTGGTGTCAGATGTAATCATTATGTTAAACTTGAAAGCAAAAGCAGGTCTCACAGGCTAAGAATGGGTGGAATTGCGGTGGCAGGTGACTATATTTACCCTCTACTGGTGACTGGCTGTGCTCCGGCTCTGCTCAGCTATTTGCGGAAGCTGCTGCAGCTGAGGCATAAGTAGAGCCTTACCTGACTGACGCCTCAACCAGCAAGTCGTGTGGACCACACCAAGACTCTATCTTTTAGCAGTCGACGCATTAATTCTTTTTTTGGGGGGTGTTCGCCGGGCGTCTGACTTACGTGGAAACCCATCTCCGTCGCTTTAGAGTCTCCAAACCCAACTGAGAATTCCGAGCATCCCAACTACACGTGGAAATCCCAGAGATAGATTGTTGGACTGTACACTCTCTTGTTGGAGGGACGCGTCCGGCTTACCTAATTCTGGAGAGTATTAGGGGCAGGTTGGCGAGAGCCAAGGCTTTGGGGCAGCCCAGAGTGTAGATTGGGGTAACTGCTATAGTCTAACCAACTAAAACCGTATGGCTTGCCACTGAGAGTGTGGCTGGCAAGCTTTCCCATCGCTTGTCCAGCAAGGACCACCCTGCCCATTAGGGCTTTGACTTGCAGGGTTAACATTAAGAAGGGACAAGAGATTGTTTAGGTCTAGGCTCTGCGAGCCAATCGCCACCCATCCTCGCCCGGCTCCACTAGACCCCACCCATCTCCCAGAGAATCGAGATTCAAGATCCTGGTGCTCACCTTCAAATGAGTCCACAGTCTCGCCCTCGTCTTACCTTTGTAACCTCCTCACAACCCACTGACTCGCCCGTTCCGTTCCCTTCACTCATGTCCCCTGCCCCTCCCTGCCACCCCCCCCCCACGCCCCCGCCCCCGCCATCATCAGCAGGCAAGCTTTCAGCTGTTTTGCACCCTCGCTCTCGAAATCCTTCCCCAAGTCGTTCCGACACACGCGCTCCCTCCGCTCGTTCAAGGTCCATCTCAAGACCTTCCTCTTTGACCGCGCTTTCTGTCGCCTTTCCCCACCACACCCTCCCTGCTCGAGTACCCCGGCCGGAACTGTGAATGCCCTTTGGGATATCCTCCTGAAGTGAAAGGCGCTGTGTAAATGTATGCTGTGTTGCGAGTGGAGTTGGCATTTCAACCGCTGATTAAAGGATGCATTTTTCATGGGGAAAAAAAACACTTAACAGAAAGCAGCTAAAAATAAACATGGCCGTGGCATATAATCTAATCTGCATGACTGTCTGGCTGGCTGGGCAGGTTGAAAGAATATTTTATGCTAAGTTTGTAGAACTGCAACTGGTGACTATCCTCCTTTGGGGGGGAAGATCAGCAGGTTCTCCTCTGAGCTGAACTGGCTCCAAGGTGACATGTTTGGCATTGGAATGTCAGAATCGAGCCAGCCCTCCATGACGGTCTCTAGTCCGGTTCCTGAGCCAGGCCGATCCGCTGTACTCCAGGAACTGGGGGCAGGGAGTCATCCCGCTCAGCTCCTGTTAACCCTGCAAACCAAAGCCCTAACGGTTAGGGCGGTCCTGGCTGGACAAGCAGCGGGAAAGCTGGCCAGACGGTGCTCTCAATGCAAGTTATACGACGTCAGCTGGTTAGACTCCAGCAGTTACCCCAACGCACACTCTGGACACCTGACAACCTTTTGCTTAACCTTTTTTCAGAATGAGATAAGCAGGATGAGGCCCTCCCGGGAGAGAGAGCGCATTCCATTCCAACACTCTATCTCTGGGATTTCCATGTGTCGGTTTGGAGACTCTTAAGAAACCCGGCCGACCCACCCAAAAAAATGCGACCTGTGGGCGGACACAGTTCCCCAAGCTCCATGGTTGATTTCTTTGTCTTTTACACACAGGGTTTGTTGCCCCTGAGATGACCTGTGGAGTGGTACCCCGTCTGGCGTGGTGGGTGGCTGTTCTCTCATTGCTATGGGCTGGAGAGGAGACCAGGGCGCAGAGAGCAGGTGACCATCTTGGCACATTGTTGAATTTTGGGCATCAGGTGCCTGCTGGTGCCTGTTTCGGGCATCAGGTTCCGGGCGGGAGGGGCGGGGCATTAGACCAAAGATGGTCTGAGGTGCCATCTTTTGAACTGAGGTCCCGTCTGTGCCTGTTCAGGTGGACATTAAAGATCCCGCGGCGCTATTGGAAAAGAGAAGAACAGTTTCTCTCCCATGGTATCCTGGCCAACAGTCCTCCAGATAAAATCGATCGTTTATTTCATGGCTGTTTGTGGGACGTCGCTCCGTACAAATTGGCTGCGCGTTGGCCTGCAAAACACAGTCACTATCTTTTACAGCGAATCTGGTGAAGCGCTTTGAGACGTCCTCTGGACGTGGGTGGGTGGGCAGAGCGGTGGGAGTGGGGGGGGATCGAAGGGATATTCGAGGGCCAAACTGAAGCTTTGATGTCATTGCCTCTCATTGACTTGTTGACCCTGTGCCTCCTCCCCACCCACTCCTCCTTTCCCCCCCACACAGGCTGTAAGAACGTGCACTATGACCTGGTCTTCCTGTTGGACAGCTCGTCTAGCGTGGGGCGAGAGAACTTCCAGAAGGTCCGGCAATGGGTGGTGAAGCTGGTAGAAACCTTCGAGGTGGGGGTGGACGGCACTCACGTTGGGGTGGTGAGCTACAGTGACCGGCCCCACACCGAGTTTGAGCTGGGGGCTCACCACAGCGCTGAGGCCGTCCAGAGAGCAGCCAACGCCATCCCGTACCGGCGGGGCAACACCAGGACAGGGGAGGCCATCGGCCACGTGGCTCTGGATAGCTTCACAGTCCAGGCGGGTGGGCGGCCTGGCCAGTCGGGGGTCCAGCAGGTGGTGGTGCTGCTGACGGATGGCCGTAGCCAGGATGAGGTGCTGTCCAACGCCACGTTGGCACACTCGGCTGGCCTGCGGGTCTTCGCAGTGGGAGTGGGCGAGGCGCTGCGAGAGGAGCTGCAGGAGATCGCCTCTGAGCCCAAGGCCGCCCACGTCTTCCATGTCTCCGACTACAACGCCATCGACCGGGTGAGGGGCGTCCTACGCCGGCGGCTATGCCAGAGTAAGTGCCCATCCGTGCCCGTCCCATCCGGTATCTCACCGCCACGAGCTGAGACGCTGCCCCGCATGAATAATAATAATAATAATCCTTGCACTTGACATATGGTGGACCTATGGTGGAGTGCTGTAGCATATTGGTTAGGGCACTCGCCTCGCAAACGAGAGGGCCCGGGTTCGAGTACTGGGCGCGGTCGAAAACTTAGTCAAGTTTCTTTACTCCACACGTCTCTGTTGACCCAGTAAATAGGAACCTGGTTGTTAGTCAATTGGCAAATCGCTTTTTGAAAGATAATAACGCCCCCCAAAAATAATAATAATTTCTTCGCTCAATCCATGACGGTGTGTGGAAGACTCCGGCGCACAATTGGCTGTGAAGTGCCAATATATTCTATGCTTTGAGACGTCTCGATGACGTGATAAGGCGCTATATCAAATGCAAGGACTATTATTATCACATTCCAAGGACTCTTATTGTTATCTTATTAAAAATGCAAAGACTATTATTATCATTATGTCGCACCTTATCACATCATCATCGAGGCATCTCAAAGCGCTTCACAGGATATACTATAAAGTGTAGTGACTGTGTATTTTGGTGGACGAACCACAGCAGCCAGTTGCGCGTAGCAGTGTCACAAAACAGCCTGGAGGTGAGTGACAATTTTATCTGGGAGAGAGAAAAACTCCCTTCTCTTTTCGAATAGTGTTGTGGGATCTTTAGTGTCCATCTGAACAGGCAGATGGGACCTCGGTTTAACATCTCACCCGAAGGACGGCGCCTCCGACAATACAGTGCCCCTCCAGGTGAAGCTTTCCTGGCGTTTGCCATTCACCGAATGCTCCTTGTAACTGCAGCGAAGCTCTCAGAGGTTCAGAGGCGATGCGAACCCGATCTTAATCTTTCTCCCCTCGGCCTGTCGGTCATCACCAGGCCAGGCGGCTGGAACGCCACAAGGGATAGGCTTTCACCAGGAAAAAAGAGGCGGCACATTGTCATGAGGCAGGACCGCAGGGAAATGGTGGGATGTTTAATAATATTAATCCTTGCAATTGATACAGCACCTTATCACGTACTGAGACGTCTCAAAACGCTTCACAGAATATTAACACAGTCACTACACTTTACAGTAACCCAGAGGATCGAATTCAAGATCCTCATCCTCACCTACAAGGCCATTCACGGCCTCGCTCCCTCCTACCTCTCCGACCTACTATCCCCCTACTTACCTGCCCGTACCCTCCGTTCCTCTGGCTCCGGTCTGCTCCACGTCCCCCGCCCCAACCGCCCTACCATCGGTGGTCGGGCCTTCAGCCTCTCAGCCCCGAGGCTCTGGAGCTCCATCCCCCAGTGCCTTCGCCGCTTCCTCCCTTTCCTCCTTCAAGGCCGGTCTCAAGACCTTTCTCTTTGACCTTCAGCCTTCAGCTCCACTCTCGACTCTCTACCCCCTCCTCGCTCCCTCCCTTCCCTCCCCTCACCCTGACCATTTCCCCCCCCCCAATGCTCGGGTCCTGACCCAACTGTCCAGCGCCTTGGTACGTCCTCCCGACGTGAAAGGCGCTCTATAAATGGAATCTTGTTGTTGTTGTTGTTGTTGTGAAGGGCTTTGAGATCTTCAAAAGCGACAGAAGCTTTGTCAAACTCAGGGAATGTGTGAAGCTAATTTTCAATCGTTTTTTTTTTTTTGTTGGACAAAGTCCACACGCTGTTATGGCGTTGATCGGCCCATCGCCGGCTGATTAAAGGCTCCGGACTCAGCAAACACTTTGAATTCAGCTCCACACCCACCAATTACAGCCCACGCAATGAACCCACAGCAGGGGAAAACCAGCGAGCTGCCAAAGGCTGGAGTAGAGGAGGCCAGAAATAAAAAAAAACATCACACAGCTTTATATCTGTGATGGTCTCCAGTCCGATTCCTGAGCCAGGCAGATCCGCAGCATCCCAGGGCGCTGCTGACGACAGCGCAGCCCGGCCTGGCTCGCCGGCAGGACTCGGAAGGGCCGACCAGTCACTTGGGGGCAGGGAATCCTTACACTCGATTCCTGTTAATCTCAATCGTGTGAGCGTGTGAGTGAATGCGCAGGACAGCGCTATGAGTGAGTGAGGGTGCACCGTCCTGCGCGTGATTGAGTCCGCGTGCACGGATGAGCACGATTGCGTAAGCCCACACGTACGGTTGTGCACGTGAGTGAGTGAGTGAGTGCGCACGAGAGTTAGTACGTGAGTGAGTAGATGTTCAGCGTATCATCTGCGAATCAAATCCCGATGGCAGCTTCCGGCTATTTTTCTAAATATCCAAACCGAGACCATGGCCCCTTTGAACAGAATTTGTCGGTTGAGACGCGAAACCAAGGCCTCGTCTGTGCCAATTTACCTCGTTCTGGAGAGCGTTAGGCGCAGGTTGGCAAGAGCCAAGGCTTGGGGACCTCAGAGTGTGCTTTGGGGTAACTGCTGTCTAACCCACACAGCTTACCATTGAGAGCACTGATTGATAAGATTTCCCGTCGCTTGTCCAGCTCACGGAGGGCGCTATTGGAAAAGAGAAGGGAGTTCTCTCTCCCCAGTGTCCTTCCGACAATCCTCCAGGTAAAACGGGTCATCCTTTTCATGACCGTTTGTGGGGCATTGCCGCGTGTATATTGGCTGCCGCGTTTCACCCACAAAAACACACGTATAGGAAACCCTGAAGTACTTTGAGCCGTCGTCCTGATGGGAAATGTAAGGATTATTATCATTAAAAAAACAGGAAAATAGAGGAAACGCTGCCAAAGTCAGCGTGAAAGTCGCTGAGGCCAAAGGGTTCTGGTGCTCGGGGGAGGAATGAATATTTTTACAAAATTATCATACTTGCATTCCTGGCTATAGTTAGCGGGAGCTTGGGTACTCATATTGGAGCTCACGGGGGACAGCTCACAGGGCAGCAATGATGTATATAAAAACAAATTGCACTTGATATTACGCCCTTTCACGACGTCGAGACGCCGCAAAGCGCTTCACAGGATACCCTGTAAAGTGGATTGACTTGTGCGTTTTGCGGGCGAAGCACGACAGCCAATTGCGCGCAGCACGGCGTCCCGCACAGACAGTCAGGGAGTGAGTGACCGGCTTTATCTGCGGGACTGTCGGCCAGGACACTGGGAGAGAGAGAGAGAGAGAGAGAGAGAGAGAAAACTCCCTCGTCTTTATGAATAGCCCTCCAGGATCCTTAATCTTCATCCGTCCCGAGAACCGTTTCCAACTTCCGGCCGCCTGCTCTCTCTCTCTCTCTCTCTCTCTATCGATAATTCCGCGTGTCCCCTCGTGCTCTCAGCTATCGCGCCCCGGAACGTTCTTCTTTATGTCTCGCCCCTTCCTTGCCCCTCTCTTCAGGTCACGCCCTGAAGACCTTCCTCTTTGGCCGAGCCCAAGCTCACCTCCCACACCCCCCTACTCCCCCCCCCCACCCCGGCTCGGCGTCGTGCTCCGCCGCTGTCGAGCGCTCTGGGACGCTACCCTGCGTGAGGGGCGCGGCATGAGTGCAAGTTGTTGTTGTTGTTGATTGGCTCACTTGCCAGATAGCGAGCCACCGAGTCGTGTCAAACGGGATAGTCCATCGGGCTCCCGCTTGAGCCGTTACAGAGCAGTAGCACGCGGCCTGAGCCAAGCCGAGTGATTGGAGAGCAGCCTCTGCTAACACCCACCCCCCGGCCCCCCGCCCCACCCCATCACCAAACACGGACGGACACACACCCAGTAGTTTCCACACCAAAAGCTGCCTCTTTCCCAGTGAGAAACTCCATTACGGCCTTCACCCGCGCCCCCTCCCACCCTGCCATCTCCTGACCCGGCCCAGCTTGCCCCCTGTCTTCCCTCCACCCTCGCCCATCTCCCCCATCGCCGCCATTTTGCCCCCTTGCGCTCTAGAGCTCCATTCCCGGAGTCCCTCTGACTCTGACTCCCAAGCTCACCTCGTTCAAACCACATCAGGAGCTAACTTTGTCCACCCCTTTCCCTCATCTTTTCCCTTCCACACAGGGGAGTGTCTCAGAGCGCTTAAATGCGATGATATAGAAAATAGAGGTGGAAATAGAGATGACAATGGCCTTTAGTTGTTGTGCACCGAACGATCCTGAATGTTGCTTTGCCACATGCAGCGAGTGACTGGAACCAATTTCCAAAAAAACACGGACAATTCACACGCCTATGCAATGTAAGGTAACTGATGTTTTTCCAGAGAGACCAGAGCCAGCAGGCAAAGATTACACTGGGCACTTAACCCACAGCTATTCTGAGGCAGCTATTTGCGTCCGCCCCGACCCGGCCCTACTCTCCACTTCAAAGTGGGATGTTCTCTGCCAGAGACACAAAACTCGCCCACTCAGCTCTCGTTAACTCTGTGAGCCAAAGCCCTAATAGGCACGATGGTCCTGGCGAGACAAGCCATGGGAAAGCTTGCCAGATAGTGCTCTCAATAATAAATAATCCTTGCACTTGATAATGCGCAAGGATTATTATTATTATTATTATTATTATCCACATCGCTGAAGAATAGTTTTGCTCCACTCCGGAATCGAACCTGGGTCCTCTCGCTCGCAAGTGCAAGTGCACTAACCACTATAGTACAGGATATGTAGTACAGTGGTTGCAAAATATATAGTATTGCAAAATGTGGTTTTATCCGGTTAAGCGTCATCAGTTACCCCAACGCACACTCTCAGCCAAACCGTGCAGTGGATGACCCTTTTCCTCTAATAGGCAGTGACAACAGGCAGTGTTGGGATTCAGCTGAGAACCAGTTTGGTGCTGCGATAGAGGGAGGAGATCAGATGGGCTGAATGGTCTTCTTCATCCAGACCGATCTTGTGATCTTGCAAAACAGGGAGGAAGGATCGTGAGGGTGCAGGGGAGGGGATAGAGCAGGGAGTCAGGATTTGGTTGTTGGCTTTATTGGAGGATAGCAAACCAACACTGTTACGATGAGCCCGATTGTGACCTGAAGGCGGACAAGAAGGAGGTTTAGAGACAGAGCGTTCCAGAGTTTCTAGAGTTTGGGGGGGGAGGCGTACTGGCACATCACATTGATATCGCGTCATACCGTGTCATCAGAATAAATAATAACAGTCCTTCCATGTGATACCTCGCTTTTAACATCTCAGCATTCACTGGAAAGTGGGGTTGACTGTGTATTGTGGGAAAGATGTAGACCTTCAAGGTGAAAGGGTTGCAAGGAGGAGACGAGGAATCCAATTTACAGTTCCTGTTGACACACAAGATTCTCCCCCCCACCCAGTTTGTTGGGTGTGTTGTGGGGGTGGGGTGGGGGGCAGGGGAGCAGCCTTCGGGGGGGTGGGGGGTGGGGGGGCGATTTAGAGGGTGTTATTTTAGCACTATTATATTTAACACAAGGTGGTGCTTCCTTCCTCCCACCTGCTGCCCCACTCCAGCTTGCGGGCGGCGGGGGAATGGATTGGGGATGGGGGCCGGGAGAAGGAATTATAAAGTGCCATCACCCAGTCCGTCCTGGAAGCAAGTGAGGGGAATTTATAAAAAGAGTGCAGCTGTCATTTAAAACGGCCGACTGACTCAGAGCAATGCAATCAAGATTCAGGTTCAAATCCCTTTCCCCGCAAATAGTCTTGTTAAATATACACCGGCCGTTTTTGCGACTGGTTTGTGGCCTTGAGTCTGAGGGTCTCCTGAGCACCGGCACCACCACGGCTTGATTAACAACTTCCACTGGGGATAGGTGAACAGTCACTACACTTCACCGTGAATCCCGTGAAGCGCCTTGAGATGAGCTCACAAAGCGAAAAGGGCTGCATCAAACGCAACGATTGATGTCACTTAGGAATGGGAAAGCGTGAGATACGTCAAGCGTCACCCTATAAAGTTGGGTTAAACTGGTATTCCCAAACTAGTGCCGGGAGGGAGCCACATGGCTAAGATGGGACAAGGAATTGACCATTTGGTCCCATTGATCCATTCTCCTTCATGGGTTATTGTATCTCGGCAGATCTTTTTTAATCCCCAACAGTCCCCCCAAATAAAATTGGTCACTCACTTCATAGCTATTTGCGGGTCATTGCTTTGCGCAACTGATTAGCTAATCCACAATACCGGTCGTCGTGCTTAGCTTAACGTCTCACCCGAAGGATGGATTTGCCTGATGTGATATGACATGATGCGTCTTGTTTGTTTCTCGCAGACGTGCTGTGTCCCAATCTGCGAGTGAGCGGAGACCAGTTCAAATTAGTCGGCCAATCCTCGGCCAATATACCGGGTGAGTCAATTTCACAGCAAAACACGTTTTTGTTTGTATTGCAAGGCAATTACCTCCCATCACCTGAGGGTTTGTACCTTACGCCTTTCCTTGTTTCATTTACACTGGCTCCCCATCCCCCAGAGGGTCGAGTTCAAGATTCTCATCCTCACCTTTACAGCTCTCCACAGTCGCGCCCAACCCCGCCTCTCCGTCTGTGTTTTCATCGTTGCAAACGTGTCAACTACATGATCAAAAGTTAGCGTATGTGTCAAATCATGCTTAATAGATTGGAGTGCGTTCACTCCAAAACACTGGATCATTGAGGATCTCAGTGAGTTTTGGTGAACCTTACCCTTAAGAACGAGAGTTCACCTTCACAGAAATAACACATCATCGTCCGAGGCAACATGAACCTTTAATGAATGATTTAGAATGAATACACCATTGTAAGCCTGTTTCTTCTCCCCACTATCAACCCCCCCCCGCCCTCCCCCCACCCCATCCTGTGTGTGGCACAGGCTTTGACCTGATGGAGTTGTTCCATGTGAAAAGCATCGTTGAAATGAAGGACGGTGGATTTGTCCGGCTTGGTTCAATGCCCGTCGTCCAGCTGACAGAGTAAGTCAGCCTTCTCGCTATCGCGCTCTCTGCTCGAGTACAGTTGTCCCAGTGCAATCGCCCCGCTCCAGTGCAGTCGCTCCAGTGCCGTTGCTCCAGTGCAATCCCTCCTGTGCGGTATAATAATATTCCTCACATTTGATATAGGGCTTTATCACGTCTTCAAGACGTCTCAAAGCGCTGCGCAGAATATATTGTAAAGCAAACTAATTGTATGTTTTGTGGGCGAAATGCGGCGGCCAATTGCGCACAGCGGTGTCCCAAAAACAGGTGTGGATTGAGTGACCCATTTTTTTGAGGAATTATTACTCCCGGAAAAGCGGTCCGCCAATCAACTAACACCCAGGTTCCCAGTTACTAATAGGTAAGCAGAGTAAGGAAACCTGCCCAACATTTTGCCCGGCCTGGGAATCGAGCCTAGGTCCTCACGCTTGCCAGGTGAGTGCTCAAACCACTGAGCTACAGGACTCCACTTTAGCAGTAATTTTACATTTCACCCTCTCCCTCAACTCGTCTCAAAACCTGCCTCTTTAACCGCGCTTACGGTCATCTTTCGGTCGGACCCTGCTCGGCCGTCCGACCAGCAGTGTGAAGCAGCGGAGACGTCCTCGTGGTGTGAAAGGCGCTTGCGTAAACATGTGCTGTATTGTACTGAAGCAATACTGATCTGAGATTGATAAACGGAACTTTATTAACACGCGATCCAAGACGCTACCCCACGTGTAGTGCGCTATAAAAGTTATTGTTGTTAATGCGGTCAATTAGGCCCACACCAATTGGGCTTGGTTTAATACTCAGACGGGGTTTAGTGTCTCATCAGAAGGACGGCGCCTTTGGCATTGCGGTGCTCTGTTCCTGACGTGGGGGCTTGAACCCACAACCTCCTTCCCCAGAGGCGAGAAAGCCTCTGGTTGTTTGAACAAGGCAGAGGCGCGGCAGAATTCTGCGTCTCTCATTAAAAACATCAGTGGAGGTGTGGGTATGTGGTGGTGGGGGGTGGGGGGTGTGCGGGTGGGGAAGGTTAAAGATCGATAAATTAGTTCAATGTCCGGTTGACATCAATCAGAAATTTAAACTCAAAATAAATACCTCACGTTCCCACGGGAAAGCTCCCCCTCTCCAGCCCAATGGAGAGTCAAAGCTCATTTAACATAAGGCGCCAATGAAAGGTTTTTTTTTCCCCCCCCTTCGTGCTTCTCACCCATGTTATCGGTGATGACAGGACGGGACATGAACTGTAGCCCCAGGCGAGGCTTCAGCCTCACAGCTTATGTGGAATGGGCTCTCAACTCAGCTGTCCCACTCGATAATGTCTTTGCAAGCGAGTATCTCAGCTCCAGGGCACTGCTGATGACAACCCAGTCCAGCGCAGCCCAATCTAGTGTGGCCCAGCCTGGCTCATCGGCAGTACTTGGGGGACAGGCCAGTCTGGCGAGGGTGGGGGGGAGGGAGGGAGGCATTCTTCCCTCTCAGGTTTCGTTATCCCTGTCAACCAAAGCACCTACGGTTAGAGTCATCACTAAACAGCTCCACTGTCGGCAGTTGGACCTTTAGCCTTTCTGCCCTCACCTTCTGGAACTCCATCCCGGAGCCTCCCCGCCTCTCCCCCTCCCTTGCTTTCTTATAATAATAATAATAATAATAATAATGCTCCTTGCATTTGATACAGCACCTTATCACGTCATTGAGACGTCTCAAAGCGCTTCACAAAATATACTGTAAATTGGAGTAACTGTATTTTGTGGTCAGAAAGGCGATCCTCCAGTCTACTTAACAAACAGTCCTGTGGCTCAGTGGTTAGAGCATTCGCCTCGCAAGCGAGAGACCTGTGTTCGATTCCCAGTAGGGTGAAGTGTTAGATAAGTTTCCTCACTCCACGCACCTCTGCTTGCCTAACAGCAAGTCGGTACTCGGCTGTTAATCGATTGTTGGATCGCTTTTTCATGGGTAATAATCCCTTCAAAAAGAAATTGGTCACTCAATCAATGTGTGCTGGGCACAATTGGCTGCTGTGTTTCGCCCACAAAATATACAGTCAATTCACTTTACAGTATATTCTGTGAAGAAGCTTTGAGTCGTCTCGAAGACATAATAAGGCGCTATATCAAATGCAAGGGTTATTATTTTATTGTTACTTACTGCTAGGCAAACAGAGGCGTGTGGAGTAAGGAAACTTACCCAACATTTCACTCTTCCTGGGAATGGAACCCAGATCCTTCGAGGCCCATCTCAAGACCTTCCTTTTTTGACCGTCATCCTTCATACCTCCACCCACTTTTGCCATCCAGCCCTCTCTGATCCCAACCTGAACTAGGGTTCAAACCCTTCACTGTCCTCCCAACGTGAAAGGCCCTATATAAATACAAGTTGTTGTAGAGT
This sequence comes from Callorhinchus milii, assembly GCF_018977255.1. Classification (NCBI taxonomy): domain Eukaryota; kingdom Metazoa; phylum Chordata; class Chondrichthyes; order Chimaeriformes; family Callorhinchidae; genus Callorhinchus; species Callorhinchus milii. The sequence continues at coordinate 3,026,464 of NW_024704743.1, read as the reverse complement.
GATCCTAGCTGAACGAGCAGTGGAAAAGCATGCCAGACGGTGCTCGTAATGGCAAGCTGTTTTTGCTGGTTAGACTCCAGCAGTTACCCCAACGCACAATCTTGGGGTCCCTAAACGTTGGCTCTCACCAACCTGTATTTAATACTCTCTGGAATTAGGTAAATAGGATGTGTCCCTCCAGCGAGAGAGAGTGTTCATTCCATTCCAGACACTCGGTTCACTAAACTGTCCACTACACCTTTGGAGCTGCCCATGTGGGTGCTTTTAATAGGGTGTCACCTTACGTGTCTTAGCCTTAGTGGTAGCACTCGTAACTCCGAGTCAGAAGCTTGTGGGTTCAGGCCGCACGTCGGGACTTATTCAAGGTGGACATTAAAGATTCAATGCCACTATTTGAAAAGAGAAGGGAGTTTCTCTCTCTCAGTGTCCGGGCTGACAATCCCCTCAATAAAACTGATCACTTACTCCATGGCCGTCGGTGGGATGTTGCCGTGTGCAATCGCGCTGCCATGTTTGCCTACAAAACACACAGTTGTTTCATTTCACGGTAATTCACCCAAACTGCTTTGAGACGTGATAAGGTGTTGTACCAACTGCAAGGGTTATTATTGTTGCATAATAGGAAACTGGATAACTTGGTGACGGTAAGAGGGATTGGGTTCTGCGCAAGATGGAGGACAGGTGGAATGTGACAACGAGAATCGCCACAAAACCCATCTTCCTCTCGAGAGCAGTCCTTATGTTCCCAGTTAGGCAGCCTGGCCGTTGCTCCATAGATCTCGACCCTCCAGCTCTCTCCCTCCCACCCCGCGCTCCCCCGCCCCCACCCCCACTGTTTCTGTCCCCGGTTCAGGCAAAGTCAGACGAAAATAGACCCGAATTATTCGGCTCCATTCTGACCAAGAGTCTGGAAAACAGATCAGAATAGCAGGGAGCCTAGAGTTATGTGTTACCGTTTAGGCTCTGCTGTTATACTACACCACTCTCTCACCCCTCAGGCTCAGCTTTACACGGTTGAGCATTGTGTAAGAACGTGGATAAGGCCCCCTGGAATTTCACATCGTCTCAGCCTTAAGACCATTGTATCAAGTTGTGTTAATTCCTCCTGCTTGGTCAGCTGCGGGTCTGACCACCTCTGTGTTTTTAAGAGTCTCCAATACTGATTACGTGGGGATATTTCTGTTCGTCTCCTTCTCTGGAGGGACACAAGTGTAGTGACTGTGGGCTTCGTGAGCCGACACAACAGCCAATTTGTACTCGAAGCTTGACTCTGCTGCTGGCTGAGCCTGAGTTACGTGGGAGCTGAGTGAGGGGAAAGATGACCAAAAGTCTGGATGGAGAGATGGTCTTTGAGCGAGAACTTAGGAGGAACTACTTCGCGCAGAGATTAGTGAAACTATGGAACTCGCTGCCTGAAGCGGTGTTTGAAGCAGACAGTGTAAGCGCGTTCAAGAGGAAGCTAGACCTTCATATGAGGGAGACAGGAATAGAGGCTTAAAGGAAAGGGTGAAGACTAGTGTGAAATATAAACACCGACATGGACTGATTGGGCTGAGTGGCCTGTTTCCGTGCTGTACATTCTGATTAAATCTATGTAAAGAGCAGGGAGGGAGGGAGGGAGGGCGTCAGATGAAGTTCCAGCAGAATACAATTTACATTATTGATAATATTGATGGCGTGTCAGCCTGACTCAGTGGTAGCACTCTCGCCTCAGAAATTGGGACTTGGAATCACGTAAGTCGATCACCGAGTGAGGCAAAACCTTCGGCAGGTTTCCTTACTCCACGCACCTCTGTTTATGTAGCAGTAAGTAAGAACCTGGTTGCTTGTCGATTGGCGGATCATATTTCTGGGGGTAATAATCTCTCCCAAATAAATAAAAATAGTAATAATTTGGTCACTCAATCCACGACTGTTTGTGGGACGCTGCTGTGCGCAATTGGCTGCCACGTTTCGGCCATAAAAACATACAGTCAATTCACTTTACAGTATATTATGTGAAGCGCTTTGAGACATCTCGAAGACGTGTTAAGGCACTATATCAACTGCAAGGAGTGTTATACATTCTTAGAGACTGACACTCCAGTGCAGTCCAGTTGCACCATCTTTTGGATGCGACGTTAAACCGAGGTCCCGTCTGTGCCTGTTCAGGTTAACGATCCCGTAACGCTGTTTAAAAAGAGAAGGGAGTTTCTCTCTCCTTGGTGTTCTGGTCAACAGTCCCCCAGATAAAATCAGTCACTGAATTCAGGCTGTTTGTGGGACGATACTGTGCGTAAACTGACTTTCGCGTTTCGACAACAAAACATACAGTCGCTTCACTTTACAGTATATCCTGTGAAGCGTTTTGAGATGGCTCAACGACGTGATAAGGACGATATCAAATGCAAGGTTTCTTATTATTAATAATGTGTAATATATTAATAATAATCCTTGCATTTGGTCTAGTCGAGTGCCTTTCGTGTCGAGAGGACGTCTCAAAGCGGACTTCCTAACGTTTTGTGTCTCTTTCTATCTGTGTGTGTGTGTGTGTGTGTGTCTCTCTCGCTCTCTATCTGTGTGTGTGTGTGTCTCTCTCTCTCTCTATCTGTGTATCTGTCTCTCTATATTTTGTGTGTGTTTCTCTCTCTCGATCTGTGCGGAGTCTATCTATCTGTGCGCGTCTCTCTCCTCTCTCTCTCTCTCTCTATCTGTGTATCTGTCTCTCTATATTTTGTGTGTGTTTCTCTCTCTCTCGATCTGTGCGCGAGTCTATCTATCTGTGCGCGTCTCTCTCTCCTCTCTCTCTCTATCCGCGTGTGTGTCTCTCTCTCTCTCTCTGCAGCGACGTGTTTCCTCAAGGCCTGCCTGATGAGTATGCCTTCGTCACCACCTTCAAGTTCAGGAAAGCCTCGAGGAAGCAAGACTGGTACATCTGGCAGATCATTGACAAATACGGCATCCCCCAGGTACTGACAGCTGGGCTGTCACTCACCCCGGGGCAAACCAGCCAGCAACGCATTCCTCCAGGTCTCAGACGCATAGTTCACTGAGTCTCGTCCACGCTTTGGTAACATCCAGGCTTGACCTAAGCTGACTCCCCGCTCGCCCGTCTTCCCAATTCTTTCCTCCACAAGCTGCAGATTATTCCGAACTCTGCAGCCCGTGTCCTCTCCCGCACCAGGCTCCGTGACCCTATCACTCCCATCTTCTTCCGGCTTCACTGGCTCCCCATGCCCCAGATCATCGCGGTCCAACCTTTTGGCTGCCACTGGCCTGATACCCTGTTTGATGAAGGTCCAGGGGGCTGCACAAGCATATTTTTTTTCCAGAAACATAACATTGACACGACGCCTTGGCTCTGCACTGCCGGTTGGGCACCTGAGCTGGGGGTGGGAGCTGAGAAGAGTTGGGATGGGGAGCTGGAAAAGATGACCGAAAGCGTGGTCAAAGAGTTAGGTCTTGATATGCCTTGAAAGAGGGGGTGAGGGAGGGAGTCGGAAGGACTCCAGGAATGGAACTCCAGAGAACGGAGACGAAATGGCAATGATGGGGCAGATGGGGGACATGAAGCAAGCTGGTGTTTGCTGGGCAAAGGGAACGGGCAGGTCAGTAGGTCGCAGAGGTAGGGTGAGGAGGGGGGCTGGGCAGGGAATGAAGGACGTAGAGGAGTTTCTCACTGGGGAAAGAGGGAGCGTTCTGTGAGGAAACTGCCGGGTGTACCACTCGGGGTCTGTCGTCATTCCTCGGGGCGTAGTGATTCAGCTTCTCCAATTTCTCCTCTTAACTGTAGCCCCCCTCGTCATTCCTGGGATCAGCCTCCTGTGCTCTCCTGCCCCTCCCAACGTCTTAACATCCTTCATGAAGTGCGGTGCCTGAAGCTGGACACAGTCCTCCAGACTGCTTACCCCAGTCTCACATATGAATTGTACAAACGTAGGGCTATTACTGCAATTTTTCAGGTTTCCATCCGACTGGACGGTGAGAACAAAATGGTGGAGTACAACGCGGTGGGGCTGAGCACGGACGCAGTACGGGCCGTGTTCAGGCACCGTGACGTGGCCCACTTGTTTGACCGGAATTGGCACAAGTTGGCGGTGAGCGTGGGGTCCAGCAGCGTGGCTCTCTACATCGACTGCCAGCTGGTGGGCACCTTACCCCTCGAAGAGAGAGAGAACATCGACATCCGAGGGAAAACCGTCATCGGCAAGCGTCTGTACGACAGCGTTCCCATCGATGTGAGTGGCTCCCCCTTCTTGCAACGCACAGTCACTACACCTGAGTGGCTCAGCCCAGCTCATGAAAGGGAACTTAAACCGCTGTCCTGTCTGTGACTATTGAGGTGGACGTTAAAGATCTCTTGGCCCTATTGGAAAGTAGAAGAGAGTTTCTCTCCCCGTGTCCTGGCTGACAATCCCCCAGATAAAATAAGACATTAACTTAATTTGTGGGGCACTGCTGGGTATCTATTGTCTGCTGCGTTCACCCACAAAACACAGTCGTTAGGCTTAACAGTAAGTCCTGTGAACTCCTCCCGATGTGATAAGGAACTGTATCGATAATAATAATCCTCGCATTTGATATAGCGCCTTATCACGTCTTTGAGACGTCTCAAAGCGCTTCGCAGAATACACTGTGAAGTGAATTGACTGTATATTTTGTATAGCAACTGTGAAGATCATTACCATTTTACCAAAGAGAGCTGAGGACGGAGACATTTCCAAAGTGGAATGACAGGCTCTGCAGTGAGGTTGGGGGTCCCGACGACACGATAAGGCGCTGCAACAAGCCTGAGGATTATTTATGTATATTTGCTGCATCCGAGATAAATTGCTTTCAATTGCTCACGACTGAAAGTTGCGTTTTGATGGACTTCCCTTCCAGTTCGAACTGCAGCGGATGGTCATTTACTGCGATGCCAGAGACGCGGAGCTGGAGACTTGCTGTGATCTCCCAAGCAATCCGGTGAGTAACACATCCCCGCCCGCTAGTTGGAGTTGTCTCCAAGTACCTTCCCTACCTGGCGAACTCCCTACCTCTATGACTTGCTTTCTCCCCATACGACTACCTGCTGCTTCCGCTGGGCTGGTTCTGGCTTCCTGCTTGCCCCTCGAGCCCCTCGGTCCACCATCAGCGGCCTTAGTTTCAGCCGCTATGCCCCGAAGCTTGGAACCCCCCTACCCAATCCCTACCCCTCTTTCAGATCATGACTGAAGACCTTCCTCTTCGGCCATGTTTACTTTCTCCTCCACCCGCCCCGGCTCGGGGCCTGAGGGACAACGCACCCGGAGAGGAGAGGCCAGAGCAAGGGCAGAGAGCCCAGCGCAGGGCCAGAGAAGCATATACCGATGAGGAGAGAATTGGAGAATTATTGAAGAAATGGAAGCTCTAACATGACATAAAAAACGGACTTGTTGACTGTGTCCTTACCGACATCCTCAAAACAGTCTCCGCCTGGCTCTGGTGAAGGACTTCAGGGTGTGGAAGGCTTTATATTTTTGTCTCTGCTGTCGTTAACAGAGGTCTTTCTCTCTCTTCTGTCTCTCCCTCTCTTTCTCTGAGACCCTCTCCCCACCCCTCTCTGTCTCTCTCTCCAGTGCGGACTGACAGTTGTCACCCAGGCCCCTGACATCGAGATCCCCGGAAGAACCCCACCCGCCGCAGAAGCTGATAGTCGGCAAACTATCAACTGCTCCTGCTCTAAGGGAGAGAAGGTAAACGCTGGCTTGGTCTCTCTCTCTCTCTCTCTCTGTCTCTTTTTGTCTGTGACTGACTCTGTGTCTCTCTGCGTCTGCCACTGTATCTCTGTGTGTCTCCCTCTGTATCTGTCACTGTCACTCTCACTGTCTCTCTCTTTGTCCGTCACTGTCTCTCTCTGTCTGTCACTATCTCTCTATGTCTTTCTGTGTTTCTGTGTTTTTCTGTGTCTGTCACTGTCTCTCTCTGTGTCTGTCACTGTCTCTCTCTGTGTCTGTCACTGTCTCTCTGTGTCTTTCTGTGTCTCTCTCTCTGTCTGTCACTGTCTCTCTCTGTGTCTGTCACTGTCTCTCTGTGTCTGTCTGTGTGTCTCACTCTGTGTCTGTGCGCTCAATGGAAAGCTATGCAGTTTTCGCTGGTTAGACTCCAGCGGTTACACCCAACGCACACTCTGGTCCCCAAGCCTTGGATCTTCCCCACGTAGCGTAACGGTCAGCACGCTTGCCTTGCAAGTTAGAGGATCCGGGTTTGATTCCCGGTCAGGGCGAAATTCCCTGCTCACCTTCCTCCACACGCCTCTGTTTACCCGGCAGCAAGTAGGAGCCCGGTTGTTAGTCAATTGGCGGATCGCTTTCCGGGGGTGATAATCTCTGAAAACGTTAGACATCTTTCCTTACTCCATATGCCTGCCTTGCCTACCTCGCAATCAGTAGGAACGCGGTGATTAATTGATTGGCGAATTGCTTTCCAGGGGTAATAATCCATTTAAAAAAATAATAATTTGTTCACCCAATCCATGACTGTCTGTGGCTCACTGCTGTGCACTATTGCTGCGTTTAACCCATATATAGTCAATTCATCTTAGAAGCCCTTTGAGGCATCTCGAAGACGTGATGAGGCGCTATATCACATGCAAGGATTATTATCATAGTGTTTTAAGACAAAGCACTGACAGACAAGTTTTGCTGCTACTTGTGAAGCTATGACCACCCGACCAGATAGGGCTTTGGCTTGCAGGGTTAAAGGGAGCTGAGTGGTAGGATTCCCTGCCCCCATTGACTAGTCTGCCCTTTCAATTCCTGCTGATGAGCCAACCTGGGCTGTGCCGTCATCAGTGGTGACCTGATGACCTGGAAGGTGGCCATTTTCTCTCACCTGACGTGATTTGGGATTGGGCCTCGATGACCGTGTTAGAAAGAAGGTCGCCCAGCAATTCATTTCCTATTTACGACGAACATTTTTCCGCAGCAAAAGTTTTGGCTGTTGCATTAAATGTCCTCCGTCTCATGCTCTGACTGTTCCCTTGTGTTCCTCCACAGGGCAGCTTTGGACAAGCGGGGCGTCCAGGTCCAAAGGTCAGTACTGGTGGTTCGCTGTGAATGTTTCTACGTGCAAACGTTTCACCCACAAAACACAGTCACTGCACTTTTACAGTAAACCTTAGAGACATCCTGTCCTACTGATGTGAAAGGCACTGTATTAATGTATCGTGCATTGTGTACTTGCCTTGCTCCAGCTCAGCATCAAGCTCCATCACCGTCCAGCGCTCCAAGATGGTACCAATTAATTCTGTGGCTTAGTGGCTAGAGCGCTCGCCTCGCAAGCAAGAGGACCTGGGTTCGATTCCCGGCCGGGTGAAATGTCGGGCATGTTTCCTTACCCCACGCGCCTCTGTTTACCGAGCCCGGTTGTTTTTCTGGGGATAATAATTCCAAAGAAAATTGGACACCTCAATCCACGACTGTTTGTGGGACGCTGCTGTGTGCAATTGGCGGCCGCGTTTCGCCCACAAAACATACAGTCAATTCACCTTACAGTATGTTCTGTGAAGCGCTTTGAGACGTCTCGAGACATGATAAGGCGCTGTATCAAATGCAAGGATTATTATTATTATTATAAATTGCAAGTTGTTGTCTCCCTTACGCAACTCAATGAGGTCCTCTCGGAAACATCTCTTTCTGAGGCTGAAGAGCCACAGCTTGTCTTAATCGCTGGCAGAATAGTATTAAATATTAAAATAATAAATAGTATAATAATAGTATAATAATATTATTATTATTTCTTGCTGTTAACAGGGAGACAGAGGTCAACCGGGATTTCCTGGCCCCAAAGGAGAAAAAGGAGATACGGTAGGCCCCTTACATCACAAAATCAGTTTGAATGAAGAAGACCCTTCATCCCCAATCTCATCCCTCCAGAACACTAGCCCTACCATCCCATCATCACAGCATCCAGCTACTTTTTAAATGAGTCCCAATGTCTGGGTCTGAACCACCCTTCCGGTTCCAGTCGTTAATTACCCTCTGGGTAAAGATATACTTCCTGGTGTAAGTCCTGAAATTGCCCCTTTACGACTCTGTGTCTGTCTGTGTCCTCATTCACTCTGTGGCTGTCTGTGCGACTCTGTGGCTGTGCTGCAGTGTCCGTCCGCAAAACACACGAACAATACTCTACGGTAAAATCCTGTGATGTGCTTTGGGATGTCTCGATGCTGTAGCAAACGGAAGGAACATTCTTAATCCGAATCTGTCTTGTGACCCATTGCCAACTTGTACTGATACACTGATATGACACATTGCACCTCCCTTGCCCCCTGTAAGACCGTTGCCTTTGGTCATCTTCTCTCCTCCACCCTCCTCGCCCTCCACCTCCTCTGATCCCAACCCATAACTCAGGTGCAAACCCCTCATTGTCCCAAAGGCACTGTATAAATGCAATTTGTTGTTGTGTTAGCCCGTATTCCCATTGGCGGACAGCCTGTCAACACTATCTTTTCAATTGCAGGTGAGCTCGAGCCAGTTGACAGTGGAACGAGGGGCAAAGGTACGTCACAGTGCCTCCGTTGTGTATTATTGGAGCTTCTCTCTGCACCATCCAGCGAGACATCCACCTCCTGTGCCTCACAGACGCGGGGATAACAATAACATAATAATAATCCTTGTATTTGGTATAGCGCCTTATCCTGTCGTCGAGATGTCTCAAAGCGCTTCACAGAATTTACTGTGAAGTGGATTTGACCTTGTGTTTTGTGGGCGAAACGGGGCAGCCAGTTTGCGCAAAACAATGTCATACAAAAGGCCGTGGAGTGAGTGACCAGTTGGTTTCGTTTGGGTGATTGTCGGCCAGGACACGGGGAGTGCGTGGGATCTTAAAAATCCACCTGAACAGACACGAACAGAATCTCGGTTTAACGTTTCATCAAAGGACGGAGCCTCTGACAGTGCAACCCACCCCCAGCGCCGCATTGGAGAGTCAGCTTAGACCTCGTGATTCCAAGTCCCGCCTGGAGCTTGAACCCACAACATTCTGACTCGGAGGCGAGAATGCTACCACCGATCCAGGCTGATACACGTGGGACGGGAAGCAGTGTAAAAAAAAGCCCATAGGTGGACCTAAAAGATCCCGCAACACTACTTAAAAAGAGAAGGGAGTTTCAAACCCCCATCCCACCCCCACCCTAAACCCCTCCATCCCACCCAACCCCTTCCCTCGGTGTCCCAGCCAACAATGTTCCAGATAAAATCGGGCACTCACTTCATGGCTGTTTGTGGGACATTGTTGCGTCCAAACTGGCTGCTGGGTTTTGCCCACAAAACGCACACAGTGGCCCTACTTTGCAATGTAACCTGTGAAGAGTTTTGCAGCTCTGTCTCCCTGCGTAATCATTTAATTTAATTTAAATCTGTTAATCTGTAATTGAATTAATCTGCGAAATTCGGACGTACTAAGGCGCTGTGTCAGATGCGAGGGTTATTATTCCTGGTGTTTGCCCATTCATGTCCCTCCACTGTACGTTGACAGGAGGTGGTTCCGTTGGGCCTTCGTGTGATGCGAGTTACCGGCTGATTTCCACAGCCATTCGTTTCATACCCTTCGGGACCACTACACTTTATGGAGCTACTTTAGCTCCTGTGGTAACTGACGCCACCTTGTAATAACACAGCCGGCGCCTGACACCTGTCGCTTATCAGCTCTTTCTAATCGACTGCATCTGACGTCTGAGGCTACACTTGAGATCTCTCTGTTAATTCATAAAAATTATAAATAAACCTGTTGGCTGGAGCCCAAGTCGCTGCCAGGATTAACCACGTTTGTTTAGGACCCGAAATTGCTTCATTTTCACACGTGAGGCTGACAAGGGATAGCAGCGCGTTGTCGGAGGCGTCGTTCTTCAGTTCACATGGCAGAATTTCACAGATTAATTCAATCACAGATTAACAGGTTTAAACCGAGGTCCCGTCTCTACCTGTTCAGGTGAACGTTAGAGATCCCGCATCGCTATTGGAAAAGCCATGGGAGTTTCTCTCTCCCAATGTCCTGCCTGACAATTCCCCAGGATAAAATTGCTCAGTCACTTCAGGGCTGTTTTTGTTGGACGTTGCTGTGTACATATCGACTGCCCCATTCACCACAGTCACTACGCTTCACGGTAGACTCCCGTAACCTAGTGGTTAGCGCGTTCACCTTGCAAACGAGAGGACCCGGGTTCGATTCCTGGGCGCAGCGAAACCTTAGGCAAGTTTCCTAGGACAATAAGAATTTGGTCACTCAATCCAGGATTATTTTCCAACCCGGGGCTTGAACCGAGAACCTTCTGATTCAGTGTTAACTCAAAGTGTTAGAGCACTCTTCCTGCAAGCGAGAGGACCCGGGGTTCAATTCCCGGGGAGGCAAGTTCCTTACTCCACATGCCCCTGTTTAGCTTGCAGTAAGTAGGAACCCGGTTGTTGGTCAATTGGCAGATTGCTTTCCAGGGGTAATAATCCTTCCAAAAACAAAAATAATAATTTGGTCCATGAATGTGTGTAGGAGGCTGCTGCGTGCAATTGGCTGCCAATGTTTTGCTAAGCACTTTGAGACGTCACAGTGACGTGATAAAGCATTATATCAAATGCAAGGATTATTTTTATTTTAACAGGGAGCGATGGGCCTGCCTGGACTAAGGGGGACGGATAATAATAATAATCCTTGCATTTGATATAGCGCCTTATCAAGCCTTCAACACGTCTCAAATCGCTTCACAGAATATACTCTAAAGTGAAATGATAGTATATTTTGTGGTAGAAAATAACGTTTTGCCCTGTCAGGATACAAACCAGGTCTCTTGCTTGCTTGGCGAGTGCTCTAACTACTGAGCTACTGAACTCCGTGAGATGGAGCCAAAGGCACAAAGGTATCGATTCAAAAGTATTTACATCTCTAAACAAAATGTATTACTTCCTCAGAGAGGATCTTAATCAGGTTTAGAAGGTGTTACTGTCTCAGGGGAGAATCTCAATCTCTCCACAACCCTCAATCCTAAACTCTTATCAGCCCAACTCAGTCACTCACACTCTCGTCTTCGGTTCAAAACCCACGTTGAGGACTTTGAGCTCACATCAAGACCGACGTTTCAGCGCATTGCTGGGGGAAGTGATGCATTGTCGGAGGTGCCGTCATTCTGATGAGACGTTGAACTGAGGCTCTGTTCAGGTGGATGTTAAAGATCCTGTGGTGCTATTAGAAAACAGAAGGGAGTTTCTCTTGCCTGGTGTCTTGGCTGACAATCCCCCGGTTAAAATTGGTCATTCATTTTACAGTCGTCTGTGGGGCGTCGCGGTGTGCAAATTGGCTGCTGCATTCACCCAGAAAATACAGTCACTACACTTTACAGTAAATCCTGTGAAGTGTTATTAGGTGTTTCGACGTGAAAGATGCTGTTTCCAATGTAAGGATTGTTGTTATTGTTAACCTTAATCACCCGAATACTGTTCCAACTCATTTTAGTGCCAGTGGGAAACAAATTGATTAACCCCTTCCTTCCTTTCCTCAATTCCCCTCCTCTCCTCTCCTCTCCCAGACAGTGCTATAGATGACAAAGCTATGCCATTTTAACTGGTTAGACTCCAGCAGATACCCCAACGCACACTTTGGGGTACCCAAGCCTTGGCTCTTACCAATACTCTCCGGAATTAGGTAAGCAGAATACGTCCCTCCAGGGAGGAGGAGAGTGCGCATTCCATTCCGACAATCCCTCTCTGGAGTTTCCATGTGGGATGCATGGAGTTCTCAGTTTGGTTTGGATTCTCTGAAGCACGGAGATGAGTTTCCGAACGTGTCAGGCTGTAAATCGGGTTGTCCCAGTATAATTCCAGCCTGCCCTTATCGTAATCCATTCTCTCTTGGTTTCAGGGCGATGCAGGAATCCAGGGATTGGCGGGACCTCCTGGCCCGACAGGACCTAAGGTAAGACTGACCTCAAGTGACCCTTGATCTCCGTGGTGGTAACACTGACTAGGAACGTAAGGACGGGTGGGGGACGCCATTAACCCATCTCTGTACTTTTATTACATCGTAAGGTCAGCCTGGCTCAGTGGTAGCGCTCTTGCTTCTGAGTCAGAAGGTTGTGGGTTCAAGCCCCACATCAGGACTTGCAATCACTTAATCTAAGCTGACACTCCAATGCAGTGCTGCATTGTCGGAGATGCCGTCCTTCAGATGAAACATTAAACCGAGGCCCCGTCTGTGCCTGTTCAGGTGGATGTTAAAGAACCCGCAGCGCTATTGGAAAAGAGAAGGGAGTTTCTCTCTCCTGGTGTCCTGGCCCACAATCCCAAATATAAAATTGGTCAGTGATATCACAGCTGTTTGTGGGATGTTGCTATGCTCGAATTGGCTGCTGTGTTCGCTTAGAAAACACTTTACAGTATGCCCTGTGAAGGCATCCGAGACGTGCTCCTAAATTGAGGTTTACTATATTAAACGTAAGGAGTGTTGTTATTTCTAAGTCACCGAAGAGACAAAAAGCCTTGAAATTGGCTTAATTTACGCCTCCCTTTCTGAGGTAATGGGTGGTGAGGGTGGGGGGGGGGGGTTGGGGGAGGCACAGAGGGCGAAGGTATTGCAAGAATCAAGTGAGATTTCCCATCGCTTAAACAAAAGGAATCAATTAATTCGCATACAGGCGCTGTTTTGTGGAAGTTTAGAGTTAATGGGTACTGAGTAAAATTTAGTCAAACAGAACCAGTGTTAACGGAGCCGGTCCCAGCTCTGTCTTGCCAGACCTTCGAACAGCAAGATTTGTTATAATGCAAGTCAGCAACTGGGCTGTCTGTGCCGGCCAACATTACGAAGCTTGCCAGCCAGCACTTACTATAGAGTCCAGTCGCGTAGTGGTTAGAGCGCTCGCCTTGCAAGCGAGAGGACCCGGGTTCGATTCCCGGGGGGTTGGGGGTGGGGGGGTGGGGGTGGTGAAACCTCAGGCAAATCTCCTTACTCCACGTGCCTCTGTTTACCTGTTTGTGGAGTGCTGTAGCTCAGTGGTTAGAGCACTCGCTTTGCAAGTGAGAGACCTGAGTTCAATTCCCGGCAGAGGGCGAAACCTCGGGCAAGTTTCCTTACTCCACACAGAGCCTAATAATAATCCCTCCAAAACCCAAAACAATAATAAATTGGTCATTTTCAATCTACGACTGTTTGTGGGATATTGCTGTGCGCAATTGGCTGCCGCATTCGCCCACAAATATACAGTCAATTCACTCTACAGTGTGTTCTGTGAAGCGCTTTGGGATGTCCTCCCGACGTGAAAAGCGCTCTATCAAGTGCAAGGATTATTATTATTATTATTATTATTATTACTATTATTATTGTTATTATTATTATTATTATTACCTAGCAGTGAGTAGGAACCTGATTGTTAGTCAATTGGCTTCCGCATTTTCCAGGGGTGATAATGCCTCAAAAAAACAATGTGGTCACTCAATCCACAGCTGTTTGTGGGACACTGCCGTGCGCCACTTTTCACTCACAACATACGCAGTCGATCCACTTTACAATATATTCAGCTGTCGGGCCTTCAGTTTGTTGTGGTTTCCTCTTTGACCGTGCCTATGGTCAACTCCCCCTCACCTCTCCTGCCTTGCGCGGTGGTTACACTGTGAGACGCTCTGAGACGCAATCCTGTGCGAAGGCGCGCTGTATAAATGTAAATCATTCATCCGATCAGCCTTGGCATTATCTGCTTTGTGTTTCCTTGCTGAGTCCCACTTGCTGGCTCTCAGCCTGGCTCAGTCGGTAACACTCCGGCCTCTGAGTCACCAAAGCTGTTGACTTAAGCTCCGCTTTGGGGAGCTCACAGTCCAGGCTGATGCTCCAGTGCAGTGCTGGTGGAGTGCTGCACTGTCAGCGGCGGCGCCCTTCAGATGAGACGTTACACCGAGGCTCTGTCTGTGCCGGTTCAGTTGGACGTTAAAGATGCCGCTGTTGGGAAAATATGCGGTTGATATTTTGTGCACCAGGTATTTTGTTAAGCCATTCCCGAATAGGCTTATTAACAGTCCCAGTTGTAACCACGATTAGAAGAACCGTGTTTGTTTCACATTGCCAGATACATCCGCGTTTAATTTGTAGATCGCTATGTTTTCTGATCTCCTCTGGTTTCTTATTTCTTACGTTGTGATCGCTTGGGATAATAATAATTATCCTTGCCTTTGATGTAGTGCCTTACACGTCTTCGAGACGTTTCAAAGCACTTCACTGAATACACTGTAAGGTGAATTGACCGTATAATTCGTGGGTGAAATGCGGCAGCCAATTGCGCACAGCGCTGACTAAATCACTATTTATTATTTATTTCTTTTGAAGAGATTATTACCCCCGGAAAAGCGATCTGCCAAGCGACTAACAACCGTTTTTCCACTTACTGCTAGGTAAACAGAGGCATGTGGAGTCAGGAAACTTGCCCAACGTGTCACCCTGCCGGGAATCGAACCCGGGTCCTCTCACTTGTGAGGCGAGTGCTCTAACCACTGAGCTACAGGATTCCACAATGATTTGTAAATATTGATCTTTTATTGACAGGGAGATCGTGGCCAGCCTGGGGAGCGAGGGATGGAAGGCTTCGTTGGGCCCCCGGTGAGTATGTGCTTTGTATCTCACACGCTCACAGCAGAGCTTCAGATGAAGATGAAGTCCTTCAGTTCCTCAGATCTCTTGCACCCCTTCCACCTGCCAGAGAGACCCCACTCCTCCCAGCCCCTACCCCTCCTCTCACCATTACCTACCCATGTCACGAATGATACCAAGGCTAAAAGGATTAAATTATGAGGACAGGTTGCGAAAACTTGTCTTGTCTTCCCTTGAGTTTAAAACATTGAACGGTGATCTAATTGAGGTGTTTAAGATGATAAAGGGATTCGATAGGGCAGATACAGAGAAACTGGGAAACCAGACCAAGGGGGCATCGTCTTAAAATCGACCTAGGCCATTTAGGAGTGAGATCAGGAAGCACTTTTTCACACAAAGGGTAGTGGAAATCTGGAAATCAAAAGGCAGTGGATGCTGAATCCAGTCACGTTGTCAAGACTGAGGTGGATAGATGTTTGTTAGGTCAGGGTATAAGGGACATGGGGCAAAGGTGAATAAATGGAGGTGCAGATCAGCCATGATCTAATAGAACACGCTTGAGGGCTAAATGGCCGACCCCTATTCCCCATTCCTCGCCCCTGACTGGTGCCCCTATTCCATCTCTTTCCCTCTTTCCTGACCCTTCCTCCACCCCTGTCCTGTGTCCTATTGCCCAGAACGTTCTGTGGAATTGCACTTCATGTCCCTAACCCTCTTGTCCTTGCACCCTTGCTCGAACGGTTCTGGGTTGGTTTCTCAATTCCATTCGATTTGTTGAGGGCAGAAATCAAACCAAGGTCCTCAGAGGTGAAAAGCTCAATCCTTGGCCAGTTTTAGCAATCAGAGGCTGGACTCTTTTTCCTTCAATAAACCACGAGAGGCCGATCGTGAAAAAAAAATCTGAGAAATAGCTGCACTCGAGATGATCACAACATCACAAGATCTGTATCGAATGAAGAAGACCCTTCGGCCTATCTGATCTCATTCCTCCAGAACCCCCAAACCCCCTCCAGCACAGCATCCAGCTGTTTTTTAAACAAGTCCCAGTGTCCTGAACCAACCTTCCTGGCATTCCTGTTCCAGTCGTTAATTACTCTCTGGGTAAAGAAACACTTCCTAGTGTCTGTTCTAAATTGCCCCTTTACACCTCTAAACCTGTGTCCTCTTGTTCTTCTGTCTCGGTACATCCGAAAGTATTACTTTTTCAATCCCATTTATAATGATAAACATCTCTAAGAAGTCCTATCTGAGTCGTCTTCTCTCAGGACTGAAAGCCTAAGCTTGTCTAATCGTTGGGACGTCCTTCTGAGGTGAAAGGCGCTGTGTAAATGTAAATTGTGTTGTAAATGTAAAGGATATCAAGGACTTGGTAAAGGTGCAGAGGAGATTTACCAGAATGGTTCCAGAGAGGAGGGACTTAGTTATGTGGCGAGACTAGATAAGCTGGGATTGTTCTCCTCAGGGCAGAGAACGTTAAGGGTAGATTTAATAGAGGTGTTCAAAATTATGAGGGGTTTTGATAGAGTAGATAGGGAGAAACTGTTTCCACTGGCGGGTGAGTCAGTAGCCAGAGCACATAGATTTAAGATAATTGGCAAAAGAACCAGAGGGGAGACGAGGAGAATTTTTTTTTTACACAGAGTTGTTACGGTCTGGAATGCACTGCCTGAAAGTGTGGTGGAAACGGATTCAATAACAACTTTCACAAGGCAATTGGATAGGTTCTTGAAAAGGAAAAGTTTGCAAAGATATGGGGGAAAGAGCGGAGAAGTGGGACTGAGCTATGATTCTATGTGAGTGCTGGCTGCTCTTCGGGGCAGAGTGTGACTTGGTGTCCTTGTGGTTTCAGGGCATGCAGGGCGAGCGAGGTCTGAAGGGCTCAAGTGGCAAGAAGGTAAGAGGTTTCATAAATTGTTTAATAGCGTGTGTCAGCCCGGCTCAGCGTGTGTCAGCCCGGGTCAGCGTGTGTCAGCCCGGCTCAGTGTGGGTCAGCCCGGCTCAGCGTGTGTCAGCCCGGCTCAGTATGGGTCAGCCCGGCTCAGTGTGGGTCAGCCCGGCTCAGTATGGGTCAGCCCGGCTCAGTGTGGGTCAGCCCGGCTCAGGGAGTGTCAGCCCGGCTCAGCGTGTGTCAGCCCGGCTCAGCGTGTGTCAGCCCGGCTCAGAGTGTGTCAGCCCGGCTCAGGGAGTGTCAGCCCGTCTCAGCGTGTGTCAGCCCGGCTCAGTGTGTGTCAGATACTGCTCTGTGTCAATTGCTGTGTTCACCCACAAAACGCACACTTATTACAGTAAGACCCTGTGAAGTGTTTTGAGATGTACTTCTGACAGGAAAGGCACTCTATCAAATGTGGAGAATATTATAATAATTATTATGATTAATGTGTTCCATTCAATATGTTTGGTTTCCATTTGTCCGCTATGAAAGTTGTAGACACAGATTCACTAGAAGGAGGGACTCTTTTGGGGAGAGCACCCTCTCTTCTGGAGAGTGTGTGTGTGTGTGTTCCTTTTTGGGGAGAATGCACCCCCTTTTTTTGCCAGAGGGTTAATCATAATAATCCTTGCATTTGATATAGCGCTTTATCACACCGTTGAGACCTCGCAAAGTGCTTCATAGAATATACTGTGAAATGAATTGACTATATTTTACGGGCAAAACACGGCAGCCATTTGTGCACAGCCGTGTCCCACAAACAGTACCCCGGAAAGTGATTTGCCAGTCGACTAACAAGTGGGTTCCTGCTTACTGCTCGGTAAACAGAGGCACGTGGAGTAGGAGAATCGAACACAGGTCCTCTCGCTTGGGAGGCAAGTGCTCTAACCACGACACCGCAGGACTCCACTGAATTCAAAAACAAAATCATAAAGAGATTGAGTCCTGTTTTTCCAAACAGTAAGGCAACATTCTCAGTCGTTGCCCATCTGGCCTCTCCGCCTCACTTTAACCTCAGAATAGTTTCCTCGGCTGTTGTGTGTAAGGAGCCTTTTTCTCTCAGGATGTCTGTGTGGGTGACTGAATGCTTTCACTGTGTGTCATCCGAGTCAGCAGCACTCTCGCCTCCAAATACCACAGTTGTGGGTTCGAGCTCCACAATGGGACTTTGAGCTCACAGTCCAAGGCTGATACTCACAGCAGTGCAGTGCTGTGGGAGCGCCACATCGTCAGAGGTCCTTTGGATGAGACCTTAAATCCCTCGTTCAGGTGCATGTTCAGGTGGACGTGAAAGATCCCGTGGCGCTATTAGCGTCCTGGCCGACAATTCCCCAAATAAAATTGACCACTCGCTTCATGGCTGTTTGTGGGACGTCTCTGTGCCCAAATTGGCTGCCGCGTTCACTCGCAAAACACACAGCTACCCTGCTTTACAGTAAATACTGTGGAGCGCTTTGAGACATCTCAATGACACGATAAGATGCCGCGTCAAATGTAAGGATTATTATTTCTGTCTTATTGACTTCAGTGATTCATGAGGGCAGGCACGCACCCATACACACACACAATTATATTTATGCAAAAGTGATATCTTAGTTGGTTGGGATAATCATAACAATTGTTGCATTGCCCGTAACCTCTCAGACAGGGATTTACTGCAAAGGTAGTGACTATGTTTTATGTAGCAAATGTGGTACCCTAACCCTGACCAATGCAGCCTGGAGGGCATGTATTGTGGACAGTCATGAGTGGTCTTCTCATCCTCTCTCTCTCTCTCTCTCTCTCAGGGTGAAAATGGATTGGACGGATATCTTGGAAAACCCGGCCTTCCCGGAACGGAGGTGAGTGAGGATTCCGTTCCTCTGGAATTCAGTATTCTTGCACAAAATCAACAGGGTCAGAATTGTGGTACTGATGGTTTCCTAATCGCAACAAGGTGCTGGAGAGGGAGCAGCGGGATTAAAGCAGTGATACGACAGAAAGAGTGCTCCCCAGCCCGGCGCCCATCACACCAGTTCTAGCCAGGCTCCGCTGGCTCCGTAGAAGGATCGATTTCCAAATCCTCACACTTGTCTTCAAATCCCTTCGTGCCCTGGGCACTTCCCTATCTTATCCGAACTGCTTACCCTCCACCCCGCTACCCAATGCCTGCGCCCGACTGGCTCTGGCCTTCTGCACGTCCTTCATACCCTCCGTTCCACTAGCAGTGGCCGAACTTTCAGGCACTATGCTCCGAAACTCTGGAACTCTCCCTCTTGCTCCTTCCATCCCTGTCTTCAGGTCGCGTCTGAAGAACATCCTCTTCCACGGTGCCTACGGTCACCTTCGGTCACGGCTTGGCGTCGTGCTCTGCCACTGTCAAGCGCTCTGAGACTGTACCCTGCGCGAGAGGCGCTGTATAAGTTGTTGTTGTTGGTATCACATAGACTAAAAACTGCCATTCCAATGCAGTGGAGTCAGATGAGACATTAAATCCAGGTTCTGTCTGTGCCTGCTCAGGGGTACGTTAAAAATCCTGTGGCACCATTGGAAAAGAGAAGAGAAGAGAAGGGAGTTTCTCTTTCCCGGTGTCCTGGCCGACAAATTGGTCACTCTCTCCATGGTTGTTGATGGGATGTTGCTGCGTGAAAATTGCCTGCCGCGTTTGCCTACAAAATACACAGTCACTACGCTTTCACATCAATCACCGTGAAGCCCTCTGAGACATTTTGATGTTCTCGACCCTGTGGCAAATGCGAGGGGTTAAATGGAATCGGATAGGAATCATGGGGAACTGTGGACAGTTTTCAGTCTCAGTTTTGAGCCTCTTAATTAGAACAACAGCCTCAAACCCAGAATGATTTCAAAAGTATCTCAATCACACACTGGCCACAGGGAGACTCGTCTGAGCTTTACTGAGGAAATTACATTAAAATATGTTTTACAATATCATTCCTGTCTTGTGGAGTCGTGTAAGCTTTGTGGATGGAGCGCTCACCTCGCAAGCGAGAGGATCTGGCTTCGATTCCCGGTAGGGCCGAACGGTTGGGCAAGTTTTCTTACTCCACACGCCTCCGTTTACTTAGCAGTAACTCGGAACCTGATTGTTAGTCGATTGACGGATTGCTTTTCCGGGAGTAAGAATTCCTTCTTTGCTGACAGCTGTCTCCCCGGTGACCTCTGAGAAATCTCCGCTGTGCTATCTCTAACCCTATAATGTTCCTCCTTGTTCCAACCCTCCCCCGCCCACTCTTCCATGTGCACATCTGTGCAGCGCCTCATGTGTAGTAGTAAATCACTCGACAGATGTTTGTCGGAGGTGTTCCGTGCTGCTGTTTCTGAGCGCAGGACCCGGTAATGGTGGAAGGAGGGCGGGGTGGGGCTCCAGCTCCTTGTGGTCTGAATTATAATAATAATATTAATCCTTGCATTTGGTATAGCTCCTCATCGCATCGTCGAGACGTCTCAAAGCGTTTCACTGGATACACTGTAAAGTGCAGGGACTATGTATGTTGTGGGTGAATCGCGGCCGGCAGTTTGCGCACAACAGTGTCCCGCAAACAGCCATGAAGTGAGTAAACAATTTTATTTGGGGGATTGTTGGCCTGGACACCGGGAGAGAGAAACTCCCTTCTCTTTTTGAATAGCGCCACAGGATCTCTAACCTGAACAGACAGACGGGACCTCAGTTTCAGGTCTCACCACCAACAATGCAACGTACCTCCAGTACCGCACTGTGATGACAGCTTAGACGATGCGATTCCAAGTCCCAATGTGGGGGCTTGAACCCTGACTCCTCGGTGAGAGTGCTACCACTGAGCCGGGCCAAATTGGTGCCTCGAGTTGAGGGGGGGGCGGTGGGGGGAAGGGGGAGAGCAGGGAGAGACTCGTGGGTCAAGTGCCAAAGGTTAGTTTCCAATGCCAGATGGAATTTTAGGTATTTTATTTTGAAGGAGGTATTTTAAGTTAACTGGAGCTTGAAAAGCAAGAACAGGTGTGGATTTTTATTCTCAGGAACATATCCTGTCCGTAACGTCTTTCCCTATGGTATCCAAACATGATTTTTGAAGGCTGGAAAATAGGAGCGTCATTAATAACAATAATCTAATAGCTGTACCCGTTGCAGCTACGCTTGCAACCGAAGGATCTAATGCTGAGCGCAGATTTCGCAAACCACTTAACATGAACGGGCACAGACGGGACCTCGGGTTCACGTCTCATCCGACAATGCAGCGCTCCTCCCAGCATCGCACTGCAGTGTCAGACTGGACTGTGAGCTTCAAGTCCCGAAGTGGGGTTTGAACCCACAACCTTCAGATTGGGAGGCTAGAGTGTTACCAACTGAGCCAGGCTAACACAAAGCCCACAGGTCGGACAATGTCTAATAGGCTTAAGAGGGCGGACAGACAAGGGGTGGCTGAAGTGGGAAGATTACCGAGCATTTTGTGTGTCAGCATTGTCCCATAAACAGCCAGTTTTTTTTGAAGGGATTATTACTTCTGGAAAGCGATCCACCGATCAACTATAACGACCGGGTTCCTACTGACTGCGCGGTAAACAGAGGCACGTGGAGTAAGGAAACTTGCCTAAGGTTTTGCCCCGTCTGGGAACCAAACATGGGTCTTCGCTTGCTACCATCCGTACTATCTTTCCACCATTCAGGCACAGATGGATCCACCGGATCGTAAAGTTTCGAGACAGATAGGTCCACAGTCAGGGACCAGGGGAAATTTGGGGCTCGTGAAACCTCAGGAACACGCAGCACTGAGTGACAGGCCATGTGTAGGAGAGAGAGAGGAAGAGGCTGGGGCATTGGCTGGGGAATTCCTCCAGTCTGCCTCTGCTTGCTGACTTCCGCAATCCCCCTCAGTCGTTCTGGGACTCCGTGGGCCGGGTTTCGCAGGATGTGGGGATACAATTGAAATTCCAGATCGGAGAAACCTGGCTTGATACTGGGACATGCAGCCTCGAGACCAGATCACTGCGGCAATCATAGAAACATAGAAACAGGAGTAAGCCATTCAGCCCCTCGAACCTGTTCTGTCATCCTATAAGATCGTGGCTGATCTGCACCTCAAGTCCAATTACCCGTCCTTACCCTATATCCTTTAATACTCTGACCGAACAGATATCTATCCATCACAATTTTGACTATGTGAATGGATCCAGGATCCACAGCCTTTTGGGGGAGAGTTCCAGATTTCCACTACCCTTTGGGTGAAAAACTGCCTCCGAACTTCTCCGAAATAGTTTCTCTGTATCTACCCTATCGAATCCTTCTGACACCTCACCACACAAACACACAATCATTGCACTCCACACTCAATCCTTTGAGATGTCCTCCTGATGTGAAAGGGCAATGCCGTATCAAGTTGAAGGTTTATTAGTAATGATCGTTAATAATAATTTATTATTAATAAGATAGTAATCGATAAATAACCCTGGGAATTTAGCTGCTGTGTTCATCCGCAAATAAGCTCAGCCCGGCTCAATCAGTAATAATATAATAAATAAGAATCCTTGCATTTGATATAGCGCTTTCACGTCTTCTCGACGTCCCAAAGCGCTTCACAGAACACACTGTAAAGTGAATTGACTGTATACTTGTGGGCGAACGCGGCAGCCAATTGCGCACAGCAATGTCCCACAAACAGTCGTGGATTGAAAATGACCAATTTATTATTGTTTTGTTTTTTTGGAGGGATTATTATTAGGTGTGTGGAGTAAGGAAACTTGCCCAAGGTTTCGCCCTCTGCCTGGAATTGAACTCAGGTCTCTCACTTGCAAAGCGAGTGCTCTAACCACTGAGCTACAGGACTCCACAAATCTCATCTGAGACAGACAGAGGTTGTGGGTTTCAAGTCCATCTGTGCCTGTTCAAGAACCCACGGGGCTATTGGAAAAAGAGAAGGGAGTTGCTCTCTCCCGGTGTCCTGGCCAACAATCCTCAAATAAAATTGGTCACTCACTTCATAGCTGTTTGCGGGATATTGCTGTCCACAAATTGCCTCCCATGTTCACCCAAAAATACGCGGTCACTATACTTTACAGTAAAGCAGTGATATGATAAGGCCTTGTGTGAAATTTGATATCATGCTTTCAGCTTACTGTAAAGTGTAGTGACTGTGTGTTTGTGGACAAACGCAGCAGCTGATTTGCGCACAGCAATGTTCTGCAAACGGCCAAGGAGTGAGCGACCAGTTTCATTTGGAGGATTATTTCTCTTTTCCATCAGGAGAGAGAAACTCCCTTCTCTTCGTTTACGATCTCGTAACTGGCTCCTCTGAACTCCCTCCTTCCTCACGCAGAAATAGGACATATAATATATTATTATCTATTATTATTATTATTATCAGTGGGATGGCACCTCTGACAATGGAGCAAGCAACTCCCCCATCACTGTGCCCGAGCGTCAAATTATACTATGAGCTCAAAGTCCTTGACGTGGGGCCCGAACCCACAGCCTTCTGACTCACATCGGGACATTGAGCTGCCAGTCTGGACGCGGGGGGTGGTGGGGTGGTATACCACGTGCACTGACCTCTTCTTTCCTCTCCCCAGGGTCGGACTGGCAGCCCCGGGAGCCAGGGTGTCCCCGGGATTAAAGGGGAGAAAGTAAGTGCAGGGCTGCCTTGTCAGGCTGACGTCCAGCGGGAGAGACGCTACTCTCACACTGTCTCACCACATTCCAACTCACCGTATAGCCTGAAACCCCCCTCCCCAATAACTGGCTCCTCTGAACTCCCTCCCTCCCTCCCTCCCTCCCTCCCTCCCACAGAAATAGGACATTCGCTCAACTAATCCATCCGAATGATCCTCTATTCCTCTCTCCTGCACTCCTCTATTACCCCCTCCTACACCCCTATATTCCCCTCTCCTAAACCCCTCTATTCCCCTCTTCTATACCCCTCTATTCCCCTCTCCTATACCCCTCTATTCCCCTCTCCTATGCCCCTCTATTCCCCTCTCCTATACCCCTCTATTACCCCTCTCCTACACCCCTCTATTACCCCTCTCCTCAACCCCTCTCCTATACCCCTCTATTCCCCTCTCCTATGCCCCTCTATTACCCCTCTCCTATACCCCTCTATTACCCCTCTCCTACACCCCTCTATTGAATGTGAGTTGCACACTGTCACCATGGTCGTGGTGAAACTCCCTGTTTGATATGTTCCCGACTCATGTATAATTATACCCTCTCGTTATAGACTCCCCAACAAGTGAAAATCAGCCCATCAACATCCACCGTCTCGACTCCTTTCACAACTTTAAACCCCTCTATCTGCTGTGCCTCAACCTCACGCTGACTCGCTATCCAGTGGAAATAATCTTACTACAGCGCAGCCCCTCTATAGCTCTATAGCTCCTCTGTCGCTCAGGTCTCTGCGGTTCCCATTCACTGCACACGTGTGGAGCTCGGGGAGATCCTGTGCTGTTAACCCCAGTGTATGTTTATCTTTTAACCTGCCCAGGGAGAAGCTGGATCCCCAGGAACATTGGGAGATGTGGTAAGGATATGCGTCTTACATTTGCCGATCCGATCGCCCCCTCCTCGCCCAGCTTCACTGGCTCCCCATCCCCTAGAGGATCGAGTTTAAAATCCTTGTCCTCACTTTTAAAGCCCTCCGTGGTCTTCCTCCTCCCTACCTATGTAATCTCCCCAAACCCTATCACTAGCGGTCTCTAGCCAGCAATATGTCCCCTGCACTGCTCGGTCCAAGATCGGGGGTGGGATCTTTTGCCTTTCTGTCCCCAACCTCTGGAATCCCTCCATCTCGACCCCTCCCTCGCCTCCTTCGAGGCATGTTTCAAGACCTTCCTCTTTGACTGTGACTTCGGTCATCTTGCCACCACCCACCCCCACCACTTACCCACCACCCCACTTGGCTCCAGCTTGGGTGCAAACCCTTGACTGTCCAGCACCTCGGTACGTCCTCCCGACATGAAATGCAATTTGTTATTGTTGTTTTGCCGAGCACCCACGGCTGAGGCCTAGGATCAAACCCAGGGTGCCAGCCCGGCTCAGTGGTAGCACTCTCGCCTCTGGGTCAGAAGATTTTGGGTTCAAGCCCCACGTCAGGATTTGGAACCCATAAAATCCAGGCTGATGCTTCAATGCAACGCTGGGGGAGCTGTTGCATTGTTGGTGGTGGCGTCCTTCCGATGAGACATTGCTGTGCGCAAATAGGCTGACGCGTATCACCGACAAAATACACAGTCACTACACTTTTCACTATATCCTTTGAGATGTGTCGACGACGTGATGCGGCGCTCCAACAAATGCAGAGATTATTATTTTTATTATTTAGTGTTTATTTAGAGCTGAGCTGAGAAGGTTAAGGGATGACCTGACAGAGGTTGTTGAGGTAACTGAGGCAAGAGATGCTACAACAGCAACAACTTGGATTTATTTAGCGCCCTCCAAGCCGGACGGTGTCTCAGAGCGCTACCATTGAGCCAGGCTGACACTCAACAAATGAAGCCCTCATCCCTGGTAACACCTCAGGGAACATCTGACTCTGCCTTGTTCTCCTGATTGATGTCTTGTTTGGTGCTAATTGATACATATCATCATCTCTTTCAGGTACCGACTATTGAGCTGAAAGGAGAAGCTGTGAGTAGTGTTGGGCACAGTAGTATTGGTGCGTGTCAGCCTGGCTCAGGATGTGTCAGCCTGGCTCAGTGTGTGTCAGCCTGGCTCAGCCTGGCTCAGGCTCCCACTCTCTGTGACAGGCTCGATCGGGTCTGATTCCTGAGCCAGGCGGGTCATGTTAACGACCGCACAGCCGGCCTGGCTCAACGGCAGAATTTGGAGGTACAGACCAGTCACTGGGGGCAGGGAGTCATCCCACTCAGCTCCTGTTAACCCTGCATGCCAAAGCCCTCGTGAGCACGGTAGTCCTAGCTGGCGGTAAACCCTTCTGGTGTGAAAGGCGCTGTATCAAATTTAAGGGTTATTATGATTGTGTGTTTCTTCACTTGACCGTAACTGAGACTTTCTGTTATTACACAGGGACCCCCGGGCCCCATAGGTCCTCATGGGCCGCCCGGCTCCATGGTGAGTAATAAGAACACAGCCCTGCGTTACACCGTTATAACACAGCACCTGCGGAATAGGATGAGAGTAGAAAGCTCCAGTGGGGGAGTGAGCACCAGCACAGACACGATGCGGAGAGAGAGCAGGGAATGAGATTAAAGTAGAGAGCTCGATTGGAGCAACGATCACCAGCACAGACACAAGTTGTAAACTCTATGGGTCTTTGGTTGAGATGAGATTTATTGTTGTTATTGTAGGGACCTCCAGGTCGGGATGGGACGGATGGCGCACCTGGGTTTCAGGGGCCGAGGGTAAGTAATGATTTCATTATTAACCAGAGAGAGAGAGAGAGAGAAGCGTATGCTTTCCATCACAGTCAAGGGAGTTTCCACGTGTAGGGTGACATACATATGTGAACCCTCAGTCGAGTTTGGAGACCCTTGAGCACTGTGATGGGTTTCTGTGTGTGTCAGTCACTCGGCTGATCTCGGTGATGGGTTTCTGTGTGTGTCAGTCACTCGGCTGATCTCGGTGATGGGATTCTGTGTGTGTCAGTCACTCGGCTGATCTCAGTGATGGGTTTCTGTGTGTGTCAGTCACTCGGCTGATCTCGGTGATGGGTTTCTGTGTGTGTCAGTCACTCGGCTGATCTCGGTGATGGGTTTTCACATATCCAATTCCACTTTCTGTAATCTACTTGATTCTCCTGTGCACATTTCAGGAATTCTTCCCCCTTCTTACCCCTTACACTGTTTCCTCCCCCCAGTCTATCACTGGATAATTGAAGTCCCCCATTACCACTACTCCATTGTTTTTACATCTTTCTGAAATTTACTTGTAGATTTGCTCGTTCCTACTATTTGGTGGCCTATAGTATATACCCAGCAGCGTAACACCTCCCCTTTTGCTCCTTAACTCTTAACCAAATAGATTCAGGTGGGCAAAATAATCAAGTAATTTCTGCATCAAATATTTATTTCCACGCCATGTACACAACCACAACAACTTGCATTTATATCGCTCAAGGTAGCTTCTGGGAGCGCTGAACAGTGGCCGAGGAAGGGAGAGGGGGAGGCGGCCATAGGTCAAAGAGGTAGGTCTTGAGGGATTATTATCAGGTGTGCGGAGTAAGGAAAATTGCCCAAGGTTTCGCCCTGCCGGGAATTGA
The DNA here is from genome assembly GCF_018977255.1 of Callorhinchus milii. Lineage (NCBI taxonomy): Eukaryota > Metazoa > Chordata > Chondrichthyes > Chimaeriformes > Callorhinchidae > Callorhinchus > Callorhinchus milii. The sequence continues at coordinate 2,999,791 of NW_024704743.1, read as the reverse complement.
ACCCAGGTCTCTCGCTTGCAAGGCGAGCGCTCTAACCACCGAGCTACCGGACTCCACGCTGCCTGTAAAGTGCTTTGAGACTTCTGCACGTGAACGGTGTTTGAGTGCAAATTGTTGTTTTTGTTGATGTTGTTCTAAACCTCTTTTGTAAAGCAACCGTGACTTCAGCGCCTGGACCCTGATAACGTTCTGTGTAATCCAAATGCTCCTGGCGTCTCTCGCTGTTTTTTTTTTCTGGAGAATGATTTTCTGTCATATTATTGCTGTCAATTTTTAACGCCCTCCATCTGTGTCTCACGTTCTCTAGGGCAGGAAGGGTGACCCAGGGCTGCCAGGGGCTCAGGGCGGAGTTGGCCCTCCGGTGAGTAACACGTCCTGTCTTCCTTCTTTCAGATGCACGGACACGGTGACACACAGACACTCTGCTCTCTCTCCCCCATGGTGTCTGTGCTGGTCTCGCTCCCCTACCGGAGCTCTCTACTCTAATCCCATTCCCTGCGCTTTCCCATTCACATTATTTTCCGTCAAATATCCAATACCCTGATGAATATTTAATCCCTGGGAATATTTCTAATTGTTTTCAGGCTAAACAACGTGTGTTAATTGTGAGACGTCACCAACTGGTGCTCGAAGCTCAATCTGAGTGGGGAAATGTCTCCCTCTACTGACCAATGCTTACAACAAGACTCACCTGAACTCGGGTTCCCAGCCAGAACCATCAAGCGCTTCGGGTCTCTCCCCCCCGACTGTGCAAACTGTATTGTGAAGCACTAAGATTTGGTCAAGGTCATCGGTTAATCAGATCCTCCTCTTTGTAGGGAGCTGAAGGACAATCCGACGTTGCCGGGCCCCCGGGATCTCCAGGCGAGCAGGTGAGAGTTTACGGAGAGTATTAGGCACGGGTTGGCGAGAGCCAAGGCTTGGGAAGCTCAGAGTGTTCGTTAGGGTAACTGCTGGAGTCTAACCAGCTAAACCTGCATAGCTTTCCATTGAGAGCGCTGTCTGGCAAGCTTTCCGGGTGTTTGTCCAGCTAGGACGATCAGGGCTTTGGTCACAGGGTTAACAGGAGCAGAGTGGGATGATTCCCTGCTCCCAGTGACTGGTCTGCCCTTCCAGGTCCTGCCAATGACTGAGGCTGGACCTGTACTGTCAGCGGAGGGCTGGCTCGATTCCGACATTCCTGTGCCAAATATGTCACCTTGGAGCCAATTCAACCCCAAAGAGGACCTCAGGTAGACAGTCCCAAGCTGCTCGATAGAACATCTGACAAAAAGAACAAGTGACAAAAAAAAGAATCATAGCAAACCATTCCACAATCTCCGAGGCCCAGAAAGGCAAACCAAACAGTAGAAACACAGCGTCCAGTGTGAATGACAATTTCAGGACCTGCAAGTTATGGTGGAGTGGGGGGGGGGGGGGGGAAGGTGGCTGAGGAGAGGATGGTTGAAAGCATGGTCAAAAAGATAGATCTTAAAGCTTGCTGCCAATGATGCTGTTTGCTGTTTTATTTCTCAGGGTTTGCCCGGTGAAATTGGATTGCCAGGAAAACCAGGACTAGTGGGAGAACCGGTAAGGAATGGCACACGCGGTGTGGTGCGGTGCGGTGTCATGTGATGGGGTAGGGTGCGGTGGGGTGGGGTGGGGTGGAGTGCGGTGAGACGCGGTGCGTGTTGTATAGCTCGCAGACCAGATTTAATGGATGAAGAAACATTTTTTCAGAATAATTAATTCAACCATAGGCTGCTCCCACAGTCCACCTACGCTCCAGTGCAGTGCTGGGGGAGCACTATATTGTTGGAGGTGCTGTCCTTCGGGTGAGACATTAAATTGAGGTCACTGATGCTCTGAGATGCTACCTCGCATGTAGACGGCTTATACAAGTTGTTGCCCTCCTATTTTTTCCTGTTCCGGTGGACGTTAAAGATCCCTCGGCGCTCTCGGGAGAAGAGGAGGGAGTTTCTCTCTCCTGGTGACCTGGCCAACAGTAAATATTGTCCGTTCTCTTGAAATTACATGGAGCAATTTCGACTCTGCTTTTGTTTATAAATACGCAGTCACTACATCTAAACCAAATCAAGCTGTGTTTTTTTTGCTGGTTGGACTCCAGCAGTTACCCCAACGCAGACTCTGGGGTCCCCAAGCCTTGGCTCTCGCCAACCTGCGCCTAATACTTTCTGGGATTAGGGAAGCGGGATGGGTCCCTCCAGGGAGAGAGAGAGAGAGAGAGAGAGAGAGAGAGAGAGCGCATTCCATTCCAACAACCTATCTCTGGGATTTCCATGTGTAGGTGGGAGACGTGGAATTCTCAGTTCGGTTTGGAGATCCTTACGCAACGGTGGAGGGTTTCCGCATGTGTCAGACACACGGCTGACCAAAAAAAAAGTTAAATAAAATCTCTGTAAAGTGCTTTAAGATATCTCAGCACTTTATCGATTGCAAGGGTTATTATCGTTATTATTATTATAATAATAATAAAACTTCCTTAGTTCTATGGTCGCCTCCCTCTGCTTCCGGCTCGGCATCGCAATGCTCCACTTTTAAGCGCTCCGAGACTCTGCCCAGCCCGAAGGATTCTTTGTAAATCAAGCTGTTGTTCTTGTTCACATAATAAAAATAATAATATTCTTGCGTTCGATATAGCACCTTATCACGGCATTGAGACACCTCAAAACGCTTTGCAGGACATGTATTTTAGGGGCGAAGTGCAGCAGCCGGTTGGCACATAACAAGGTCCCGCAAACATGCGAGTGACCGATTTTGTTTGACGGGGGAGAGAGAAACTCCCGTCTCTTTTCGAGCAGTGCCATGTGATTTTTGACATCCGCTTGAACAGGACCTCCGTTTAAGGTCTCTTCCGAAGGGACGTCACCTCAGACATAGGTTTCGGTTGAAGGATCTTCTTAACCTTAACCTGACCTAATCTTGTGATCTTCTGTCCTCGGGATTAACCTCTGCCTTCTTCCTTCAGGGCTCCCCAGGGGCGGACGGGAATCATGGTTTGCTTGGGATTCCAGGAGGCAAGGTTAGTGACTGACTTGAGATAGACGTCTCTTTACGTAAAACTGGAAAATGGATGGGCGAATGTCTCACTCGCTGCTCTGGTTTTGTGTGCTTGTTGTCTACTATATAATAACACGTTCAGCCGGCAGTGGAGCATTGGGGTGTCCAGACAGTTTCTCAAAAGATTCCTCCAATACATCTTACCTTCCCTTTCCTTTTCCTCCCTCCCACCCCCAACTATGCCCGTGTGCTAACAACCATACCATTGATTCGGTGAAGAAAACACTTCGGCCCTCCGGAACGCTCACCCCACCATCTCCCCCCCCCCCCCCATTCAACAACAACAACAATAACAACAAGGTTCCATTTATAGAGCGCCTTTCACGTCGGGAGGACGTCCCAAGGCGCTGTACAGTTGGGTCAGGACCCGAGCATTGGGGGGGAAATGGTCAGGGTGAGGGGAGGGAAGGGAGGGAGCGAGGAGGGGGTAGAGAGTCGAGAGGGGAGCTGAAGGCACGGTCAAAGAGAAAGGTCCTGAGACCGGCCTTGAAGGAGGAAAGGGAGGAGGCATTGAGCTGTTTATTTAAATGAGTCCCAGTGTCCTGCTTCAACCACTCTGTCTTCCAGCCACGGGAGTGGTGAGACACTGCAGGAAATTGGGACTTTAACCCCCCCATCACTCCCAGCCATCAACCCTTCGTTACTCCATTACAGCAAAGCTAGGGAGTTGCTGGAGGCGTGATGGGGGTTTGTAAGTGAGAGTGAGGAGCTTTTCGATCTACTCCAAGATAATCTTTGAGGCCAAGGACAACTCCAGGCTTCTTCTTCACGACCAATCAGCTCCTCGTTCCACCCTCTCATGCCTCTCCCATCCTCCTCCAACTCCAACTCCGAGGAGTTGCTGGATTTCTTCAAGACCAAAAATTGAGGGGATCCGTTCAGCCCCCGCCGCCCACCCAACCGCCACCCTCTCCCCATCTCTCCCTCGCACTCCGAACCCCACGCACCCCTCCCTCCACACCTTCAAACCCGTCTCCCCCCCCCCACCCCCTTCCTCTCTCACCATCACCATACCCCTGAAGCCAAACTTAGACCCTCTCTGCCCTCCAGCCTCCCTGATCCCAATCCTCCCCCCCGCCTCCCACGCTCGGGTCCTAATCCCTGACTAATCCTAATCACTGCTCAGCGCCTTGGGACCTCCTCCCAACATGAAAGGCACTTTATAAATGTAATTTTGTATTGTACTGGGAGGCAGGGAGACAGTTGAACCCGGTGAGGACTGGGGCGAGGTGGGGTGCGAGGTTTGATGCGGGTGATGGAAGGAGGCGGTGGAGTTTTGCAAACCATTGGATTTTTTTGCGGTGCATGGGACATTCAGAGCTCGACCTTTTTTTTTTGGAATTGGACAATAATAAAACCTGGTCCGGACACTACGTGACCCGCCTTTCACTCCCTCTTTCCACCTTTGGCTCAACCCAGGGAGAAGCCGGAGAAAGGGGACAAGACGGATTCCCGGGAATACCTGGAAGGAAGGTAGGAGGAAAACTGCAGGTCACCTCATTAATGGACTGGAATATTGTGAGGCATTGTTATAACAAAACCACAATGACTTACATTCGTACAGGAACCTTCACGTAGGGTAACGCTATAATGTCCTCTCCTTGTGAGCCGATTACCCACCCCGTCCTCGCCCAGCTCCGCTGGCTCCCCATCACTCAGAGGATACAGTTCAAGATCCTTGCCCTCACCTTCAAGGCCCTCGATAGTCTTGCTCCTCCCTATCTCTACAACCTATTAAAACTTCACCAACTTGCCCATTCCATCCACTCGGCCGTCACTGGACTGCTCCACATCCCCCTCCCTGCCTGTTTCATCATCAATGGTCAGACCTTCGGCCTTTCTGTCCCCACCCTCTGGAACTCCATCCCTCCATCTCCACCTCGCCCTCTCCCTTGGTGGCCGTAAGCACGGTCAAAGAGGAAAATTTTCACGTGGGAGTTGAAAGAGGGGAGAGGGAGCAAGGCGCAGGGATTGGGGGAAGAGTGTTCCAGAGTGTTCGCACACTGAGCCGGGCTGACATACACACACCGAGCTGGGCTGACATACACACACCGAGCCGGGCTGACATACACACACCGAGCTGGGCTGACATACTCACACCGAGCCGGGCTGACATACACACACCGAGCCGGGCTGATATACACACACCGAGCCGGGCTGACATACACACACCGAGCCGGGCTGACATACACACACGGACCCGGGCTGACATACACACACGGACCCGGGCTGACATACACACACGGACCCGGGCTGACATACACACACCGAGCCGGGCTGACATACACACACCGAGCCGGGCTGACATACACACACCGAGCCGGGCTGACATACTCACACTGGCCCGGGCTGACATACACACACGGACCCGAGCTGACATACACACACCGAGCCGGGCTTAATTAATTATTTTCTGCTTGTTTTCACAGGGAGAGCCGGGGAGATCAGGGGTCGCGGGGTCCGTGGGTCAGAAGGTAGGCACACAGCGACCGCTGGTCACAGTGTCACACCGTTCCCCCCACAACAGCATTAAGCTGCTGTTTTAAGTGAAGAAACATTTCTTGGTGTCTGTCCTAAAATTGCCCCTTTACAACTCTAAACCCGTCTCCTCTTGACTGGTTGCCTCGGTGTGTCTGAAGTTGTGTTTAATGAAGGGATAAATAGTGTTTATAATAATCGTAATCCCCACCTCATCATACTGAAGCGAGTCGGAGGGTATCGCTAACTGACTAACGTTCGGCCGCCGGTTTGCACGCGGCAATGTCCCGCAAATAATACGTGCCATTTAACTTAAAAGACTTAAAAGCCAGCAACCGGCAAGGCAAGTCAAAGCACACAGTCAGTCCAGTTAAAACCCAGGCAGGGGGCAACGTTACTGGTGCCCTGGCCTGACGTGGTGCCTTGCGGTTCGTGTCCAGTGACCTGTGCCCATGTGCTGTCTTCACAGGGAGAATCCGGGCTTCCTGGGCTTGACGGAGCCTCCGGCCCCAAGGGAGTCGGAGGAGAGAAGGTAAGAGGTGCGTGGCGGGGGTGGCGGCCTGTGCGAATGAGGCGTGGATCAGTCTCGGAGGCTACGCCACGCGCCCATGCAGCTCTCGCCCGTCGACGGATCATCGGGTGGTCGCTGGCATCACTTCCTGCACACCCTGCAAGTGCTGCTGATGTCGCTTCCCGTACGCTGAAGCGATGACTGACTGTCGGGAAGCGATGTCATCTGTGCTCTGACGTCAGCCATGTTATCCTTTCACCCTTGATTCGGCTGGCGACGGGGCTGATGGGCTATTGGGGCCGGATGACCGCGGTCTAAGGAGGTCACTTCCTGAGGAAGCCGGGAGAGTGACCGCGCTTCCGTCTTCCAAAGTGATCCGCGTTTAACAGGGGCGTGATATAAAGGGGATGGGGTTCAGCCGGTGTATCGCCTCTTCTAACCCGTGTCTAACCATCTCTCCCTATCGTCTCCTGTGATGTTTTGACAGGGGGATCGGGGGGAGTCGGGTCCCATCGGCCCGGAGTCCGAAAAGGGTCAAAAGGTGGGGAGATTGCTAACGTAAAGTGCAGCGGAATTCACCCCCTCCCTTACCCCCTCCCCAGCTCCTCAGCCTCACACCCCAACATCCTCCACTCCTCTACCCCCACCCGATCCCTTTATCCAGCTAACACGGACCTCTGTACGTCCCCACCGCCCCTGCCTCCGCGCCACCCTCTGGTGGCCGCGTCTTCACCCACTGAACTCTGCAACTCCCTGCCTCTACCTCGCTCGCTCAGCGTCCACCTCCGTCACCACGCAGCGCTCCCGGATGCTATCGTGGGCGACAGTCTCCGTGTAAAAGTAGGTTGTTGTCTTTCTTCTCCTAGGGCGAGGTGGGAGCTCCGGGACAACCAGGCTTACCAGGCACGGTGAGTGGCTGCTCCGCACGCCGAGCGGGCACTTCTTTGTGTGATTTTTCAGGTGACGGTCACCCACCACCCCCCCACCCCCCCACCACGCCCCAACCCCCTACTGCCCCCTTCCAGTTTGGGGGTTTGTAGATTGGTTGGAATTTCGGAGCACATCTCATTCCATCACAGAAAAACATCCCAAATTCGCCCACAAAACACACACCCAAACCACTTTGCAATAAATAACTACTTACTACCGATTGGTGAAACACTTTCTGGGGGTAATAATCCCTCCTCCCCCCCAAAATGTTGGTCATTCAATCCACGACTGTGTACAATTGGCTGCCGTGTTTTGCGCACAAAATACACGGTCAATTCACGTTAGAATATATAGACTGTGACTCCCTTCTTGTCGGCCTTCTCAGCTCTTCCCTCCACAAGTTGCAGAACATTCAGAACTCTGCAGCTCGTGTCCTCTTCCCGCGCCAGGCTCCGTGACCCTATCGCCCCCGCCCTCGCCCGGCTCCACTGGCTCCCCGTACCCCAGAGGATAGAGTTCAAAATCCTCGTCCTTGTCCTCGCCTTCAAAGCCCTCCACAGGCTTGCTCCTTCCTACCTCCGCGACCTGCTAACATTATATAGACCTGTCCACTCCCTCCTGTTCCACGTTCCCCGCCCAGCCCACCCTACCATTGGCGGTCGGGCTTTCAGTCTCTCTGCCCCCATCCTTTGAAACTCCATCTCCCAGACCCTTCGGCTTGCTCCTTGCCTTGTCTCCTTCAAAGCGTGTCTCAAGACCCTCCTCCACGACCGCACCTTCAGTCAGCCTCCTACCCCTACCTTCCCTGCCCTCTACCCCTCCTGATCCGAAACCCCAGCTCGGGTCCAAATCCCTGAATGTCCAGCGCTTTGGGACGTCCTCCTGATGTGTAGGCGCCATCCAAATGTTTTTTGTCGTTGTTATCAAATGCAAATGCAGTAATTCTTTTTATTATTGTTTAAAATCGTGATGGAATGGGTTTCGTGAGCAAATGGGACGTCCCAAAATCACTTAACCCCAAATCCGTCATGTTTTTACCACATTAATGAGAGCTACATTTGACTCTTATTTTGTGTGTTTGTTTCAGGCGGATGGTCCCATACTACCTGGCTTTCCGGTATGTTTATATTTACAGACTGCACCATCAAGGTCACGATGTGGAGAGAGAGAGATCAAGGAATGGGAATAGAGTAGAGAGTACAAGTGGGGGAACGAACACCAGCGCAGACGCAATGGGGGAACCCACACTGATCCATCCATTGAGCCGGGCTGACACACACGCTGAGCCGGGCTGACACACACGCTGACCCGGGCTGACACACACGCTGAGCCGGGCTGACACACGCACACTGAACCGGGTTGACACATGCACACACCGAGCCTGGCTGACGCACACCGAGCCGAGCTGATACACACACCGAGCCTGGCTGACGCACACCGAGCCTGGCTGACGCACACCGAGCCTGGTTGACGCACACCGAGCCGAGCTGATACACACACCGAGCCTGGCTGACGCACACTGTTGGAGTTGAATGACTTGAGCGTGTTATTCGTTGCAGGGTGCGGAGGGAGAGAAAGGTGATAAAGGTGATAAAGGAGCTGTGGGAGAGCCTGTGAGTATGAGGCTGTTGTGGACATCACAGGGGAGCAGAGTCCGGCAGTAAATACAGTAAAACTCACGCCAGTCATATCAGTCCTTTAACATATAATATATCTTACCCGAAGTCTGAGTTACAGGCAAAAACTGTATAAGTCGTATATAATCCGATTTAATCAATAATTTACAATAATGCAGCTGGTTAGGGCTCATGCTGTGATGGGTCAAGACTATGTTTCCTACGATTCAATGTGTCTTGACCCGCCACCACATGCGCACTAACCGGCAAATGCTACTCAAGGCAGCCGGTAAGTGTGGGAGTAATGGAGGATAGGGGAGCGGAGTCACAAGTCAGGAGGTGATTGAAAGACTCGTGCAAAGAAGCCTAAGTGGTTTTGATGGGAAACCGAATGAGACTTTGTGTGAATGTACGACTTAAAAGATTATACGATTTATAATTTACTGTATAACACAGTCTGCAGTTATATAGCGCCTTTCACATTGGATTAGGTTATTTGACCACTCCTCACCAGAAAAGGATAACGTTGTTGTGAATTGCAGGGACAATAGTTTGCCACTGGGTGACACTGCACTACTGCGAAATAACCTTTCAGCCAAGTATCTGACACACTGGGAAACCCTTCACGGTGATCAGCCGGGTGTCTGACACACTGGGAAACCCATCACGGTGATCAGCCGCGTGTCTGACACACTGGGAAACCCATCACTGTGATCAGCCGGGTGTCTGACACACTGGGAAACCCATCACAGTGATCAGCCGGGTGTCTGACACACTGGAAAACCCATCACGGTGATCAGCCGGGTGTCTGACACACTGGGAAACCCATCACGGTGATCAGCCGGGTGTCTGACACACTGGGAAACCCATCACTGTGATCAGCCGGGTGTCTGACACACTGGGAAACCCATCACGGTGATCAGCTGAGTGTCTGACACACTGGGAAACCCATCACTGTGATCAGCCGGGTGTCTGACACACTGGGAAACCCATCACGGTGATCAGCCGGGTGTCTGACACGCTGGGAAACCCATCACGGTGATCAGCCGGGTGTCTGACGTACATGGAACCCCGTTACTGAGCTTAAAATCCATTCTAATTGAGAGCTCTCTCTCCCCAGGGACACACACGCTGCTTACCTAATTCCAGAGAGTAATAGGTGCAGGTTGGCGAGAGCCAAGGCTTGGGGAACCCAGAGTATGGGTTGGAGTACCTGCTGGAGTCCAACCAGCAAAAAATGCACAGTTTGCTTTTGGAGCCTGGCTCAGTTGGTAGCGCTCTCGTCTCTGAGTCAAAAAATTGTGGGTTCAAGCCCCACGTTGGGTACTTTGAGCTCACATTCCAGGCTGATGCTCCAGTGCAGTACTGGGGGGAGCGCTCATTCTCAAAGGTGCCGTCCTGCGTGCGAATTTTAAGCTGAGGATGTGCCTGTTCAGGTGGAAGTCAAAGATCCCGCGGCGCTATCAGAAAAGGGAAGAGAGTTTCTCTCTGCCCCGGTGTCCTGGTCAACAACCCCCCAGTTAAAATCATTCAATCACTTCTTGGCTGTTTGCGGGACGTTGCTGTGCGGAAATTGCCTGTCAAGTTTGCCTACAAAATACACAGTCTCTATTGCTTTATAGAAAATCCTATGAAGCGCTTTGAGATGTCTTGACTTGAAGCCAGAGCCTGAAACATTATAATAATAATAATCTTTGATATAGCGCCTTATCACGTCATTCAGATGGCTCAAAAGTGCTTCACGGGATATGCTGTAAACTGGATTGACCGTGTATTTTTTGTGGGTGAAGCGTGGCAGCCAATCGCACACGGCAGCGTCCCACAAACAGCCACAGAGTGAGCGACCAATTTTATCGTCTCAGGTAGGGCACAGAGAAAGAAAACTCCCCTCTCTCTTCCGATTGCACCGCGAGATCTTTCACATCCACCTGAACACAGACGGGGCCTCGGTTTAACGTCTCATCTGAAGGACGGATGATGCGTGCGGGGGTGGGGGGGGGGTTGGGGGTGGGGGGTGAGAGCCGATGAGAGGCAGCGAATTCACAGCCCAGTGATGGTGGGAACAGGAAGCGTTACGTTAATAGTGTCTAGCCTTGCACATGGGGAGCCGATCGGTACCCGCTGAGCTCTCCGTGCAGACAAGCATGGATTAACTGTAATAATCTCTCTCGGCTATTAAACCTCAAAGCCACAGTTTCTCCCCTTGGCCTCTGCGGGAAACTTTATTCATTCTAATATGAGGAACACATTTACCTCCAGGACAGGGCCAGGGATTTCACACCGTTAGATATTAGACTGGGGAACGGAGCAGGGGCTTTGCAGGCTGAACAGACGCAGGGAATGCCATTAAAATAAATCACTGGCCGCGCGCGAGTCACGCCACCGACTCTCCTGTTAAAGAGGCAATTTCGCAAGCTGGAAGTATTTCCCTTCATTTTATTCCCCCTGTAATTTTCCTTCCCCGTTTCCCACGCTTCCCCTCTCCAACCCCCGCCCCTACCACCGCCCCAGCCCCCAACCCCCATCCAAATCGGTCACTCACCATCTCTGTTTGTGGGACACCAATTGGGCGTCACGTTTCGCCCACCAAACGCGCAGTCACTGCACTTTACGGTGTATCCCGTGAAGCGCTTTGAGACCTCTCAACGACACGATGAGGTGGTATATCAAATGCAAAGATTATTTATTTTTACTGAACCCACAACCTGCAGGACAGAGAAATACCGACGGAGGCAAACGAACTCTTGAGAGCTGCGAATCAGCAAAAGCCACCAATTAACATCAGCTAACGCACCTGTGGTCCCATCACATTCAGTGGGTCATTTTTCTAGCGGCTTTAACCCTTTGCTTTTCAGGGTTCCCACGGCAATCCGGGCGGAAGAGGTCCTGCAGGAGTTAAGGTAAGCAATGCTCTCTCAGATCAACCAACTATTGTTTTCTTCGAGAAAATGGCGTATCCAATTATTTATTTCTAATTTTCTCCCCACTCCTCTTCTTTGCCACTGGGCTCTCTCTCTCTCTGCCCCTGGTCTGGTCTCTCTCTCTCTCTCTCTCTCTGCCCCTGGTCTGGTCTCTCTCTCTCTCTCTCTGCCCCTGGTCTGGCCTCTCTATTTGCCTCTGGTCTGACCTTCGTCTCTGCCCCTAGTCTGGCCTCTCCTCTCTGGGGTGCAATTCCTTCGAGCTCTGGTTGGCCTTCAGTACCCCTCACCCCGAGTAACTATTGTCCATGTGTAAGGCTGGGCAATGAGTGTCGCTTAATCATTCCCCTATAGAGGACGTCACAGCCAAGCCTGACCTCTCCCCATCCGACACACACGCAAACAGGTGTCGTAGAGGACCAGGAGCAGGAAGCCTGGCTGGTTTCCCCCTCCCTAACCCTGGAATTCACCAGGGATAATTCAACCTCTCCTTCGTAGCCCCGGCCGGGACCAGGAAACTCAGCCCAGAGCGGCACTCCAACTAACGAGCTCTGCTCATTGTAAGCAAGTAACGTGACTGAAAGGATTGCTCCTAAAAGAGCCAGCACATACACGATGGGCCGAACGGCCTTCTGTGCTGTAAATGCCTGTGGTTCTACAGAAGTCTAATCAGCAGTTCTCTCACAAGCCTTTCTTTTCACCTAGGGTGCGAAAGGTGAACACGGGCTTCCTGGGAAACCAGGGGCAAAAGGAGACATGGTAAGTTGTCGAGTTTGACCAACCCCTCCCTGTCTGCTGTGAACCTGGAGTGAGGTACTTATGATCACCAAAAGATATGGGATGGCTCCATTTGCAAATTGGACTGTGAGCTCAAATCCAAAGAAGGATTTCCTATGAATCAAATTCGCCAATTGCATCCCAGCACTGTGCTGGAGGCCCAGGGTGGTCCAATTGGATGAATTTAGTTTCATCCTCTTTCCCCCCACCCCCATTTCATCTGGTCCATCCTCTCTCTCCATAACCCATGAATGTTATGTTTTGTTTCTGGAAGGGAAACACAAAAATATTGCTTATGCATCCCGCAGAAGTTTCTGAAATAGGGCATCCGGCCCTCAGCAGCCAGAAGGTTGGACCCTAAGACTATATGATTCCAAGTCCCAACTAAGGCCCTGACTAAGAGTCGAGCTGAGTCAGCTTGACACACGGGGTGTGTTGGCTAAATGTACAGTGACTCTACAATGTTCTCCTCATGTGAAAGACGCTGTATAATACGTAAGGATTATTATTGTTGTTGTCCCAGGAGAGCGGCCCTGTGTCCATGTTGGACACGGACCACAACAACCTGCATTTATACAGCACCCTTCATGCAGGGCAGTGTCTCTGAGCGCTTAACAGTAGCTGACACCGAGCCGAGGGGAGGGAAGAGGTGACCATAAGCACAGCCAAAAGCCCAACTACCGTTGGTGGAATGGAGGGGACGAGCGATGAGCAGAAGCTTGAGCCGACCGAGCGGAGGCAGCGGGTGGTGAGGAGGGGAGTAAGCAGGTCGGAGAGGTAGGGAGGTGCCAAGCCATGAAGGGATTTGTAGACGAGTGAGAGGATCTTGAAATCGATTCATTCTGTGATAGGGAGCCAGTGGGCCCGGTGAGGACTGGTGTGATGAGGCAGTATGCGGGCGGCGGAGATCTGAATCACCGGACGTATTTACGTGGCTTGGAGGGTTAATGAGCATGTTAATGAACATCTCCTCTCTCTCATAACAGGGCGTTGGGGGAAGCCCAGGTCTGCCGGGAGCCCACGGATTGCCAGGCAGCGTGGTAGGTGCACTGCAAGAGCGAAGCTCTGTAGACTTAACACCCAACCTTGCGCTCACCTTGCTCGTGAGAGGTCTCAGGTTCGATTCCCGGGCATGGCGAAACCTTAGGCAAGTTTCCTTACTCCACATGCTTCTGTTTGCCTAGAAGTGAGTAGGAACCCAGTTGACAGCGGATTGGCAGATCGCTTTCCGGGGGTAATAATCCCTCAAAATCCATGACTGTTTGTGGGACACTCCTGTGCGTAATTCGCTGCTGCGTTTCGCCCACACATTACACAGTCAATCTATACACTTCGCAGTATATTCTGTGAAGCGCTTCGAGATGTCTCAACGACGTGATAAGGCGCTGTTTCAAACGCAAGGATTATTATTATTATTATCATTATTATTATTATTGGACGAGCTCAAATAGGTCGAGGGGACTTTCATCACCCTGACCCGTCCTGTGATGTGCGAGCGCCAAATCTAACCAACCACAATCTCTCTCACTGCCACAGGGGACGCCAGGTGGTGTGGGCCCATCAGGGGCTGATGGTGTAAATGGGCAGAAGGTAAGAAAGCTTTGCTGCTGGGAATGTGTTAGAGACAGGCAAAGTGATACGTACTTGGAGTCTGAGCTGGCGCTGGGGGTGGGGGGGCGGGGGGTGTTGCATCCTTAGGATGAAGTTAAAGCAAGGTCCTCTCTCTGCCTATTCAGGTGGACATTAAACATCCCACAGCGCCGGTGGAAAAGAGAAAAGAGTTGCTCTCTCTCTCTCTCTCTCTCTCGGTATTCTGGCCGATAATCCCCCAGATAAAATCTGTCATTCATTCCACGGCTGATCGTGCAGTGTGTAAAATCTCTCCTGTGTTTCCCTGCCACCACCCCCCCCAAAGTAATGACTAATGTGACAACAACAACTTGCATTTATATTGTGCCCCTCATGCAGGGTAGAGTCCCAGAGGCGCTTAAAGTCCCTGACAGCAATCAGTGCGAAACGTTTCGAGACCTTTGCACGTGTGGAATTACTTCTTCCTTCTCCCTGTTTCACCCCAAACCTCTCGGCTGCTGGTCGTGTTCAGGGGGAGCCTGGGAGAGATGGAGAGCTAGGTCCACCTGGAGCTGTGGGCCAGGCTGGTTCCCCGGGGATTCCCGGCGTACCGGGAGAGGGGAGAGCCGGAAAAATGGTAAGTTTGTATGTCTGGTGGTGGGGGGGCCGGGAGGGGAGGGCGCGGAGGAGTTTAAAATCTGTTTTAGTCCCCAGTGGATCCCAATATTTGGAGATCCTTCAGCCTATCTGATCTCATCCCTCCAGAACAACCCACCCTACCATCCTCCTACCACAGCATCCAGGTGTTTTTTAGCCGAGTCCCAATGTCCTGGCCTCAACCACCCTTCCTGGTAACCCTGTTCCAGTTGTTAATTACCCTCGGGGTAAAGAAAACCTTCCTGATGTCTGTCCTGAAATTGCAGGAGGGGGCAAGATGGAGGGATGGAGGAAGAGAGCTCCATATTGTCGGCGACGATGATGAATAATGATGATTTTTTTAAAAAAAAAATTTGATGGAGACATCAAATACATGAGGGAAGAGTTAATGGCTCGAGCAGGCTAGGATTATACATAATAATCCTTACTTATAGAGCAAGATAGGATTATAAATAATAATTCCCGTGTTTGATGCAGCGCCTTATCGTGATGTGATAAGGCGTCTCATCAGATGCGAGGATTATTATTTGTTATAACGCCCTTATTGTTATAAGAAAGGTGATTATCCAGTCGTTTGTGTTTATTATTGTTTTTGATCTGCCTTTTAATTTGGACCCCGACCAATGGATTGTCCATCCATTTGCCGACAACCACATAGTCACTACACCAGACAGCAAATCCCCCCCAGGACAGGAGCTTTAAGATGCTTCGATGTTTTAGCAGCCTGGCTCAGTCATAAATTTGGCCTCTGAGTCGCAGGGTTGTAAGCTCAAGCCCCGTGTCGGACTTGGAACCCGTCTCGTCTAGGACGACACTCCAGTGCAATGCTGGGGAGAGCAATGCATTGTAAGAGGTGCCATCCTTTGGTTGAGACGTTAAACCGAGGCCTCATCCGTGCCTGTCCAGGCGGACGTTAAAGAGTTGCGCTGGCGGCAGCGCTGTTCGAAAAGAGAAGGGAGTTTCTCTCTCCCAGTGTATTAGCTGACAATCCACCACATAAAAGTCGCTCATTGACTTCAAGGATATTTGTGGGTAGTTTTTATGCGCAAAATTGGCTGCCACCTTCGCCTAGAAAACACATAGTCGCTGCACTCAGTCACTACACTTTATAGTATATCCTGTGAAGTGCTGCGAGACGTACTGACGATGTGCGAAGGGTCTGCATCAGACGCAGGGATTATTATTTGTGATAACGCCCTGTTGTCAGCCGTGGAGGGTGATTATTCAATCGATGTCTGTTTGTTTGCGTGACGGAGTAACCGTTACCGCACGATGGCCGGGGTTTGTGAGGGAGATCTTGCGACATGAGTAACCTGACACATCTGGGCTCGTCGATTGGGCCGACTCACACGTTCTCCCGCAACTCTTGTCGACTCGCTCCGAACTTGCTCCGCGTCTCTTTGCCCGTAATACTCTGTCGCAGTCAACGGCTACGATACAAGACGTGACCTATAAAGCGTGCAGCTACCTTAACGACCAGACTATCGTCCTGTTAACGAACCTGCCACGTCTCTGGACCAGGTGTTTACTTTGATCCTGTTTGGCGTTTGCAGGGGCATCCTGGAGCGCCTGGCTTGGCAGGACCCCAAGGACACAAGGTGAGCCAATGAGCGTTGGGTAAGTCATCGCCTGTGGAGGTGTGAGCTCAGGGTAGAGCCCGCCATGTACACTTCCTGCCTTTTTGGGCCACGTTTTCAACCCAGATGTCGAAGGGCTTATTCCAACGAGCTTTGTATTTCATTTTTTTCGGTTTAAAAAAAAATATGACGACGGGGACACACACGCACACGTACGCGCGCACACGCGCGCACGCACGCACACACACACACACACACGTACGCACATAATCAGATACTGGTGCTGCATTGTCCTTTGGATGAGACGTGAAACCAAGACCCCATCTTGCCCTGTTCAGGTGGACGTTAAAGATCCCGTAGCGAGAGAGGGGAATTTCTCTCTCCCGGTGTCCTAGCCAACTATCCCCCAGATAAAATTCGTCCCTCGCGCCACGGTTGTTTGCTGGACGTTGCCGTGCGCGAGCTGAAGCCGCATTTTGCTCACAAAATGCACAGTCACTGCACTTTACAGTAAATCTTATGAAACGCCTCGGGATGTCCTGTCGCGAAAGGCTCCATATCAAGTGTAAGGATTATTATAACCACAAATTGCGATTAAACAATCGACCCACAACAGCGCAGTGTTGGTCTATAACAGCTGATTTGTCCTGTCTGTATGTACTTGTGAATCCCAGAATGTTAGGTTGTTTCTCAATGTCACTTTACAGTATATTCTGTGAAGCGCTTTGAGACATCTCGGAAGATGTGAAAAGCGCCGTATCAAATGCAAGGGCTATTTTAATTATTAGGCAAGTTTTCTTACTCCGCAGGCCTGTTTACCTTAGCAGTTGTTAACCACATACCGGTTGTTAGTCGATTGGCGGATCGCTTTCCAGGGGTAATAAATAATCCCTCAAAAAANCTGTCGCTCAATCCAGAACTGTTTGTGGGATACAGTGTAATTGCCTGCTGTGTTTGCTCGCAAAATACACTTTTAACAATATATTATAATGAAGCGCAAACATCTCAACGAGGTGTTAAGGTGCTCTATCAGATGTAAAGATTATGATTATATTATTATTGGCCGCATGGCATTTGCATTCACTTTCTATGGCCCGTGAAGGCATAAGAGATTGAGCACATTATTTTATTGCTGACGTTCACTAACATCCCATCAGCAAGTCTACACTATCTCGTATAGTGCTTGAGCCAAATGTTTTAACTCGAAACGTTTTTTTTTTCAAGCATCATTTTCTGAGGTTTTTATTCACTGACAACAAATCAACAAGATATGAGGAGGAGGAGGAGGAGGAGGAGGAGTGGAGATGATGGTCCCATGTAGCAGGAGGCTGGGCTGGGATGGGGGGTCAATGTGACGGTGAGGGTAGAAGACGAGACAGGACTCGGGGAGCAGGGTTTGTTCATGGTGGTCAAGACTCTACTCTTGATCCCTCGGGATAGCGAAATAGGTCTTGTTTTTCCATGTTCTCAATGTTCTGGTTGTTTATGGCTGTAGCTGCCTGTGTCTCCCCCCTCGTCGCGAGCGGTGATGGCGGTGATGGCGGTGATGGCGTACTCGCTTTTTCCCCTTCTTTGCCCGTCCAGACCTCTTCCTGTGGGAACGACCTCTTGCCATGATTGAGATTCAGCCGTGGTCTCTGACTCCTGTTTGAGGGAAATCTTTGACCTTTTTATACTGATCCCCAGGCCGAGCCATCCCTGTTCCCATTGTGATGCCTGGGCCATTTGGTCAGTTGTGACCTTATAAGGCGCTCATCACTGTGCAAAGCTATCGCCCGAGCGGTCATGTTTCGTGGCCTTATAAGGTCAGTCAGCCACATGCGTCTGATCCTCCTATTCTAAATCATTAAATTAACAATAATCATAATCGTAACAATCCTTGCATTTGACACAGCGCCTTATCACTCAGCGCTTCGCTAGAATATGCCGTCAAGTGGATTGACCATGTACTTGTGTGCAAAACTCGGCAGCAAATTGCGCGGAAGCAGTGTCCCGCAAACCGTCGTGGATCGAGTGATCACATTTCTTTTTTTTGAGGGATTATTACCCCAGGAAAGTGATCCGCTAGTTCCTACTAACAGCTGGGCAAACAGAGGCTTATGTAGAAAGGAAACTTGCCGACATTTTCGCTCCCACCCGGGAATCAAACCCGGATCCTCTCACTTGCGAGGCGAGCGCACTAACCGCTATGGGACGTCAGATTGAAAGCAATAGTCATAAAGTGTGCCAACCCCGTAGGTGGGTAGGATTTGCCGGGTGGGGTTAAAGGCCCACATTAGGGCTCTTTGAGCTCCCAATTTAAGTTGATTCTTCCAAGGCAGTTAGGTTTGTCAGAGCTATGTATGCAGTGCTTTGGTTGAGATGTTGAGCCCAAGTCCTGTCTGTTCACGTGGGCGTTAAAATGCCCCAAAGTTGGTCACTTTATGACTGCGAGACGTTGGTGTGCGCAAGTCGGCTGCCATGTTTTGCCACAGTCACTACACTTCACAGTAAATCAAGCGATGAGATTTGAGACATGTCGCTGACACGATAAGGTGTGGCCCCTCAAACACAACTATTATTATTGAAAGAGCCGACAACACTATTTAGTGGCCAACAATCCTCCCAATAAATTGCACCCTCATTTCCTGGATCTTTGCTGTGCAGAAATTCATTGTGATTGTTGCATACGCCGACAAATTACACAGTCACTACGCTAAATAATAATAATCCTTGCCTTTGATATGGCACCTTATCAGGTCTTTGAGACCTCTCAAAGCGCTTCACAGAATACACTGTCAAGCGAATTGACTGCGTATTTTGTGGGAGAAACGCAGCACTACATCACTAACTGTATCACTAACTTTATCACAACATCACTAACCACAAAGACAAACCACATCAATAACTGCATCACTGACAACATCACAACAAGAACAACAACAACAACTTGCAGATTGCATGGATAGGGATACGGATTAAGGGACTTGAAGACGAGTGAGAGGGTCTTGAAAGCGATCCGTTCGGTGATTGTAAGCCAGTGGAGTCTGGCGAGGACTGGTGTGATGGGGGGGGGGGTACCGAGTTTTGTGAGGGTGAGTATCCGGGAGGTACTTAACGCAAACGCTATGTGGCAAATAATAATACTGTACAATAATAATCTTTACAATTGATATAGCACTTTATCACACCTTATCACACAAAAGTATAATCCACCCATTTTACAGGGAAGCACTGAGTTGTCTCAACGACGTGATAAGGTGCATTGTCAAACGCAAGGATTATTATTATTTAGTCCCCCAATGAATCAAAGTCACTACACTGAATAATAATAATAATCCTTGCGTTTGATATAGCGCCTTATCACGTCTTCTAAACGTCTCACAACGTAGTGGTTGGAGCACTCACCTCGCAAGCGAGAGGACCTGGGTTTGATTCCTGGGGAGGGTGAAACGTTGGACAAGTTTCCTTACTATCAGACACCTCTGTTTACCGAGCAGTAAGTAGGAACGCAGTTGTTAGTCGATTGGCGGACTGCTTTTGTGGGGGTAAAAATCCCTTCAAAAACTAATTTTAAAATAATACTGATTTGGTCACTCAATCCACGACTGTTTGTGGGACGCTGCTGTGCGCAATTGGCTGCCGGGTTTCGCCCACACAATATACAGTCAATTCATATTCTGTAAATGTTCAAACATCTCGGAGATGTGATAAGGTGCCATGTCAAATGCAAGGATTATTATTGTTCTAAACTAACCACATCACTAATCACATCTCTAATTTTGTGAGGGAACCGTATCACATACTACATCACAAACCACATCTCTAGCTATTTGACTTACCACGTCGCAGTTATTCTAATTTTATTTTGTTTTTGCAGGGAGACCCAGGAGAATCTGGTCACCCTGGGTTACCGGGAGACGTTGGCCCTCCTGGTGTGGGGCTTCCTGGACTGCAGGTAAGTAACCATAGTTAAGTAACCCAGCCGGCCCAACCCCAGCCCCAATCCCCACCCTAACATCCATCTAATGTGAAAGGCGCTGTATCAAATGCAAGGAATACTATTTTTTTACAGGGCTAGGTACGGTATCATCTTAAGAAACTGTATTATCAAAGCCACTAACATCCCATTAACAGGTCCACAGTATCTCATCTGGTGCTTAAGCCATAAGAAACTCAAAATACACATGTTTTTGAAGCATCATTTGCTTTTATTCACTGACAACAAATCAACAAGGTGTGGGGAGGAGTGGAGATAATGGTCCCATGTAGCAGGGAGCTAGGGGTGGGGGGTGGGGGGTGGGGGGTGCAGTGTGACGGTGATGAAGGTCCCACGGAGGAGAGCGGGGGGTGGGGTGGGGGGTCAATGTGACGGTGAGGGTAGAAGACGAGACAGGACTCGGGGGGCAGGGTTTGTTCATGGTGGTCAAGACTCTACTCTTGATCCCTCGGGATAGCGAAATAGGTCTTGTTTTTCCATGTTCTCAATGTTCTGGTTGTTTATGGCTGTAGCTGCCTGTGTCTCCCCCCTCGTCGCGAGCGGTGATGGCGGTGATGGCGGTGATGGCGTACTCGCTTTTTCCCCTTCTTTGCCCGTCCGGACCTCTTCCTGTGGGAACGACCTCTTGCCATGATTGAGATTCAGCCGCGTCTCTGACTGCCGGTGGTGTTGTCGCGCAGCCTTTTTATACTGATGTGTTGCCTCACCGCTCCCATTGTGATGCCTGGACCATTGTGCTTCCGTCCGTCGCATCACGAGTCATGAGCTGGGGCCAATAGAAAATATTTGCCCAAATAGTTGCCAATAATTGCGGGCCTTTTGACAAATTTTGCAGCAAACTGCAGAGGCTTGATTGGTGCTATTGAGGGGACGCGTTTCGGGAAACAGCCTGGATTAAAACTGTAGCCGTATATTTCCTGAACGCGTAGTCGCGTTTAACTGAAAACTAAAAATGTTCATTTGAATGGCGAAGCACTGAACGAAAATTTGTCGCGGGAGCTCGGTGTCGGGCGAGCAGACCGCAGTAGTGTCTGTCACGCAGCTGGGTATTTCGATCGTGGTTCGCTCACCAACGGGCGCAGCCGACCTTCCACCCGCGCCGCGCACGAGCGGCGCCGCTCCATCGACAGCGGCTGCGACGAGCAAACAGCGCGCGGAGGCCGGGGGAGGGAACGTTTGCAGCCGATTACACAGAAAAAGGGCAGCCACACTTTTCTATTATTAATAATAATAATCCTTGCATTTGATATAGCGCCTTATCATGACGTTGAGATGTATCAGTGCACTTCACAGAATATATCGTAAAGTGGATTGACTGTATATTTTGTGGGTAAAATTGACAACAATGTCCCACAAACAGTCGTGGATTGAGTGACCAATTTCTATTTTTTTTGGAGGGATTATTACCCCCAAAAAGTGATCTGCCAATCGACTAACCATCGGATTCCTACTTACTGCTAGGTAAACAGGGGCGTGTGGAGAAAGGAAACATGAAAGCCACATTATTGTTATTGTGGAGTCCTGTAGCTCAGTGGTCAGAGCACTCGCTTTGCATGCGAGAGACCTGAGTTCAATTCCAGGCAGAGGGCGAAACCTTGGGCAAGTTTCCTTACTCCACACAGAGCCTAATAATAATCCTCCAAAACCAAAAACAATAATAAATTGGTCATTTTCCATCCACGACTGTTTGTGGGACATTGCTGTGCGCAATTGGCTGCCACGTTCGCCCACAAATATACAGTCAATTCACTTTACAGTGTGTTCTGTGAAGCGCTTTGGGACGTCCTCCCGACGTGAAAAGCGCTCTATCAAGTGCAAGGATTATTATTATTATACAGGAGGTAAGATGGGTCTCCTAAGGAGGACGTATCTCCAATTTGACATGTTTGGCAATGAAATGTCAGAATCGAGTCAGCCCTCTGTGACAGTCTCTAGTCCTGACCCTCAGCCACGTGGGTCCACAGTATTCCAGGGCACTGCTGATGACAGCACAGCCCGGCCTGGCTCATCGCAGGACTCAATAGACCAGTCACTGGGGGCAGGGAATCCTTCAACTCGGCTCCTGTTAACCCTGTAAGCCAAAGTCCTATCAAGTAGGGTGGTCCGAGCTGGACAGACAACATGTTACATTCACGGACACTTCTCAAGATGTCTGGGACCGCATTTTCAGTAATCTCCCCTCCCCAACCCCCGGCTTCCAGCCCCAACTGCTCAGGTGCCCAGCCAGGACTGTCAAGCGCCTTGAGACATCTTCCCGACGTTAAAGGCTGTGTAAGTGTAAAAATCGGTGTTGGATTTCTATTTTAGCGAGTTCACTATTTTTCTCCCTTCTTCTTTCAGGGCCCCACAGGACCGGCAGGTGACAGGGGATTTTCGGTATGGGCGCTGTGAAGGGCAACGTGGGCAAGGAGATTGGCTTAAAGTTGAAGATTTCTTTGAATTTTGTTTTCTTTTGACCCATTCTTCGAATCAAATCATGATATTTTCGGTTGCTCTGAGAAACAGCAATCCATTCAGTCTCTTTACCTGTCCCTCCTCACCCCAAACCCCTGTAAATGACTCCTTTTAAGATATATTGAACGTTGGCATTGAGCCCACCCTCGTTGATGGCCTCTGGTCCGGATCTTGAGCCAGATGGATCCACAATATTCCAGGACACTGCTGATGACAGCACAGCTTGGCTTATTGGGCAGACCAGCCACTAGGGTCAGGCAATCCTCCCACTCAGCTCCTGTTAAGCCTACAAGCTGGGACATCCAACCAAGCATCATTGGAAAGGGGTTGTGATATCATGGTTGATTGTTCTTTCCCCACCTTGGCCCTCTCAACCTGCTTCACCCTCTCCCATCCCGCTATATTCCCTTCTCACTCTCCTGTGCCTCATGTTTCCTCTTGGAGTTTGTTTCTTTGGGTTCATCCACAGCTTCCCTTGCAGCGCGATTGCATGTCAGGTGGCACTCGGTGTCTGTGAGAAGTGTTGCGAATGTTCATTTTGTTTCACAGGGCCCCAGAGGGCTTCCGGGAGTGCCCGGCCAACAAGGACCCGCCGGGCAAGACGTAAGTGAAGAGTCAATCACCTTACGTCTTAATTGAAAACTCTAATGCCTTATGTCACTCACTAACCCGCTTTCCTTTACCTTCGCCATGCTATACATCGTGTGTCAGCCTGGCGCAGTGGGGGCACTCTTGTCAAGGAGTCAGAATGTTGTGGGTTCGAGCCCCACCTCGGAACTTGGAATCACATCGTCTAAGATGACACTCCAGTTGCTTTGTTGGAGGTGCCGTCGGGTAGACGTTAACGATCCCGCTCTATTGGAAAAGAGAAGGGAGTTTCTCTCTCACGGTGTCCTGGCCAACAGTTGCCCCAGTAAAATTGGTCAGTCACTCCACGGTTGTTTGTGAGACATTGTGGTGCTTAACCGGCTTTCATGTTTCGCCCATGAAATACACAGTCAATCCATTTTACAGTGTATCCTGTGAAGCACTTTGAGACGTTTCAACAACATGATAAGACGCTATATTAAATGCAAGGATTATTATTATTAATAAACACCTCAGCACTGAGCAGGGATTGGAACAACACTGCACTGGAAACCTGGTGGTCCTGAGGTCCAGCCAAGGTCATTGTATGATATGAATTCCATTAATTGGGTGATTTAAACCAACATTATAGAAGCCACTGGATTGTTAACAACTGCCACTGTCTGGCCAGGATGCCTCCAGTACTCGCATTGGGATTTGGCTCGCCAATGCCCTCTGATGAAGAATTGGCCCTTGTAATCTCCAGCATGGCACTCTCTCCTCCAAGTCAGAGAAGTCAGAGAAGTGGAATTGCTCCTCTGTGGATGTGATTTGATCTTTGTTTTGTTTTTCAGGGCGTGCCCGGTCTGCCAGGTGACCCAGGAGCCCCGGGGGAACCCGTACGTCACTATCTCTCTTGTCCTATGATAGTCAAAACCCTGGGGTTGACGTGCGCCTGTCTCAGCGGCCTCTCCCTCTTTTTCCTTACACACTTACTTTATACTTTGCCCATTTGTTCTTGTTCTGATTTGCCCCAATTTACACTGCTCGCTCCCCATCGGCTGCCCCCAGCTTTCCCTTCGGCTCTCCCTTCGCCCGAGTGGAGGGGAGATATTCACAAACCACAATCGCTGCTCACGCTGTTGCTGGAGGTGGAACAGTCGGCATTTGGTCTTCTCCACCGAGAAGAACCTGAACGCTCAGTTGAACGATTGCTTCTTTGGGGCCTATTTTTGTCAAACGTGGCTGGGAATTGCACCATGTCATTCACAGACCTATCGTCTTGTACTGGCTCTCTGAAAGAGCTCTCCATTTTAGTTCCAGTCTCCCATGGTCCACACGAAGAAGATTTTCCGCCCATCCTCTCTCATCCTCCAGTAACCCCTCCCCCACCCCATCACAGCATCGAGCTGCTTTTTTAACGACTCCCAATGTCCTGGTAACCTTGTTCCAGTCGTTAATTACCCTCTGGATAGAGCAATACTTCCTGGTATCCGTCCTGAAATTGCCCCTTTAAACCTCTAAACCTGTGTCCTCTTGTTCTACTGCCTTGGTGCCCATCCTAAAGTATTGATGTGGGTTTACTTTTCCAATCCCATTGAAAATGGTACACATCTCTCTGAGGTCCCATCTGAGCCTTTTTCTCTCAAGACTGAAACAGTTCCTTTTCCTTTCCTTCTTTTCCCTGTTTTACTTCCTTTGTTTTCCCACCTCGCTCCGAAGCTTCACACTGCTTGCATCAGAATGCTTCCTTTACCATACATCATTCCTGAATTAGATCCCATGGAGGTGGTGATGGGGTAGTGAGGAGGAACTATCAATGAGAGAGTGAGATTCTCTTTGTTCACTGATTAAACCAAGATATTCTTTGCCCAACAGGCATCATTACCCATTATCTCAAGGGGAGATATAAGAGGCTTGGTTCAGGTGAGTGGTTTGACCATCTCACCTTGGAAGGTTTGCAGGGATGGGCAGTAGATGAAGTCCAGCTGAGTGATGGTGGGATCTTCACCACATGGAATGGGTGGGAGGCTCGACAAACCTACTGAAAACACTGTGGACGCTGATCCATTCAAATTTTCAAGACTGAGGTGGATAGACATGTGTTAGGTAAGGGTATGGAGTCCTGTAGCTTAGTGGTTAGAACATTCGCCTCGCAAGCGAGAGGACCTGGGTTCGATTCCCGGGTGGGGCAAAACGTTGAGCAAGTTTCCTTACTCCAGACTTACTTTGCTTACCTCGCAGCAAGTAGGAACTCGGTCGTTAGCCGATTGGCGGATAGCTTGTCCGGGGGTAATAATCCCTCAAAAACAAAAGAAATGTGGTCGCTCATTCCATGAGAGTTTGTGGGAAACTGCTTTGCGTAATTGGCTGCTGCGTTTCGCCCACAAAATATAGTGAAGTTTACGGCACGAGACAAGGAGAGGAGGGCAGACAATTGGCTAAAGCAGAAAAGAAAGGGATAAGAAACATTCAGGAAATGGTAAAGTCTTTGCTTTCTCTTCTACAGCCAAAAAAATCTCAAAACATTTCTAATCTTTCATTTTTCAATAATAATGCAGAATAATATTGAAAAATGTTTCGCCAACTTCTTTCAAAAGCTCCTTTGCTGTCTGAATTCTTCTCTAACAATGACTGAATGAATGATTGCGGATAACTTTGTGTGGTTCAGTCGCTCACATTCTCGCACCTTGAGCCAGGAGTTGTGGGTTCAAGCCCCCAAGTTGCAGATTTTTGAGCTCACAGTCCTCGCTGACACTGTCTTGATAAGGCGCTATATCAAATGCAAGGATTATTATTATAATAACATCCCAAACTTCCAAGTTGCCTTGTGTGGGTGTGGGTGTGCGTTTGCGTGCGCGGGCGTGTGTACGCATGTATGCGTGTGTGTGTATGCGTGTGTGTCTGTTTGAGTGTGAGTGTGGGTGTGTATGTGTGTGGCCGGCTGTCTTCACCTTCGCAATGCGAGTTTGGGAGGGACGGATTGCCTATGGTGCCTTCCTCCAGGTGAAATGCTGAGATGGGCGACAATTGAGTTGAGAGGTGGCATCCCAAATTGGCAGATGGAATAAAAGCAACAGCCTTTGGGATCCGTGATGCTCCCCTGTTGTAAACTGTTCTCTGATTCTCCCAGGACGCTTGTGCCAGCTGCCCAGCAGGACCTCCCGGCCTCCCGGGAATACCAGGCTTCAAAGGGAGCAAAGGTCATGCAGGCCCCCCCGGGGTGGAAGGAAACACCGGGAAGACGGTATGTGAACCCCCACCCTCCTCCCCTTAATTTCCTCTCCCCCCCATTGAAAACCTCAGAGGAGAAGCGTCAAACAATGTCTAATGAATATCGCCTCTGAGACGGAATGGTTTAGGTTCAAATTGGAATTGCACAGTCTGAGGTGACCTACCATTCCTCTGTCTAATTTTGCTGTCTCTTCTTCTATTAGGGAGACACGGGACCGCCTGGCTCAAAAGGTCCAGAAGGACTCAAGGTAACGATCCATTTTTGCTTACTCCCGTGCATGTTGTGTGTCACAAGATCACAAGAGACGTTTAGCCCAGTTGATTACTTCCTTCCAGGATGTCCATCCTGCCCTCCCCATTACCACGGTGAGCTGTTTTCCGAGATGAGCCCAACGTCCAGGGTCCAAGCACCTTTCCTAGCAATGCTGCACTGTCTACAAATCCCTTCATTGCCTGGCACCCACCTCCACCTCTCTGACTTTTCTTCCCATTTCACTACTCACTGCCCACGCTCAGCTGGCTCCAGCCTCATGTTTGTCCCTCATCCCCTCTGCTCCACCGTTGGCGGTTGTGCTTTCAGCCACTTCTCCCCCGAAGCTTTCAAGCTCTCTCACTCAATCTCTTCACATTGCCCCCTCCTTCCCCTCTTTTAGGCTGTCGTGTTTCACCCGCAAAATATACAGTATATCCTGTGAAGCACTTTGAAACATCTCAATGACACAATAAGGCGCTATATCAAATGCAAGTATTATTATTACAGTCACACCACTTGGCAGTATAGCCAATGAAGTTCTTTGGGATGTCCTCCTGATGAGGAGCTGTACCAAATGCTAAGATTATTATTGAAGATTGGCCTCCGTGTCTCCCCCAACCTCCTCCCCCCCACCCCCACCTCGCCTCGCCCAGGGGTGACATCACTTGGGCGTGAATGTTTGTCAAGGACAGGACTGGGAGGAGACTCAGTTGACTATCCTCTTTGGATCAGAGGAAGCTGAACTGTCTCCAAGGTGACATGTTTGGCAACGGAATGTCAGAATCGAGGCAGCCCTCTGTGACGGTCTCTAGCCCTGTTCCCGAGCCAGGCGGGTCCGCTGCACAACCCAGCCTGGCTCGTCGGCAGGACTTGTAAGGGCGGGCTGGGGGCAGGGAATCCTTCCACCCAGTTCCTGTTAACCCTGCAAGCCAAACCCCTAACGGGTACGGTGGTCCTAGCTGCACGAGCAGCCACCGGCAATATCAGCTTGCCATTTTGGGATCCCCAAGCCTTGGCTCTTGCCAACCTGTCCCTAATACTGTCCAGAATTAGATCAGCAGGATGTGAACCTCCAGGGAGAGAGAGCGCATTCCATTCCAACAATCTAACTCTGGGATTTCCATGTGTAGGTGGGATTTGTGGAATTCTTAGTTTGGTTTGGATATTCTTAAGCAATGTTGATGGGTTTCTGTACGTGTCAGACCCCGTCTAACGAAAAAAAAAGACGGGCCTGGGATCGCCAGGGTCAAACCCTCACCATCATGGTTCACACAAGAAAACTAGCCATTTTGGGGAAACGGGAGAGGGGGGAGAAGGTACAAAAGATCATCTGAGGAAGCGGGGAGGAAATCGGGGGGGAAA
Organism: Callorhinchus milii; assembly: GCF_018977255.1. NCBI lineage: Eukaryota > Metazoa > Chordata > Chondrichthyes > Chimaeriformes > Callorhinchidae > Callorhinchus > Callorhinchus milii. Next base: position 2,971,849 of record NW_024704743.1, on the reverse strand, counting down.
AAGAAAGGTAGCTTGTTCTTCCAAAGTCTAACAATCTGCTTCTGTCAATTGTGTTAGGGCGGCAAAGGAGACCGAGGTTTTCTTGGCCCAACTGGTGAGAAGGGCATCCAGGTAAGCCGTGCCAGAGGCCATCACTTCAGGCTGTCCCCTGCACAAAGTGCCATTGGCTCCCATCTCTTTCCCATAAATCCACGACTGTTTGTGGGGACGCTGCCGTGCGCAATTGGCTGCCGCGTTTCACCCACAAATATGCAGTCAATTCACTTTACAGTCTATTCTGTGAACTGCTTTGAGACGTCGAGAAGACATGAAAAGCGCTGTATCAAATGCAAGGATTATTATTATTATTATATTATTATCCGTTTCCCCATATTTGCAAGCTGTGTGGTTTTAGCTGGTTAGACTCCTGTTAACCCTGCAAGCTAAAGCCCAGACGGGTAGGGTGGCCCCAGCTGGACAAGCAGCGGGAAAGCTTGCCAGGCAGTGCTCTCGTTGGCAAGCTGTGTGGGTTTAGCTGGTTAAACTTCAGCAGTTGGGGTCTGGGCTCCCCGAGCCTTGGCTCTCACCAACCTGGGCCTAACATTGATTGGGTAATGGGTAATCAATGGGATTGGGTGAGCAGGTTGCGGTCCCTCCAGAGAAAAATGTCACAGGACAGAAAAAGACCATTCGGCCCATCAAGCCTGCTCCGTGTTTGTCTCCATGAGCCATATCTAATCTCCCTCTCCTGCTCACGTCCTTCCCCCCCAATACAACCTACTTAATTCCCTCTCAAAAGTTGACCCACAAAACACGCAGTTACTACACTGTACACTAATTCCCGGGAAGCACTCAGAGACTCCCCCACCCAGTGTGAAAGACTCAGCCATACTGCATCCCACCACCCCTGCCCTTTGCCCCAAATCCTGATCTTGAATTCCCCTCCCTCATCCTTCGTCTCTAGACCCCTGGTCTTCAGCCTTTCTGCCCCCACCCTCTGGAACTCGTTCCACCCGCATTGCTTGCCTCTTTCAAGGCCCATCTCAAGACCCGCCTTTTCAACCACGCCTTCGGTCACCCTCCCTCCTGCACCTACCTTGCCTGGTACTATCCTGCAGCTCATTACCCTGCGCAATCGGGATGTCCTCCTGACGTGAAAGACGCTAGATAAATGCAATTTGTTTTTGTTGTATAAATGCACATTGTACAATTTTCTGCTAAATACATGGGTTGTTTTTGTTCCCCACCCCACAGGGTAGTCCAGGGCTGCCAGGATACCCCGGCCCCCCCGGAAATCAAGGCCCGGCAGTAAGTATTACTGGAAACTGAGCCAACCTGACATTAGTTTGCAATGGTTGTCAGGCAGCAGCAGAGTAAACAGGGGTGGAAAAAGATGGTGGAGGGCTTGGAAGAAGGGAGGGGGATGTGGGAGGAGAGGGAGATGTAGGAAGTGGTCCGAGAGGGTCAGAGAGGAGAGGCCAGACCAAGCGGAGAAAGTTGAACCCAGTGGGGAGAAAACCAGAAATAACTAACTGGACACACTTATTTATTAAAAGAAATAATGTAAGGGAAAACAAGTCTTTGTGCGTTATTTATTTTCCGTCAGCGTGAGTGACATACAGCGTGAGTGAGGACTCTGACAGTATGTCACTGTTTATGTCACTCGCTGTATGTCACTGTTTATGTTGCACTTTTCCCGTGTAATCACTTTTTCAGCCTCAAAGTACGATGATAAGCAGACTCTTTTTTTCTTTTCAGGGAGCTGATGGTGTCTCAGGAGTGCCCGGCACCCCGGGGCTGGTAGGAGAGAAGGTAAGAACCGGGACGGTGAGAGCTGAGGTCAGAGAGAGGGTTCTGACAGTTCAAGAGGGCAATAGATGGGTAAATGAAGGATAGAGGGTTGAAGGGATGTGAGGATAGGGCAGGGGGTGCGATTAAATGGTTTGAGCTCACTCTGAAAGCCTGGGCCGACTTACTATTTATTATTATTAAATAATAATTATTAAATTATTATTAAATTATTATTACTAGACTGAATGATCTCATTCCTCACTGTGAATTTCTCTGGTTGGGTGGGAGTCATCAGATTGGTAACTATTGGCCGTTTGTGTCCCCTCAGGGGAAGGAAGGTGTCCCGGGAATACGAGGCCCACCAGGATTGCCGGGAAGACTTGTAAGTAACCCAATCCCTGATTTCTATTCATTTTTATCAGTATTTCACGGAACTAATGCAAAATAGAAGCCACTGTATAACCCCACCACCATCTCCTCCACCCAGACACCCCCCCCCCCCCCCCCACACACACACACACACACACACAAACACGAGAGCAATGGTTCTCTAAACATAAAGGTTCCAGGTTCAATCCCCAATGTTAGAACCTGCCACTGTAGACAATTGTCTACCAATGTACGCCCGACAGTAATTGCCCGAGAGGCGCTTTGAGACATAAAAATGTCAAATGACCAACAAGTGACTACCCACCTATGCATTGGAGGTAAGCCGGGTCTCCTTGGAGCTGATGTGCTCGGCAACAGAACGACGGCATCGAGCCAACCCACTGTGATGGTCTCCAGTCCGGTTCCCGAGCCAGACAGAACCACTGGATTCCTGGGCACTGCTGATGGCAGCGCAGTCTGGCCTGGCTCATTGGCAGGATCTGGAAGGACAGACCAGTCACTGAGGGCAGGGGGTCATCCCGTTCAGCTCCTGTTAACCTGCAAACCAAAGCCTTGACAGGTAGCTAACTGGACAAATTGTGGTGCGGTGGGCTGCTGGCAGCTAACTGTCGGGGGGGGGGGTATTTTGCCATTCTGCAGGGTCTGGAGGGAAAGGACGGAAAAGATGGCAAGCCCGGCGATCCAGGGGAGCCGGTAAGAGAAGAAACCCAAACTCTGTTTCATTCTCCATTAACTAACACAGCGTCCAGTTGGTGAGGAGTGGTTGCACTATAATTGTCATCCATCCCTCAGAGGAGACCTTAAACCAAGGTCCTGTCTGTGTCTGTTCAGGTGGACGTTAAAAGATCCCGGGGTGCTTTGGAAAAGAGAAGGGAGTTTCTCTCACCCGTTGTCCTGGCCAACAATCCCCAAAATAAAATTGGCTGTTTCTGGGTCTTTGCTGTGTGCAATGTTGCGTTCACACAGTCTTAGTAAATCCTGTGAAGCGCTTTGAAACATGGTTCATTGTCAGGACAGACGATCAGAGTCTCCGAGGACAGACACAGAGCGACGCGACATGCAGTTCCCTCACAGAAAGCTTCCTCTTTCCCCAGTGAAAAACTCCTTTATGTCCTTCATTTTCCTCCCCTCACCCCCTTCCCCTCCCCACCCCTACCTCTGCGACATCCTAACCCAGCCGTTCCCTTTGTCCAGCAAACACTGTCTTGCTTCAAGTCCCCCACCCCTTCTGCCCCACCATCGCCATTTTGACCCTGCTTTCTGGAGTTCCATTCTTGGAGTCCCTCTGGCTCACTCCCTCCTTCCCCTCTTTCAAGGCACGTCAATACCCAACTCTTTGAGCGCACTTTCGGTCATCTTTTTCCTCCCTATCCCACCTACCTCGGTCCCACCCCCCAGCTCAGGTGCCCAGCCGACAGTGTCAAAATTTCCTTCTGAAAAAGGTACTGTGTAAATGCTGTTATGTTTCTGGAAGGTAAACACAAAATAATGCCTATGCAGCTCACAGACCTTTCTCAAATAGGGGATTCGACCCAAGGCAGCCAAAAGGTCGGACCCCTCTTGTCTAAGCTGATGCTCCAGTGCAGAGCTGGTGGAAGCACTGAATTGTTGGAGGTGCAGTCCTTCAGATGAGACGTTAAACCGAGGTCCAATCCGCCTGTTCAGGTGGACGTTTAAGATCCCATGGCACTATTGGAAAAGAGAAGGGAGTTTCTCTCTTCCCTGGTGTCCAGGCCAATAATGCCCCAAATAAAATTAGTCACTCACTTCGTGGCTGTTTGTGGTACGTTGCTGTGGGCAAATTGGCTGTCGCATTTACCTAGTCACAAATACACACTCACGTTAAATCCTGTGAAGTGCTTTGGGAAGTTTTGATGATGGGATAAGGGTGTTTTAAGGTAACGTCACTCAATGAACCTTTGCTTTCTTCCTCTAGGGCAGGGCAGGTAATATTGGGCTTCCTGGCCGGACAGGATCCAGAGGCATCCCTGTAAGTATCTGACTGTCCACCAAGTCTGTAGCTTAGTGGTTAGAGCACTTGCCTCGCAAGCTAGAGGAACCTGGGTTTGATTCCTGGGCAGGGCAAAACGTTGGGCACTTTGAAGCGTTACCGATGTGAAAGGCATCCAGTGTAATCTACTGCAGTGTAACATTGTATTGTTGTAAGATTCTGTATTGATTCCAACTCATTTATTTTCTCTTCTAACAGGGTTTCAAGGGGCCCCGGGGTGATATTGGCCCACCAGGACCCAGAGTAAGTATTAGAAGTAAGAGGCAGCTTACATTACTCGGTTAAACTGTGTGAACATTCGCAAACTGGATCACCCATTCACAAGAGAGATTTGGGTGTAGAAGGTCCTTTGGCTTAATTTGATCTCATTTGAACTTCACCAACCTGCCTGCTTCCTCCGCTATGCAGGCATCGGCCTACTCCACATCCCCTGCCCTGCCTTCCTTGCCTCCTTCAAGGCCCATCTCAAGTCCTTCTTTTCGACCATGTCGATAGTCATCTTACCCTTCACCTCCCATGTCCTCTATCCCAACCCCGAGCTCGGGAGCAAACCCCTTATTGTCCAGCGCCTTGGGATGTCCTCCTGATGTGAAAAGCGCTTTATAAATGCAATTTGTTGTTGTCGATTTCAGAGTCTTCCCAACAACACCATCCAGGCCATTGTACTGGCTACCACCATGTATAGAAACATAGAAACAGGAGTAGGCCATTGAGCCCCTCAAGCCCATTCCACCATTCTATAAGGTCATGGCTAATCTGTACCTTAAGATCAATTACACACCCTTGCCCCGTATCCCTTAATATCCTGACCTAATCTATCCATCTCAGTCTTGAAGATGTGACTGGATTCAGCATCCACAGCCTTTTGGGGAGAGGGTTCCAGATTTCCACTAGCCTTTGGGTGAAAAATTGCCTCCTAATCTCACTCCTGAATGGCCTAGCTCTAATTTTAAAATGATGCCCCCTTGGTCTGGATTCCCCCCAACTACCAGGGGAAATAGTTTCTCTATATCCATCCTATCGAATCCCTTTATTATTTTAATAATACCTCAATCAGATCACACCTCAACCTTCTAATCTCAGCTTCCTGGTAACACTCTCCAACTGCTCATTGCCTTTTCTGTAAAGATAGTCATCTGCCCTGAGATTGGCTTTCACCCCTGAACCTGAGCCCTCATGTTCATAGCACCATAGAACCTAGAAATATATAGCACAGAAGAAGGCCGTTTGCCCAATTCTGTCCATGATCCTCCTTCAAGAGCTTATCTGTGCCTTTTCAGGTGGACTTTAAAGCAGCGCTGTTGGAAATAAGGAGTTTCTCTCTCCCAAGTGTTCTGGCCGACAATTTCCCAGAAAATTGGTTACTCACTTAGTGGCTGTTTGTGGGACGGAGCTAAGCACAAGACTGTCTGCCTCATTTGTGCATGTTTGACAATACAGTCAAACAAGCTGTTCAAGCAACCACCACCATTCAGCAATCACTCCCTGTTAACAACCAACCTGGAACAGCCCGGTTCGCACACCAATGAATCCTTACCTGGAGGTCACCCCTGATATAAAGGCCACTTTGGCCCAGGTCCCCTGAGCGGTTGCTGAAGACAGGTTTGACTGTAATTAACTGTGAAGCGCTTTGATATGTTTCGACTTGATAAAATGTTAATTCAAATGCTAGTTTCTGCTCTCACCTTTCACCGTGAGACCCTGCAAGATCCTCTCCGATTGGTCTGTTTTGCTTTTATAGGGAGAACATGGAACCATGGGCCCACCAGGGCAATCAGGGAAGCCGGGGAAAGACGTAAGTTACCAAATAGAGGGACAATGTCCTGGAGTGGAGTTGAGATTTTCTGCGTAGTTTACATGCTCCATACCAAGTTATATAGATATTGTGAAGTCCTGTAGCCTAGTGGTTAGTGCGCTCACCTTGCAAGTGAGAGGACCCTATTTCAATTCCCGGGCGGAGCAAAATCTTAGGCAAGTATCCTTACTCCACACGCCTCTGTGTACCCAGCAGTAAATAGGAACCGGGTTGTTAGTCAATTGGCAGATCGCTTTCCGAGAGGTAATAATCCTTCTAAAAGGAAAAAAAATTGGTAACTCAATCCACTACTGTTTGCGAGACACTACCGTACGCAATTGGTTGCTTGTGTCAGGAGCCCTCACCTCTCCTCTTGTGTTTTGTAGGGTGAACAAGGCCCGCCAGGAACACCAGGTCCTCCAGGATTGAGAGGTGATCAGGTAAGTGGGCAGAGCATGTGGGGGGGACAGAACACGTGGATAGGGGGGTGGATACAGCACTTGGAGATTGGATATGACTGCTTACAGTTTCTGTGTGTATCAGACACCCAGATGATTAAAATGTAAGGTATTTGGAAGATTGAGATAAAAAAAAAACTATTTACCCTCGATCTTAAGAAAATCAGCGAAAATAAATCTCCTGTTAGCGTTGTTAAGTTGTTGGTATTATGTTTGCTTCATGGTTCAAAAAAATATTGTAAATAAAGAAATATCCCTTCAATAATAACCCATTTCTTGTTAAAAAAAATGTTAAGAAATAGGACAAACTCGACCCACAGTGTTGCTATCTCTGCAAAGGCAAATTTTGCCATATTTCCATCCGAGAAATAATAGAAAATGTGAATAATAAAAATGTTCTCCTCCGAAAGTGACCTCTGCCTCTTCTCCACAGGGAAAAACTGGCCCGCTCGGTCCCCAAGGGAAGCCTGGCGTCGAGGGGTTACAGGTGAGTCTGCTTTGGCGAGTCCTGGGCAGGGCGAAACCTAGCGGTAAATAGAAACCCGGTTGTTAGTCAATTGGCAGTTCAATTGACAGATCACTTTCCAGTCGGTGTGCCAACCTGGTGCATGGTTGCATCTCACCTCTTGAGTCAGAAGGTTGTTGGTGCAACACCAACGTCGGAGCTTGGAATCACATTGTCTGAGCTGACGCTCCAACACAGTGCTGGAGGAGGGGGGTACTGCATTGTCGGAGGTGCCGTCCTTCAGATGAGAAGTCCCACCTGCCTGTTCAGGTAGACATCAAAAGCCCCGCAGCACTATTAGAAAAGAGGAGGGTGTTTTTGCTGGCCAATAATCCCCCAAGTAAAATTGGTCAATCACTTCAAGGCTGTTTGTGGAAGGTTGTTGTGCACAAAATATATAGGCAATCCGCTTTACAGTATATCCTGTGAAGCGCTTTGAGACATCCCAATGATCTGATAGGACACCATATCAAATGCAAGTATTATTATCATAATTAAATACCTCCCAGCACTGAGCAGAGAGTGACTTGGCTGGGAGCAGCGCTGCACTGGGGAACCTGGAGGTCCTGGGTTCGAATCTAGACCCACCTGTGACTGTTCAGGTGGACGTTAAAGATCTTGCAGTGCTATTGGAGAAGAGAAGGGAGTTTCTTTCTCCTGGTGTCCTGGCCGACAATCCCTCAGATAAAATTGGTCACTCACTCCATGGCTGTTTGTGGGATGTTGCTGTGTGCAATTGTGCTCCCGCGTTTGCCTATATAAATATACAGTCACTTAATTTCGCAATAAATCCTATGAAGCGCTTTGAGACATCCTTCCAACGTGATAAGGCCCTATACCAAATGCGAGGATTATTATTATTATCAATAAAAATCTGGAGTGCAGAGAAATGGTGGGAGTGATGGGGCTGAAAGAGCCCAATCAGTAGGGAATGTGGAACGTTCAGGACCTCTCAGGTTATTCGCATCTCAGCCCGGCTCTGAGATCCCAACCCCCTCCTCCCTGGACCTGATTTGTGCACCACTAATGGAGTGCACGGTGCATTAAACCTCGAGTTCACTACAGATGCCTGACGCTCGTAAACCGCTCATTAGCGGCTGAGAGACTTGTAAAGTTTGGTCGAGCAGTTCTTAAACAAACTTCAAAAGAGACGTGTGGCAGTGAGAACTATCGGAGCCAGGTGTCCTTCATTATCTAGAGTAATGAACATGCCCTGTGTGGTACAAGGTGAAGTTATAATACAGTCTATCACGTCAGGAGCACGTCGCAAAGAGCTTCACAGGATATACTGTAAACTGTAGTGACTGTGTGTTTTGTCGGCAAACACAGTCGCCAACTTGCGTGCAGCAACCACCCACAAACAGCCATGGAGTGAGTGACCAATTTTATCTTTAGGATTGTCGTCCAGGACATCGGGAGAGAGAAACTCCCTTCTCTTTTCCAATAGCGCCGCGGGTTTAACATCTCATCCGAACAAATGCAGGGCTCCCCCAGCGCTGACACAAAAGCGTCAGCCTGGACTGTGAGCTCAGATTCCTGAGGTGGGGCTTGAACGCACAATCTTCTGACTCAGAGATGCGAGTGCTGCCAAAAGAATTCTTCATTTCTCCCAATTCCTTGACATTCTTCGCACTAAACCACAACAATTGGATTTATGTCACAATATTCCCAGTTCTAATCCGTCACGGACAATAATGTCAGTAAAATCCCGTGCAAATTAAGTAGCTATTTATGGACGCATTCTCAAGGTCAAGGGTAAAGCAGATAATAATTACAATAATAATTCAGAGATCGCGCCAGGATTCTCTCACTCAATATACAGTCAATTCACTTTACAGGATAATCCCTTAAAGCACTTGGGGAAGTTTCAACCTCAGAGGCACTATATCAAGGGCTAATACAGTATTAACCCACAAAGAGCCATTTCAGCTTTATTTATATGTTGACGTCTTGATGTCAATTCTTCTTCAATTACAGGGTCTAAAGGGCTCAAAAGGAACAAATGGAGATCCTGGTTTTCCCGGAGTGCAGGGTCCCCAGGGCTCTCGGGTAAGAGCCATCACTCCTCATCTCCTAACCGTATGGTCAGCGTGTGGTTAGACAGGGGGAAATGTATGTCCGTGTGTGGTTAATTATCGACAACATCTTGCATTTATATAAGGCCCTTTATTGGGTTAGCAGGCAGTTGGCACAGTCAAGCCTGGACGTGGTAAAAATATGGAGGAGGGTCTCGGTCACCCGAGGGGAGAGGTAATGGCCAAGATGGGCAATGTTTTGGAGGTGGGGTGAAGCTGAGAGGGTCAGAGCACGGATGTTGGATTTATGAATTGAACGAGGCACCGACTGCGTGAGGTGGAGTGTGAATCCGTGTAGAATGATGCTGTCGGTGCCTGAGGTGACGAGTTGCTGACGGGAACCAAGCAGGAAGGCTTCAGTCTTGTCAACGGTCAACTGGAGAGAGTTAGAGCCCGTCCAGGGCTTGATCTATGACAGGCAATAAGTCAGGACAACAGTGATCCTGGAGTCTAGGGTAGAGACAGAGAGAGAAGGAGAGAGAGAGATGGACAGTTGAAGAATTCTCAGGGGATATTAGCACTTTAACAACTAAGGTCTCAAAGCTGGGCAGAGGCCAGCAGTGGGATTTGGAGCCTGAGCGGTGGGGTTAAATGATAGGGATGTGAGCCACAGGCTCCTTAGAGTAAATGAGCTCCAGTTACTGTGTCATAAACCCTGATTCTCATCCTCTTTACAACCAGGGCCTGTCAGGAGAAACAGGCAGTCCAGGCAAGCAGGTGAGTGGCACACATCACTCTTTATATGGCATGGAATCCTGTAGCTTAGACTTGCCTGAGAAGTGAGAGACCTGGGTTTTATTCCCGGCAGGGTGAAATGTTGGGCAAGTTTTCTTACTCCACACGGCCCTGTTGTTCGTCGTTAATCGCTCAAAAAAAACAATAATAATTTGGTCAGTCAATCCACGACTGTTTCTGGGACTCTGTTGTGTGCAATTGGCTGCCGCGTTTTGCCCACAAAATATACATTCAATTCACTTTATAGTATATACTGTGAAGCGCTTTGAGACATATAGACGATGTGAAAAGTGCTATCTCAAGTGCAAGGATTATTATATACCAATCAGTCTATCCTTGCCTCTGAGTCAGAAGCTTGTGGGTTCAAGCTCCACGTCGCACTTTGAGCTCACAGTCCAGGCTGTCGCTCCAGTGCGGGGAGCTGTGTCTTATCAGAGGCGCCGTCCTTCGGATGAGATGTTAAATCAAGGCCCTGCCTGTACCTGTTCAACTGGACGTTAAAGATCCTGTGGCGTTATTGGAAAAGAGAAGTGAGTTTCTCTCTCCTGGTCAACAATCCCTCAGAAAAAATTGGTCACTCACTCCATGGCTGTCTGTGGGATGTTGCTGTGTGCAAATTGGCTGCTCTGTGATGGTCTATAGTTCGGTTCCACACACTGCTGCTGACAGCACAGCCAGCCTGGCTCAATGGCAGACCAGCTCATTGGGGCAGGAAATCCTCCCACTCAACAACAACAAGACAACAACAACAAGATTCCATTTATTGAGCGCCTTTCACGTCGGGAGGACATCCCAAGGCGCTGTACAGTTGGGTCAGGACCCGAGCAGGGGGGAAATGGTGAGGGGAGGGAAGGGAGGGAGCGAGGAGGGGGTAGAGAGTCGAGAGGGGAGCTGAAGGCACAGTCAAAGAGAAAATTCAGCTCCTGTTAACCCTGCAAGCCAAAGCCCTAACGGGTAGGGTGGTCCTGGCTGGTTAGACTCCAGCGGTCACCGCAACGCACACTCTGGGGTCCCCAAGCCTTGGCTCTTGCTAACCTGCACCTAACACTCTCTGGGATCAAGTGAACAGAGTGGAACCCCCTGGGGAGAAAGGTTCCTACTCCATAGTAGACAAAGGGAAATACATTCCATGCACAAGAACGGATGTGTATTCTCCGTTTGGTTTGGATATTCTTAAGCGTGGTGATGAATGTCTGCGTGTTTTTGCTGACCAAGAATAAAGACGGATTGGAATCAGGAATACCTTTTCCTCTTTTGTGTAGGGTCCTGTTGGGAAATCAGGAGAGGCTGGGGCCAAAGGAGAGAGGGTAAGTGCTGCTTTGGGGAAGATGGACAGAATATTGATTGAGGTATTCCGGCCTCAGCCGAGGCGGCTTACACTGTTGTTCTTGTCACTAATGTGTGTGTTAGCCTGTGGATCAGTGACACGCTTGCCTCTGAGACAGGAGATCGTGGGTTCAAGCCTCCACATTGAGACTCTGAGCTCACAGTCCAGGCCTTCGCTCCGGTGCAGTGCTGGCGGGAGCACTGCATTGTTGGAGGCGCTGTCCTTCGGATGAGACGTTAAACTGAAACTTCGGATGAGACATTTCGCACAAAAATACAAAAATACTAATGCGAGGATTAGTATTATTATGATAAGTTTCTAGGATCCCCGGTTTACACTTTACAAACAATTGCAGGATCATTTAGCTCCGATAGGGAGCAACATTGAGCCTTTGGATACCACTGTTGCCATTGTAAGAAATTTAAAGATTTTCGCTCAAGACGAAGGTGGAATTTTGGGGTCACCCCGACTCCACGCCCTGGTTTCACCCCGGATTTCGCATCCTGCAGATTTTGAGTACAGGACAGACACCAGGAAGTTGTTCTTTACCCTCCCTCTCTGTACTTAACCGTCCGACCTCCCTGATCTGCTCGTATCCCACTCCTCTGCCAATCCTCCGCTCGGTTGGCTCCGTCCTCTGGCACGTCCCTTGTCCCCTTCGCTCTACCATCGGCAGCCATGCTTTCAGCCACTATGGCCCCAATCCCTTCAGCTGCCTCTTCTTTGCTCGACTTCAGATCACACTTGAAGTCCTTCCTCTTTGTCCGTGCGTACGGTCACGCCCCACCATCCCCCCGACTCAGGGTCAGGCTCCACCAATGTCAAGCGCTCCGAGATGTCCCGCGTGAAGGGCACTGGGTAATTGCAACAAATGTAATGTTGTTGTTGTTTATTTCCAAACTGGATTTTTTTTCTTTACCTTTAGGGTTATCAAGGGCTCAATGGTGAAAGAGGACCTCAGGGGGAGAAAGGTCAAGAAGGCGACCATGGGCTTCCGGGCATCAAAGGACACAGGGGGCTGCTGGGCCCGGTGGGACCTCCCGGAGAGAGCGGTGTGTCCGGGGTGGCAGGCCCACCGGGAACGCCGGGATTCCCAGGGCCGAAGGTGAGGAGCAGCTCCACGATTGGTGTCGGCACTGGCACTGTATCAAATGCAAGGAGTATTTGGGGAGAGAGAGTTCCAGATTTCCACTCCCCCAATGTTCAGCCCCTCACACCCCAATCAGACATTTTGCTTTTTCTCCAGGGTGAGACGCCTTCGCTGGAACAACTGAGGAAACTCATTCGAGAAGAGCTCTCAAAGCAGCTCGACTGTAAGTCGTGTGCGTGTGTGGGTTTTTTTTTTACCCCAATAATTGAAGCTCGTGACAAGTCCTGCGTGTGTGGGGAGGGTGGCGTGGGGGCGTGTCTGTAGGTTTGAAGAGAAGCGTCTCCCAGGAGAGCTTCAGTGAGACCGAGGTGGTGTCTGAGAGACCGGGGCCGGCTTCGGCAAACTGTTCGCTAAACATCTCAATCGCATCATCGCCCCTCAATGACAGGAACATTTGAGGTTTGAGGTTGAGCCCGGTTTAGTCGGTTACACTCACTCCCTCCCTCACTCTCTCTCTCTCACTCTCTCTCTCTCTCTGCACTGTGCAGAATACTCTGGGAGGCGCTTTGAGGCGGCCCTCATGATGCGAAAGGCGCTGTGTCAAATGTGAGGAATTCTGAAAAAAGTTTGCGTTTTTCTACACAACCTGAAACCTCCACATCTTGTGCCTCTCCTGGCAGTGCGCTTGGCTGACCTGGTGTCTCAGTTCCAGCACGTGAGAGTGAAGGCCGCCCCTGGGAAGCCCGGGCTTCCTGGTGTTCCGGGGAAAGAAGGCTTCCCTGGCAGGCCTGGCGCTCCCGGAGATCTCGGCCAGCCCGGCATCCCGGGAGCTGAGGGCCAGCGGGGGCCAATGGGCCCGAAAGGTAAGAATCAATATTGCTGTGGAACGTTCCTCTCCCTCCGTCCTGATCCAGGTCCCTTGCCCACCCTCGGCAGACCAACCTTCAGTTACATTGACTGCATCATCCCCCGCTCAAAGTGTCCGCTGGGCTCAGTGGTATCGCTCTTGTCTCTGAGTTAGAAGGTTGAGGGTTTGAGCCCTCACATCGGGTCTTGGAATCACATAGTCTAAGCTGACGCTCCAATGCAGCTCTAGGGTGAGTGTGGGGGGTGGGATGTTGCCTGGTTGGAGGTGCCGCCCTATGGATGAGACATTAGACCAAGATCCAGTCTGCCTGTTCCACGGCACTATTGGAAAAGAGAAGAGTTTCTCTCTCCCAGTGTCCTGCCCATTAATGGAATTATAGAGATTCCCAGCACAGAAGGCAGCTATTCGGCCCTTCGAGTCTGCCCTCTCTCTCAGAACGAGCTGTCCATTCAGGCCCATTGCCCTGGCCCTATCCTCACACCACTTCAAGCCTCTATCCTTCATATACCCTTCTACCTCCCTCTCGAAACCCATAACGGACTTTGCTTCCACCACCTTACTTGTCAGGGAGTTAACACATCCCCAAAAAATTCTCTGTGTGAAAACGTTTTTCCTTTTTTGGTCAGCCGGGTGTCTGACACATGTGGAAACCCATCACTGTGCTTAAGAGTTAAACTAAACTGAGAATTCCACCTACACATTGAAATCCCAGAGATAGATTGTTGGAATGGAATATGCACTCTCTCTCCCTGGAGGGACAGACACTTCCTGCTTTACCTAATTACGGAAAGTATGAGGCCCAGGTTGGCAAGAGCCAAGGCTCGTGGACTCCAGAGTGTGGGGTAACTGCTGGAGTCTAATCAGCTAAAGCCATTGATATTATTGTCCGGGAAGCTTTCCGGCTGCTTGTCCGGCTACTGACCATCCTACCCGTTAGGGCTTTGGCTGCAGGGTTAACGGGAGCTGAGTGGGATGACTCCTCACCCCATTGACTGGTCTGCCCTTCCAGGTCCTGCCGATGATCCAGGCTGGAGTACCACGGACCCGCCTGGCTCAGGATCCGGACTACTCATACCGCACACAGAGGCTGGCTCGATTCTGACGCTCCATTGCCAGGCATTTCACCTCGGAGCCAGTCCACCTCCCCGCATAGCTCTCCTTTCCCTTTTCTTGCGACCGGCATATATCTGTGTCCTCCAGTCACTGACTCCCTGATTAGTGGAGATAGCTTTCTATTCCGATGAGATATTAAACCGAGTCTGCCTGTTCAGGCGGATGTTAAAGATCCCGCGGCACTATTCAAGAAGAGGGGTTTCTCCCTCCCGGTTTCTTGGTCAACAATCCCCCAAATAAAATTGGTCAGTCACTCCATGGCTGTTCGTGGGACACTGCTGTGCGCTAACCGACTGCCATGTTTCACCCACAAAATACACACTTTCAACACCACTTTACAGTAAATCCTGCGAAGGGCTTTGAGACAGTTTGATGATGCGATAGGGCCAAATGTCAAACGTTAATGTTATTATTATTATTATTGACGGTGGTGATCTGTTGAGGCGCATTTTGACATTGCTGGTGCTGGACCAGGTGCGAGGATTATTACCTTGGACAGTCAGCTAAAATGCTTCCTTTCCACGTTCAGGCGAGAGAGGGGAAACGGGAGAGAGAGGCGAGGCTGGCATCGGGCAACGTGGAGAAGCGGGAGCCACCGGTCTAGCGGGTAAGCCCGACTCTTCAAATCCCTTCATGCCCCTGCCTCTCCGATCTGCTTTCCCACCCCCACTCCACCACCCGCTGCCTCCGCTCGTCCGGTTCCACCCTTCGCTCGGTTGGCTCAGGCCTCGGTCTGTACCCTCGTGCCCTCCGCTCCACCATGGGTGGCCGTGCCTTCAGCCACACGCCCCGAACCTCTAGCACTCTCTCCCTCAATTCCTCTGCCTTGCCCCCTCCCTCCCCACTTTCCTCTGCCTTGCCACCCCCCTCCCCACTTTCAAATCCCGCCTGAAGACCTTCTTTTTTGACGGTGCTTACGATCACCTGCTACGAAGCGCTTTGTGATGTGCTCCCGATGTGATGTAGCGCTGTATCGCATGCGATCATTATTATTATTATTATTATTATTGAGTCAAATTATAAGAACACTTGGTTGTCCTACCCCTACCCTCCCTGTTCCTCCACCCTCCTGGTCCCAACCCCCACAGCTCAGGTCCAATCCCTGACGATTCCAGGGCTTCGGGACGTGCTCTCGACATAAAAATTGCCGCGTAAGTGCAGTCTGTTGTGGTTGTTGTCGTTTCTAGGCGCCCCGGGAATGCCAGGCTACGGGACGGACGGAATTCCGGGAACGCCGGGTCCACAAGGAGAGCCGGGAAGCGCTGGGCCGCAGGGCCCCGAGGGTCCCCCCGGGAGGAACGGGCTGTGCGATCTGTCTCAGTGCGTTTACTACGCCAGCCTGGCCGGCCGGCCGTCCAACCAGAAGGGGCCTTGAGCTCACAGGACATCAGGTCCAACATGGTGACACGGTCTGTGCGCGCGTGACAGTGACAGCCGCCATCACTGTCTGAGGAAGCCAGAAATTTCTCATGGTCTTAGCTTTGAGCCCATTGCCACCCAATTTAAGCAAGGACGGTGTTTGCCCCTCGTACCCCACCCCTCAACAGCACCACACCCACATCGACCACCCCCCCACCCTCAAACACTTCCTCAAAACCCCCCACACCAACAGCCCCCCCTCAATGACCCCCCACTCAACCCTCCCTCAACCACACCCCCTCCTCGACACCCCACCCTCCCTCAACCACCCCCTCAACCAACCCTACCTCAACCCCCCCCCCCACCCGAACAAACCCCTCCTCAAACCCCCTCGACCACTCCCCACCTCGACCCCCCCCGCCCCCATGAATCAACCAGTCCTCAAACCCCTCTGAACTCCCCCATCGATCACCCCATTGACCCCATCCCCCACAGCCACCCCACTCAACCTACCTCGACCCCCCCGCCCACTGAACAAACCCCTCCTCAAACCCCTCTCGGCCACCCCCCCCATCTTCGACCCCTCCACAACCAATCCCCCCCTCGATCACCCCCTTTCAACTACCCCACGCTCACACACCCCCTCAACCTCTCCCCCTCACCCCCTCCACCCCGACCACCCTCGATACCTCCTGAACTACCCCCTCAAACCCTTCACCAAAACACCCCTCAACCACCCCCCCAACCACCCCCCACCACAACACTCAGCTAACTCCCTTCAACGCCCCCCCCCCCACCCCCCCTCAACCCCCACCCAAACGGAGTATCCTCTGCTCCTCCCTGTTACCTGTTCCAATCCCCCGTCCGTTAAATCAGGGGCAAAAAAGAGGCGAACATCTATCACAAAGGCAGAAACATTAAAGTTCTGAGGATAATTTTAATCTTAAAAAAAGGTAAAAGGGAAACCAGACACTAAATCTCTTGACTCGGGCAGATTGACGTTTCAGATAGACCAACACCGCCTTTTAAACAGAATAACTGACCATCGCATTTGAAGAAAAAAAAAGAGATATTTATCGTGATGTGTTTGCGGTTCTTTTTTTTTTAATCATAGTTGATGTTCCAAACAAAATATACAATAATAATTTGGTCACTCAATCCACGACTGTTTTGTGGTATATTTGCTGTGTGCAATTGGCTGACGCGTTTCGCCCCCCAAAATAAACAGTCCATTCAGTTTACGGTAATATTCTGTGAAGCGATTCGAGATGTCTCAAAGACGCGATGCAAGGATTATTATTATTATTATTAAAAGAGGCAAAGGAAAACGGTACGATCATACCATAGAGGGAGGTGGGACTGATTGGGTAGTTCTTCCAAAGAACCGGCACAGGCGTGATGGGCTGAATGGCCTTTTGTGCTGTATGTAATATTCTATGATTTTATATCACACTGGGGGGGGGGGGGGGGGGGTGAGAAGGAGTGGGGTGCGAAGGAAAGGGGAATCCGTTCAATGAAACGTGAGAGTGGGGTAAAGGAGGGGAGGGGGAGACAGTGAATTCGGAGGTCGCACAGAAAGACAAGAACAAGCAAACAAAGTTCCCGGGGAAACACGAAAACGCTGTATACCCACAAATGAAGTTAACTTATATACGGTGACTGCGGTTGGGTGTTTGGCCCCTGCCTTCAGCTCGGCAGTGTCCTCTACAAGCCTTTCCAAACAAGATGTCCCGCACACCGCTGTCGGGTCAGTCAGTCGGTCAGTCGGCTGGTCAGTCCAGCCGGCTCCACCCAAACCCCCCCCCACTCCTCCCTTCCGTGTGTTGGGTTGAACCAGTGTCCTGGACTGGGGTGACGGTGGGGGTCTGTGTGAAGAGGCTGCGCTGTTTCGCTCCACGTGAGGCCTGGATGGGGAACGCCAGCTGCCTGTCTTTCTGCCTCTGCCTCATTTCTTTGATGGTCCCTTCATGCTGCTGGACTTCTTGCTCAGACCCATGCCCATGTACAGGTGAGGGGGCCCAAGCAGTCGGTGGCGTCACAAATGCCAGGGAACCCCCGAAGCCCCGGCTGCCCAGGTGGTCCCGGCTCGCCCACTAAACCAGGCTCCCCTGGGAAGCCATTCCGCCCATCCTTGCCGATTCCGGGCAAGCCAGCCTCGCCTGTGTGGGTGGGAGAGAGAGGCGAGAGAGCGTAACACTCAGCGAGGCATCTCAAAGCGCTTCAATGTCCAGTGTAGTGACTGTGTAATCGTGGTCACGGCATCTTTATCATCCACCCAAGTGGACAGAATGGACCTCGGGTAAACTGTGTCTGTGTGCCTGTGTGTGTGTGTCTGTGTACATGACTATATGTACGTGTGTATGTGCCTGTGTGTATGTCTGTTTATGTGTGTGTATGTGGCTGTGTATATACATATTTATATATGCCTATGTGTGTGTCTGTGTATATGCCTGTATGTGTGCGCGTCTATATGTCTCTGTGTATGTGTGTGCTGGTGTACGTGGGTTGCCTGTGTGTGTCTATGTACATGCTTGTATGTGTGCGCACCTGTGGATATGTGTGTGTGTGTGTGTGTTTGCCTGTATGTGCGTGTTTGCCTGTATGTGTGTGTTTGCCTGTATGTGCGTGTTTAGCTGACCAAACGGGAAATGAGCGCGCTGGGAGATGTTTGCGGGGCAGGGAGGAGAGAAGGCCCCCCCCGTGTCACTCGCATTACCTCGAGGTCCTGGCGAGCCTTCCAACCCCCGCAGACCAATCCCGTCATGTCCCTTATCTCCCTTGTCACCTCTCGCCCCTGTCACACACAAAGTCAGACATCAAAGGGTTCCTTGGCCAGGCAATATTAACACAACACTCTGGCTCCGTCGTCCGCGCTCTCACCTCCTTCACCCCTCTGTTCCCCTCTCCTACACCCTTCTATCTCCCTCTTCCACACCCCCTCTGTTCCCCTCTCCCTCTGCGAGATGGCCTCTTGTCTGGTTTCTGAGCCAGGCAGGTCCGCAGTATTCCAGGGCACTGCTGTTGACAGCGCAGCCCACCCTGACCCATCGGCAGGACCTGGAAGGGCAGACCAGTCACTGGGGGCGGGGAATCCTCCCACTCAGCTCCTGTTAACCCTCCAAACCCAAGTCATGAATTGAGTGACCAAATGATTATTATTTCAATTTCTTTTTTGATGGGATTGTTACTCCCGTTAAAGCGACCTACCAATCGACCAACTGCTCGCTAAACAGAGGCGTGTGGAGTAAGGAATCTTGCCCAACATGTCGCCCTCTATGGGAATCAAACCCAGGTCCTCTCACGTGCGAGGCGAGTGCTCGAACCACCGAGAGCTCCGGGACTCTACCCCACGTGAAAGGTGCTACGTAAATGCAAGCTGTTGTGGAGCTGCAGCACTCCACTTCACAGGACTCGATATCCACCATATCAAATCCTTTCAGAACCCTCATCAACCTCTTGCCTCTTCCCATGGGCCTCGGTTCCTCCGTCTCTACCCAGAGAACGGGTTTGATTGTGACGATGCTGAGGCAACCTTGAATTGTGAGGCAAAATGGCCGCCATTTGAGTTCGGGCCCTAAATAAAAAAATACTAATCCTTGCATCCTCTTATCGATGGCCCTTTCGGCCGCAGTTTTGTTGAGTCTTACCTTTGCTGCCGGGCTTGCCGTGGAAACCATGGTGACCTTTGATGCCCGGCCGGCCCATGGGCCCCGGGAGGCCAGCAGATCCCGGGGGGCCAGAGGGTCCCGGAAGCCCCTGGGACCCCGGTTGCCCCGGCTCTCCAGGCACCGTCGGCTGCCTCAGGCTGTCCGCCACCTGTGCAATGTACTCTGAAAGAGGAAAGCCACACAGCACTGAGGTTTACCCTGACACTTCTGAGGACAGGTTGCACAAACCTGGTCTCTAATCCCTTGAGTTCAGAAGGTTGAGGGGTGATCTGTTTAAGATGCTATAGGGATTGGATAGGGCGGCTACAGATAAATTATCTCCTTTGGTGGTAGGCGGAATCCAGGACAAGGGGGCAACATCCTAAAATCAGACCTAGGCTATTTAGGAGTGAAATCAGGCACTACTTTTCCACCTAAAAGGTAGTGGACATCTGGAACTCTGATCCCCAAAAGGCTGTGGATGCTGGATCCTTTCACATCTTCAATACTGAGATGGATAGATGTTAGGTCAGGGTATCAAGGGAGATGGAGCAAAGCCGGATAAGAGGCACAGATCAGCCATGATCTGGTAAAATGGCGGAAGAGGCTCAAGGGGCTGAATGGCCGACGCCTGTTCCTGTGCACTTACACGGTGCCCTTCATGTGGTGCAGTGACTCGGGAGTGCTTAACGCTGTCAGAGCCTGATGCCGAGCCGGGGAGAAAAGGGAGATGACTGCAAGCATGGTGGAAGAGGAATGTTTTCAGCTGGGATATGAAGACGGGCAACGGACTAGGCAAGGTGTAGTGCCTGGCCACTGATGGTGGAGCAGAAGATTCGAGGGATGAGCAGGAGGCCGGAACCAGCCAAACAGAAGCAGCGGAGTGGAGACCACTGTGTCGGGACTCCTGATCTGCAGTATTCCAGTCTGATAACAGCGCAGTCCAGTCCGGCTCATCGCCAGGACCTGGAAGGGCAGACCAGTCACTTGGGGCAAGGGGTCATCCCACTCAGCTCCTGTTAACCCGGCAAACCAAAGTCCTAACGGGTAGGGTGTTCCTAGCTGGACAAGCAGCGGGAAAGTTTGCCAGACAGTTTTGGAATAAGTGTGGGCAAAATGTTTTCAGACAGCAATGTGACGGCAACGAGATGAGACGTTTTGCTGTTAAAGGCGCTCGAAGGGGAGAGAGTGCGTATTCCCATTCCAGACACTGGGAATCGCCACGGGTAGGTAGGATGCAGGGAATTCTCCGTCTGGGCTGGATATTCTTAAGCCTGGTGATGCATCAGACCAAAAAGAAAGGTGAGGCATCAATTATTATTATAATAAATGATTCACTGACCTTGGATCAGGCTCAGACACAGCTCTCTGATCCTCTGCTCGCTCGGCTCCTTGCCCTGTGGGGAGGCTTTAGATGATCAATCATAGAATCACAGTCTCTTGCAGCACAGAAGGAGGCCATTCAGCCCATTGTGTCTGTGCCCAGCTCTTAGAAAGAGCTACCCAATAATCAGACCCACTCCTCCGCTCAAACCCCATAGCCCTGCAATTTTTTTTCCTTTTCAAGTACGGACCCAATTCCCTTTTGAAAACTACGATCGAATCTGCTTCCGCCGCCCTTTCAGGCAGTGCCTTCCAGACCGCAACAATTCTTTGGGTAAAAAAAATTCTCCTCGTCTGCCCCTCGTCTGGTTCTTTTGCCATTTATCTTACGCCTGTGTCCTCTGGTTACCAACCCACCCACAAGAGGAAACAGTTTCTACTTTTTGGGCGGTTGGGAGGGATTATTCCCCTCCAAACCACCAATCAACTATCAAGCGGGTTCCTACCGATTGCTGGGTAAACCGAGACGTGCAGAGTAAGGAAACTTACCTGCCCAGGAATCAAATCCAGGTCCTCTCGCTTGCGAGACAAGTGCTCCAACCACTAAACTACAGGACTCCACAACACCTACATTTATACACAACGTCTTGGAGCTTACTCCAGGCTTTGTTCACTCACCGGGCTTCCAGAGGGCCCGGGTAGCCCTGGTATTCCACGATCCCCCTCCGGCCCTCGAGATCCGGGTAAGCCGCTTGGCCCCGCAAACCCAGGCTGTCCTCGGGCTCCTGGCTTCCCTGGGGCCCCGTGGTCTCCCGGCACACCCGCCTAGGCAGATAACATCAGGGTGCATTTTATACTTGCTCAGCTGGGTCTCTGACACATGAGGAAACACGTCACCGCGCTTAAGAGCCTCCAAAAACAGATTGAGAATTCCATGCATCCCCACCTACGCATGGAAATTCCCTGCGATTGGAACGGAATGCGCACTCTCTCTAGAGGGATGCATCCTACTCACCTAAGTCCAGAGAGTAGTAGGCGCAGGTTGGCAAAAGCCAAGGCTTGGGGACCCCATAGTGCGCATTGGGGCAATTGCTGGAGTCTAAATGCATGGCTTGTCCTTCAGAGCACTGTCTGGCAAGCTTTCCCACTGCTGGTCACGCGGCTAGGACCACCCTACTCGTTTGTGGTCGAGTTCTCAATGGCATAGAGGAACAGAGAGTTTGGTTTACCGGGGGATGGCTTAGAGAAGCCGATAAAAGAGCAAATCGGCCTTTGGCTGCAGGGTTAACAGGAGCTGAGTGGGAGGATTCCCCACCCCCAGTGACTGGTCGGCACTTCCAGGTCCTGCCGATGAGCCAGGGCCGGGCTGTGCTGTCATCAGCAGTGAGTGCCCTGGAATACTGCGAACCCTCCTGGCTCAGGAACCGGACTGGAGACCGTCACGGAGGGGCGGGCGGGCGGGAGCGGCTCGATTCTGACATTCCATTCCCATACGAACCTCTCCTGTCTTGCCTTGAACACCGGGAATACCCTTCAAATGTAAAAACAGAATGATTTTTATTTAAAGAGAGTCACTGACACAGATCGTAGGTGATACAAGCCCCAATTTAGGACCTTTGAGCTCACAGTCTAGACTGACACCCCTCTACAGTGCTGGGGGAACCCACCATCAGCGGTCAGGCCTTCAGACTCTCTGCCTCCACTCTTTGGAACTCCACAGTCCCTTCACCTCGATCCCGCAATTGCCTCCTTCTTCTTTGATTGCGCCTTCGGTCATCCTCCTACCCTTACCCTCCCTGCCCTCCAGATCCCAACCCCCAGCTTGGGTGCAAACCCTGACTGTCCAGCGACTTGGGGCTCCTCCTGACGTGAAAGGCGCTGTGTAAATGTCATTTGTTGTTGTTGCATTGTGTCTGTTGACCACTCTCACCTCAACCTTCATCAAACGGGGCACTTCCTGTGGCTGTCTGGGATGTGGATTCGCCCAACTCAGCTCTCTGTGGGATGGGGACGGGGATGGGGGAGTGGGAGAGGAGTGACATTCCGTGTAACTCACCTGTTCGCCGTTTACTCCGGGCAGCCCGTTCACACCTGAATCTCCCTGTGGACAGCAAAAGGCAATGAGTCAGGCCCTTGGCACAGATGGAGTTCACAATCCCCTGCCTTGCTTCCGTGTCCTGAACAAAATTGCAGGATTCATTTCCGGAATTCCCAATATATCAACAAAAGAATTGGAATCGCTGTATATTCTAATGTATTCTAATAATAATAATAATAATAATAATAATAATCATCATCATCATTGCATTTGAAGTAGTCCTTTATCATGTCTTCGAATTTCACGCCCTCATTGTTAAGCCAGTGTTGGTCTGGGTCAGTCAGTAATCCTCTCGCCTCTGAGTCAGAAGGTTGTGGGTTCAAGCCCCACGTCAGGACTCTGAGCTCGCAGTTCGACTGACGCTCTATCTCGGAGACTGGGGAGTATTGTCAGAGGTGCCATCCCGTCAAACCGATCCTGTGGCGCTATTGGAAAAGAGAAGCGGGTTTCTCTCTCCCAGGGGCCCACAAACCACTGCCAAGTGAATGACCTCTGCTATTCGGGGGATTGTCGGCAAGGACACTGGTACTGAGGTATAGATCAGCCATGATCTACTACAATGACAGAACGAGCTCAAGGGGCTGAATGGCCTCCTCCTGTTCCTGTGTTTCTCCGATCTCCAAAATACAACACAAGGGGGTGGGAGGTGGGGTGGGGGGTTGGGGGGGTTTCCTTTACCTTATTTCCTTTGGGGCCTCCAGGGCCTGTGTGACCCTGAATCGAAACAAAGAAAGAGAAAAACAAGTCTGTTTCTGAAGAGAAGAGAAATCGAATACAGTAGAGAGCGAGAGAAAGAGAGAGGTGCCTCTTGTGTTTGCCCCCCCGCCCCCCGGGTATCATCCTCAGCTACACCAAACTCCGCACCGCACCGCCCCAGTCCGCACCAGGCTCCACTGGCTCCCAACGGATTGACTTCACACCCTGGCGCCCTCTTGTCTCTCCGCTCTCCTCCTACCCGCCTCCCCTGCCGTCCCGCTGGGCTAACTCAGGCTTTCTGCGTGCTGCCCGTGCCCTCCACACCCCCGGGGGGGATGCCAAGGGGTCGTGGTGGGGGTGGAGAGAACGGGGGGGGGGGCGGGGGTATTGCGGGGGGAAAGTGGTGTAGAGGGGGAGGTGCGGGTGGGGTGATGCAGAGTGGGGGTTAACCCATCGCACGGCTCCAATCTCATGTCTCACCTTCTCTCCTTTCTTTCCGGGGAAACCAAGTGGCCCTTGAATCCCTTGTCTCCCACGATCGCCCTTCACTCCCTGTTGATCAGGAAACATTTTCACGCTTGGTTAGCAAAAACAGCTACACAGGAGGCTCTGGGGGATAATTTACGGGTACGACGCTGTATTCCAGGTGTGGACTGATCACAGTTGTACACAGTTACTCCAGGTGTGGGATGACCAGAGCGGTACTCAGTTACTCCAGATGTGGGTTGACTATAGCTGTACACAGTTACTCCAGGTGTGGTCTACCAGAGCTGGACATAGTTACTCCAGGTGTGGGCTGACCAGAGCTGGACATAGTTACTCCAGGTGTGGGCTGACCAGAGCTGGTCGTAGTTACTCCAGGTGTGGGCTGACCAGAGCTGGACACAGTTACTCCAGGTGTGGGCTGACCAGAGCTGTACATAGTTACTCCAGGTGTGGGCTGACCAGAACTGAGCAGTGATGGTTATTGTACTTACAGAACTGCCCGGCAGACCGGGCACCCCCATAAGACCTTGTTCTCCGGGAATTCCCTGTAGAAAAAGAGACAGATGTCAGTCTGGGAGCAACGCCAGGAATGATGTGAGTTGAAAGGAACCATTGAGATGGATGACCATTTGCTCCTCCAATAAGACATTCATCCTAATCGCAATCTACACTCTTTCCCCTGACAAACCACCAAACCTCTTCACACAAATTCTGTGCGCAAACGGGCTACCATGTCCGCCTGCACGCACACAGTCACTACACTTCCTTCTTTCACAGACCTGCCCGCTCTCTCCACTCAATAGGCTCCGGCCTATGCCATGTGCCCCGTCTTCAGCCTCTCTGCCCCCACCGTCTGG
>NW_024704743.1:2921508-2947221 GCF_018977255.1 Callorhinchus milii | reverse complement strand
CAGACAGACAGACAGACAGACAGACAGACAGACAGACAGACAGACAGACAGACAGACAGACAGACAGACAGACAGACAGACGGCCCAAGCGACATCCACCCCGGGCGACGTTACAACCTGACGCCTACGCCGCGCGGAGCAGGAAGTGATGTCAGCGGCGATCTGACAACCCGGACGTGGAGCCGACGCGGACATATTTATAATCCTACTTTTATAGACTCCCCCCCCCCCCCCACCACCCCCACCACCCCCCGACCCGCAACGTGTGTAACATCCGGCTGGACCTTCACTCCCGTCGAGGGTCAGACTGTACAGGTGGTTAAGAGGGAGGGAGATAAATAGAGCGCGATCCAGTTACTACACTTCTTTAGGGGTCCTCCCCAGTTGGGAGAGGGGGGGTGGTGGGAGGTAAGAGGGGTCTCCTCGAGGGTGAACTGGTACCAAGGTGACGCGTTTGACAACAAAACGTCAGGATCGATCCGGCCCTTTTGTGGCGGACCAGGCGGGTCCTCAGTCTAGACAAGGAGACGGAGGGCATCAAAGCCCCACCGCCGAGCCCTGGGGTTGGGGTGGGGGCAGGAGGTGGGGGTGGAACTTACGTTGAATCCTGGGAGCCCCGGCATGCCTTTTTGTCCCGGGAACCCCGAGTCACCTCTCTCACCTTTCTGGCCCTGCGGGGTGGGAAGAAACGCACGCGTTAACCGGGCAATAACTCTCGTCTCTGACTGGACCTTCACTCCCCGGTTCCTCCCCGTGCCTCCATTCTGTACTCTGGCCGGTGACTCCCTTTCTGCTCCCCACCGCCGCGTTCTCCGCGAAGCCCGAACCTGACCGAGACACGTCCACTAAATAACAATACGGGGAACCAATTTCACTGGCTCCCCGACCCCCAGAGGATCGAGTTTAAGATCCTCGTCCTCACGTTCAAAGCCCTCCTCGGCCTCGCTCTTCCGTACGTCCATGACCTGCTACCATCTTATTAACCGTCCCACTCCCTCCGCTCAGGGGGGGCTCCGGCCTGCTCCACGCCCCCCCGCCCTCTCCGCCTCACCATTGACAGTCGGTCCTTCAGCCTCTCTGCCCCCACCCTCTGGAACGCCATCGCCGAGCCCCTCCACCTCGCTCCCTCCCTTGCCTCCTTCAAGACCCGTCTCAAGACCTTCTTCTTCGACTGTGCCTTCGATCACCCTCCTACGTCCACTGTCCCAGCCCTCCAACCCCCTCCTGAACCCAACACCCAGCTCGGGCGCTGAACCTTGACTGCCCAACGCCTTGGGACGTCCTTCTGACGCGAAAGGCGCCGTGCAAATGTAATTTGTTACTGTTATTGTCCCCTCTGAGTGCATTTCTCTCAAGACTGAAGAGGACCCCCTACTCCCCCACCCCCCCCCCACCCACCCACCACACCCTCCCCACCCACCCCACCCCCCCCAGCCCCGACCCCCTTCCAACCTCCGAGCTTGTGCGATCGTTGCTGAAACTTACAGGAAGTCCTGAAGAGCCGGGCGTACCAGGCATCCCCTGAGAAAAGAAAGGAAAGAAACAATTTGTACTTTTATTGGACTCGAGGGCGGGAAAACGGCCGCCGCGTCCGAGCTGTTGGCTGTCGGGCGATGCTCCCTCCCCTCTTTGACTGATCCCACCCAGAAGATCGACATTTAACGACGACAACAACAACAACAAATCAAGCCCCAATTAAACACCGTCCCGGCAACTGAGAAACAAAATGGCCCCCAAACATCGCTGGGTGATGCCCAGTCACTTGCACCACCTGCTTACAATAATAATAATAATAATAATAATAATAATAATCCTCGCCTTTGATACAGCGCCTCATCACGTCTTCGAGACGTCTCAAAGCGCCTGACGGGATACACTGTATATTTCATGGACGAAACGCGGCAGCCAATTGCGCACAGTCGTGGACTGAGTGACCCAATTATTATTATTATTATTATTATTATTATTATTATTATTTTTTGAAGGTATTATCGTCCCCGGAAGAGCGATTCCGCCTATCGACTAACAACCAAGTCCCTACTTACTGCCGGGTTAAACAGAGGCGGGCGGGGGAAGGAAACTTGCCCAACGGTCCGGCCCCGCCCTGCCCCGCCCGGCCCGGCCCCGGGAATCGAACCCGGGTCCCCCCTCTGGGGATCACACCCTCCGCCCAGTCACCGTAGCCGCTACCCAGCCTCGTCCTGTCCAGCATTCGGCCAACCAGAGCCACAAGGCACGAGTTGGTGATGTAGAGAGTCAAGGCTTACACTGGCTCCGACTTGTCCATCCTCCCCGGGGGCTCCAGGAGGCCCCTCCCGCCCCGGGGGTCCCTCAGGCCCCGGGTGACCTGGGTGTCCCGGGGGTCCGGGAGGCCCCTCTTTGCCGGGCGAAGGCGTGGCTATGGGATAGTAATGCGGCTGAATGGGGGAGAGATGGGACAAAGGTTATTTGGGGTCAGTGAGCCCCGGAGGAGCGGCGTTGAGGGGGGGGGAGAGGAAGGGGAAAGGGGGTAACTGACAGCCACTACAGTGAGGGGGGCAGGGGTGGAGGGGGGCAGGGGTGGGGGGCAGGGGATGGGGGGGTGGGGGGGGGGGGCGGTGGGAGTGTGGGGGGGCGGTGGGTTAGTCCTCACCCGGCTCCACTGGCTCCGCAAACCCACCGTCCACCCACCCCACCCCGCCCCACCCCACCCCGCCCCACCCTACCCCCCCCTACCCTACCCTACCCTACCCTACCTACCCCACCCCACCCCACCCTACCCCACCCTACTCCACCCCACCCTACCCAACCCTACTCCACCCCACCCCACCACCCCGCTCCACCCGACCCTACCCTATGCTACCCCACCCCACCCTACGCTACCCTACCCCACCCCACCCTACGCTACCCTACCCTACCCCACCCGCCCTACCCCACCCTACCCTACCCACCCCACCCTACCCACCCTACCTCACCCTACCCCACCTACCCTACCCCACCCTACCCCACCCCACCCTACCCCACCCTACCCTACCCCACCCTACCCCACCCCACCCCGCCGATCATGTTCCTCATTCTCACGTTTAGATCTCTTCCTCGCCCCCTCCTTCCCTCACCCCCTCCCTCTCACCCCCCTCCCTCTCCCCCCCCCCACCCCCTCCCTCATTCCCTCTCTCCCTCGTCCCCTCCCTCCCTCATCCCCTCCCTCACCCTCCCTCCCTCTCCCCCCCCCCTCACCCCCTCCCTCTCTCCCCCCCCCTCACCCCCTCCCTCTCTCCCCCGTCCCTCACCCCCTCCCTCACTCCCTCCCTCGTCCCCTCCCTCTCTCCCCCCTCCCTCCCTCATCCCCTCCCTCCCTCCCTCGTCCCTTCCCTCCCTCCCCCCCCTCCCCCGCCCCCTCCCTCGCCCCCTCCCTCGCCCCCTCCCTCCCTCGCCCCCTCCCTCCCCACCTTTAAGACAATACAGTAAAACTCACTTAAGTCTGAGCCGTATAAACGGCCCAAGTCCCGTTCAAGAATTTAGATTCCACGAGAGTTTGACATATAAGTCATAATAAAGGTGAGGTCCCAACTGATACGAGTTACGTGAGGTTTACTGTAGTGGGGGGAAGGGGAGAAGGGGGAGGAGGAAGAGTGTGGTGGGGTGGGGGGGGGGGGGGATACAGGCCAACGAGAGAGAGAGAGAGAGAGAGAGAGAGAGGGTGCCTCAGAAACC
The DNA here is from genome assembly GCF_018977255.1 of Callorhinchus milii. Lineage (NCBI taxonomy): Eukaryota > Metazoa > Chordata > Chondrichthyes > Chimaeriformes > Callorhinchidae > Callorhinchus > Callorhinchus milii. The sequence continues at coordinate 2,943,528 of NW_024704743.1, read as the reverse complement.
CGACCGCTCCATCACTATTGCTCAGCTCATGCAGATGTTTGGAGCGGTTTGTGGTGGGCGGAGGGTGGGGCTCATGCACGTGCATCAGACGCTGCGACAGACGGGACTCTATCGGAACGGCAAACACTAAAGGAGCGTCTTTCAAAGCTTAGAGAAAAGGCTGGTCCTTCAGTCTATACCTCCGAGTTAGGCAGAAATCTCTGCGGGAGAGAGAACACAAAGAAACAAATGGGAAAGCAACGGTTAAGGGTATCGTTAGAATCCCAACCTACGCCTTTGGCTTTCAATCATAAAATCCTCGCGTTCGATACAGCGCCCTATCACGTCTCCGAGACGCCTCAAAGCGCTTTCCCGGGAATACGCTGTAAAGTGGAGTGGCTGTGTATTTTGTGGGCCAGAATGATCACACGCTGAAAGAACGGTCATCGCTTGGCAGGACGTCGGACTGGAGCCAAAAGGCTCTGATGTGGCAAATATCACAACGTGCACAACAGCAACAGCAGCAGCAACAATTTACGTTTGTAGAGGACGTCCGCTCGGTGGGCGCCATCCTGCTCCACGGCCAAAGCGCTGGACGCTCGGGGATTTGGACCCGAGCCGGGGGTGAGGATCAGGAGGGGTGGAGGACAGGGAGAACAGGGGTAGGAGTTTGGCCAAAGGCACGGTCGAAGAGGAGGGTCTTGAGACGGGGCTTTAAGGAGGCAAGGGAGGGAGTGAGGGGAAGGGACCGTGGGATGGAGTTTCAGACGGTTTGGGCGGAGAGGCTGAAGGTCCGAGCCCCGATGGCGAGGTGGGCCGGGCGGGGGACGTGGAGCAGGCTGGAGCCCGCTGAGCGGAGGGAACGGACAGGTCTACATCCATATAGCAGGTCACAAAGGTAGGGAGGGGACAAGGCCGTGGAGGGCTTTGAAGGCGAGGACGAGGATTTTGCACTCTATCCTCTGGGGGATGGGGAGCCAGCGAAGCCGGGCGAGGGTGGGGGGGGGTGACGGGGTGACGGAGCCTGGTGAGGGAGAGCGAGGACACTGCAGCTTGTGGAGGGAAGAGTTGGGAAGGCTGACAAACGGGGAGTTAGCTTAGTCAGCCCCGGATATGATGAATACCCAACCCCTCGATGTTCCCCACCCAGCCGCCCCCCACCCCCCCCTCTGGGCAGCTCGTAGCTTGGAGGTGGGGGGGGGGGTGGGGGGGAATGCGTGTGAGGGGACGTGGTGGGGGAGAATGCGTGGGAGGAGAGGAAGGAGTGTGTGGGAGGAAGAGGGAGAGTGTGTGAGGGGGGGGGAATGAGTGAGGGGGATGGGGGAGTGTGGGGGGGAGGAGGGGGGAGTGTGTGGGGGAGGGCGGAGTGTGTGGGGGGGAGGTGGGGAACGTGGGGGGAGGAGTGTGTGTGTGGGGAGGGGGGAGTGTGTGTGGGGGAGGGCGGAGTGTGTGGGGGGGTGGAGGGGGGAGTGCGTGTGGCGGGGAGGGGTATATATTGCTGACCGGTCCCCACCTGTTGTATGGGCAGCTCAGAGCAGGTCTCCCGCTGGGCTCTCCGGGGATCGCAGTGGATCAGCATCCACTGCAGCTCGAACTGCAACGGCAAAGGGAGAGACCGATTAACATCCACAATAACGCCACCTTTCTCATCGACATCGACTCCAAGCCCTTGACAGCAACAAACCGCAACAAATCCCTTTCCAACCGGATCCAGGCCTCCTGCTTGTTCCTCGTTCCCCCCCCCACCCCACTCCGGTCCAGCAGCGGCGCCCGCGCTTTCAGCCACTACGCCCCGAACCTCTGGAACGCTCTCTCAATCCCTCCGCCTTGCCCCGTCCCTCCCCATCTCCAGGTTTGCCCGAACACCTTCCTCTTCGATGGCGCCTACGGTCACTTCCCCCCTTTCACCCCGCGTCAGGCTCCGACGCCGTCACGACCCTGAAACGTGCCCGACCTCTCGCCCCTGACTCGGCCCGGGAATCGAACCCAGGTCCTCTCGCTTGCGAGGCGAGCGCTCTGAACCCCTGAGCTACGATGGGGCCCCCACGATGACGGAAAGAGGAAGATTGAAGTAGTATTGCGGCCCCGGGAGGGGAGTGGGGTGAGATCAAGAAGGGAGGGAGGTTGTAAAACAACAACAACAACAACAAATTGTGTTTACATAGGGCCTTTCACGTCGGGAGATAGAACATGTAGAGAACATGGTGAAAACATAGAACCAGATTGTTTAGGGTGTTCGCGGGCCGGATTGCCTATTGGAGAAAAACCATGGGCCGCGTCCAGCGTGAGCCAACTGGCGGCCCGCGGGCCACATCCGGCCCAAGACCGTGTCCAGCATTCCCTTCCTGGTGAATGTCCTCCCAAGCCGGCATTTCGGGAGGGACTCAGCGAGGAGAGTGGGGGAGACCGAGGCTGGTCGGACGGCTCTTTCAAAGAGCCAGCGCAGGTTCACGATGGCCTCTTCCTGGGCCCGTAGCACCCTAGGACGCCGCGAGGTCGCTCGGCCCGACTTACCACGACAGACGTATGCGGGTTGGAATACAGGCGGCCAATCAGAGTGTCTCCGTCCACGTTGACGGTGCCCTTGGACTTGATGGGCTGGGAGCCCACCTGCTGGCAGTCCACGAACAGGCTGACGCTATCCCTCTGCACCCCCACCAGCACCTTGTGCCAGTCGGTGTTGAAGATCTGAGAGACTCCGGGGAAGGTCACAGTCTGCAGGTTGGTGTCCAGACCCACCAGGTAAAACTCCACCGACTGGGTGTCGCCGTTCAGCCTCAGCCCCACCTGACGGTAACCGTCCTCGTCCACGATCTGCCAGACGTTCCACACCTTCTCCACCGTCTCCTTCAGCATGCGGAAGGTGGTGACGAAGGAATATTCCTCGGGCAAGCCTCGCGGGTAGATCACCCTAGGGAGGGGGAGAGAGAGAGAGAGAGAGGCACGGAGAGAGACACGCAGAGAGAGAGAGAGAGAGAGAGAGATGGAGAGAGACGGAGAGAGAGAGACAGAGAGGGAGAGACCTTATTCAGTCCATCGTGTCGATTTCACGATCCTCACAGTTGTCTTCAAATCCCTTCGCGCCTTGGGCACCTCCCAACCTCTCCGACCTCCTTACTCCCCAACCCACTCTCGCTCTCCCTTTATCCCTCCGCCTTGCCTCCTCCCTTCCCCACCTTCAGTTCACACCTGAGGACCCTCATCACCGACCCTGCCTACCGTCACCTCGCCCTCGCCCTCCCCCTCCCCACCGGCTGGTTTCGTGGGTGAACACGGCAGCCGGTTTGCGGGCGCGAACGTCCCACGAACAGCCGTGAAGTGACTGAGTGGTTTTTGGTTTGTCGGTCGTTGGTCGACGGGCCGATCGCTCTCCGGAGGGGCTAATTATCCACGAGTGTTTGTGGGGACGCTGCTGTGCGCAGATCGGCTGCCGCGTTTCGCCCACGAAATGCACAACTACTGCACTCTACTGTATATTCTGTGAAGCGCTTTGAGACATCTCAACGACATGGTAAGGCATGACATCAAATGCAAGGAATATTATTATTATTATTATTATTACGGGCAGAGCTAAGGACATGTCATTAGTCTGTACTTCAGTTCCAAATGATTGGACGGCAGATGATCACAGAGCAGGAGAGAGGAACGGTGGAGACCGCAAGCAAGGCTTTGGGTGAAGAATCCACAGGTTAATATAACAGTGAGCACACGGCTCGATAATGATGGGCCTCGACGGTGTCCGGTCATCCAGGGGGAGCGTAAAGCTCTTCACGGAGAACTGCTGTGAGTTGTCAGGCGTGGAGACAGACTTACAAGAATAATAATCCTTGCATTTGCTACAGAGCCTCGGAGGAGACCCCCACTTACCTCGTCGGTATCTGGAAGTTGGCTTCTCTCTCTAGTCTGAAGGCGATCTGGAGAGGGGTGGAGCCCTCCACCCTTCTCACCCCCCGCAGCGGGATATTGTCTAGTTGGAATTGAGTGATGATGTCGAACCCTGAGGGGGAGCAGTGATGGAGAGAGAGAGTCAAATACAGAGTAAGTCTCCCACACAAGTCCTTCAATCTTACCGACTGACAGAGGCGCAGGAGGAGAGAGAGCGGAGCAAGGTCGAGAGGAGTTGAGGATTCCAAGGATTCCTTGAGGAAGGGAAGAGTATAATATTATTTACAAGCAATAACCCTTGCAATGTGATACAGCGCCTTATCACCTATATCCCGTGAAGCGCTTTGACACATCTCGATGGAGTGATAAGGCGCTACATCAAAGGCAAGGATTATTCTGTATTGTGCTGTTTATGGAGTACCCCGTGGTACCTGGTAAATCATCTTGTCCAATCCTGATATTCGGGCAGACTGTTGTCTCGTCCAAACCATCGTAGTTGTGAAAGTTTTTCACTGCTGCGGAAAAGAGAAGACAGTTAGATTGGCTTCTCACCTCTACAGTTCAACTTCTGTTGGGGGGTCAAAACTGCAGCGTGAGATGTGCTAATCATCTTGGTTGTTAATGGCCACCCAGTGGGATCTTCCCGTTGCCGGAGGGGCGTCCCAGGCGAGGAGTTTGGGCTGCGAAATGGCACTGAAATGGGTATTAGACTCAAAGGAGCGAACAGAAACCGAGAGGCAAGTCACATATTGATCTCAAGACTGACTGTCAGACCTTTAAAGCTCTCCAGGCGCTATTCAAAAAGAGAAGGGAGATTCTCTCTCCCCCCTGGTGCCCTGGCCAACAATCCCCCGGATAAAATTAGTCACTCACTCCGCGGCTGTTTGGGGGACGTCGCTGTGTGCAGATTGGTTGCCACGTTTCGCTCGCAAAGAAACACAAGTCACCGCAGTTTGCAGTAGATCCCGTGAAGCGTGGATGGAGCGACCAGTTTCTGATCATTCTGTTTTTTTGGAAGGGATCATTACCCCTGGAAAAGCGATCCGCCAATTGACTAACGACCGGGTTCCTACTCACTGCTGGGTCAACAGAGGCGTGTGTGTGTGTGTGTGTGGAGTAAGGCCCCCGGCCCGGGAATCAAACCCAGGTCCTCTCGCTTGCGAGACGAGCTCTCTAACCACTGAGTTACAGGACTCCACATTGGGTTGGAATGTGGTCTACATTCCTTCCATTGAAGTGCCCAGCCAGATGCCTACGGTGAAACCACACACTTATAACCGTGCAAAATAATGAGCACCACCTTCACTTGGTAAACATGATCAGGATTTTCCGATAGCCCAAGGCGTCCGTCCAGCAGATACATATAAAACATAACAACGTAGGGAGACGGTGGAAGCAGAAAGAGACGATTCTTTCAACAACGACGACGACAACAGCTTGTATTTGTGCAGCACCCTTCACTTGAGAGTGGGGAGTCCGATCCCGAGCCAGGGGGAGAGGAGAGGGAGGGAGGGGGGGGGGAGGTGACCGGGAGATCGATCAAAAAGGAAGGTCTTTAGGGTGGGAATTGAAAGTGGGGAGGGAGGGAGGGAGACAGGCGAGGCGGAGGGATTGAGGGAGAGAGTTCCAGAGTTTCGGGGAGTAGTGGATGAAGGCAAGGCCACCGAACACGGTCTTTCAAGAACAAATGAGATAGATTTCCGTTAGGAATCTCGGGATACAGCATATAGTTTGGGACACGACATGTCAAGCGACGGTCAGGATGGTGGAAGGCAAACTGGATGGACCTTGGTCTTCTTCCACCAGCAAATTCTTATGTACGTATGTAAGATATCACTTACCGCACGATACAGGAGGCCACAGGAGTGCCACACTACTGAACCACAGCTTCAGAAGCACTTCCTTCTGCGTTGTCCTGTTTCAGGGCAAAATCAGCAATCAGAACTGATATCTAGTGTTCAGCACATTCTCGCTCCAATCTCATCAGAAAACCAACACAGCACCCAGAAATCTCAAAGCGCTTCACAGGCAATGGCTGTACACTGTGATCAGCCAGTGTGTCTAAGACACACGGAAACCCATCACCGTGATCAGCCGGGGGTCTGACACACACGGGAACCCATCACCGTGATCAGCCGGGAGTCTGACACACACGGGAACCCATCACCGTGATCAGCCGGGGGTCTGACACACACGGGAACCCATCACCGTGATCAGCCGGGGGTCTGACACACACGGGAACCCATCACTGTGATCAGCCGGGGGTCTGACACACACGGGAACCCATCACCGTGATCAGCCGGGGGTCTGACACACACGGGAACCCATCACCGTGATCAGCCGGGGGTCTGACACACACGGGAACCCATCACAGTGATCAGCCGGGGGTCTGACACACACGGGAACCCATCACAGTGATCAGCCGGGGGTCTGACACACACGGGAACCCATCACAGTGATCAGCCGGGGGTCTGACACACACGGGAACCCATCACCGTGCATAAGAGTCTTCAGGTAGGACCCCCCTACCCATTAGAGGTTTGGCTAGCAGGGTTAACAGGAAACGAGGCAGCTAATTTGCACAAAACAACGTCCCAGAAGCAGCCATGAAATGAGCGACCAGGGGGATTGTCGGGCAGGACACCCGGAGAGAGAAACTCCCTTCTCTTTTCATGCAGCGCTTTTTTGAGATCCCTGATATCTACCTGAGATCTTTTCGAGATCTTTAATGTCCACCTGAACAGACAGAACCCGGGTGGAATGTTAAAGATCCCACTGCCCTATTGCAAAAGAGAAGGGAATTTCTGTCTCTCAGTGTCCTGGGCCGACCATTCCCCCCCCCCACCCCCGCCCCGAACCCCCCCCCCTCCCACCACCACCTGAAAAGAATGGCTGACTCACTTAAGTGGCTGTTTGTGGGACATTGCTGTGTGCAAATTGTCTGCCACGTTTGCCTACAAAATACAGTCGCCGTACTTTAGCGAATCCTGTAAAGCCCAAATGTGATTTTTTTTAATGAACTCCCTTGTTAACCTCCCCACCCTTCCTTCCCACACACACGCACACGCACACGCACACAGACACACATGCTCTGTCCCAGAGACAGGCGGCGCAGGTTCCTTCCTGCGACACGTCCCTCTCATAAAGCCCGTGGAATGTGGATGCCTCATTACAAGGCATAACGGGGACCAGCTCGCGTGGCTGGGAGTTAGCGACTCACGGGGAGACAGACAGACAGAGAGACAGACCGACAGACGCTCAGCACCTGGTGCGCAGGTGGGATTGAAAACGTTTTAAGCAAAGCAGTAACTGTTCGGAAGATCTCCGCAAGGGAGAAAGTTGTTCGAAGAAGCTCTCTAAACAACAGGGACAACCACTTGCGTTTATACAGTGCTACCTCACGTCCCAGAGCGCTTAAGCGGAGAGCTTAGCGGGGAGGGGAGGAGGTGACTGTATGTGCGGTCCAAAAAGGAAGATCTTCAGGCACAACCTGCAGAGGGGGGAAAGGATGGGGCAAGGCAGGGGGAATGTAACAGGGTCTACATCACCCCTGTTCCCATCCCAGCTCAGCGTTCGGCATCGTCTCCGCCCAGCGCTCCGCAATGTTACTCCGAGAAGTTCCTCTGCGACGTTACTCCAAGAACATTACTCCGAGAAGTCTCGTTCGCGCGCGACACAAAGGCGGTAGTAATTCTATCCAGCGCACATATATACACGAGATGATAATATTAATGATAATAATAATAATAATAATAATAATAATTACAGCAATAAACTGGAAAACGTTCTGACTTCCTTGTGCTAAAACCGACTTGCTCTCAAAGCAAACGTGAACAGGAATGATTTGGGACGCGGCTGTGCACAATCGGCCGCCGTCTTCCACCCACAAAAGTCAATCCACTTTGCAGTATGTTCCGGGAAGCGCTTTGAGACGGCTCAACAAAACGACGTCCAACGCCGGGGTTATGATTATTATTATTATTATTATTATTATTATTATTATTTCAACCGCATTCCACGTGATGTAGACACAAACCGAACTCAAGCCTCGTATTCCCGGCTCCTACCTTGCAGCATGACCGAAATCCCATCGCATCTTCGAATGAAATTTACCAAAAGGGCGGAGAAGGGAGAGAGCGGGAGAGAGAGGGAAAGAGGGAGAGAGAGAGAGAGAGAGAGAGAGAATGAACGAGCGCGAGAGAGGAGAGAGAGAGAGAGAGGGGAGGAAGAAAAAGAGGGGAAAGCGATCCCTGGAGGGAGAGGTCTGAAAGCTGAGGAGCGCAATGAGAAACTTTGGAAAATAAACCTTGGGACTTGGCTTTCTCTCTCTCTCTCTCTCTCTCTCGTTCTCTCTTCCCCCCCAACTCCCCCCACAACCCCAAGTCCAGCCTCCATCTCTACCATTGGCTTAAAGTTTACATCGGGAGGGGGGGGGTCATCGCTGGCTCTGAACATTTTCTTCTCAATTAACACCACAAGCACACGCGCACAAAAACACGCACACACACACACGCACGCACGCGCCCGCGCACACAAACACGCACACACACGCACACACACGCGCGCGCGCGGGCGCACACACGCGCGCACACACACACACTGCCTTCACGTTATGTACACCGGTCGCCTGTAATTTGCTCGGGGCTGCACTGCATTAAAGCCTTTCCAATGAACCTCTGCGCTTGACTCCAACTTTTCCGCTCTCAGTGTCGGCAGCAGATGTCACCGGCTCCGCTTGGGGCTTCCATTGCATTTCATTCTAATTATTAATCATCCTCGCATCCGACACAGCGCCTTATCACGTCATTCAGACGTCCCAAAGCGCTTCACTCTGCGGAGTGAATCGACTGCGTCATCGCGGATTGAGTGACTAAATTATTTATTGATCTGGTTGCCTGTTTAATTACTTAAAAGAGATTTCTACCCCCCCGGAAAGCGATCCGCCCGTCGACTAACGACCATGTCCCTACTTGCTACTCGGTAAACAGAGGCGTGAGGAGTAAGGAAACTTGACCAACATTTCGCCCCAGGTCCTGCCGTTCCAAACAGAAGCGCTCTGTCTAAGAAGTAGCTCAGTCCTGCAATGGGGAAGTGAGCGAGTGGGTATTGTTATTAATAATAATAATTAATAATCAGTCTGGACAAGTGAGCTCAAAATGCCGCCGTGGGATTTGAACCCACAACCTTCCGAGTCAAAGGCACGAGGGCTACAGACCGAGCGAGGCCGATCGGGGATGGACGGTCCGCAATGAAAGACTGCGCTCCAATGGCTCGAAAGGGCTTCTTCACCTGAGCCTCTCCTGTGACCTCGTGAATTGCAGTTTGCAAAGAACGAGGAGATATTTTTCACAGCCGCTGATCCAGTTGAAGCTGTGGCGCCCCCGGGGCACCCAACGTGGCGAGAGCATCGCCGCCGTCTCCCTGCCCGCAGCTCGGGCACGCGTCCTGGACCATATTTTGAATTACATTTTGAATTATTACGGATTATTAGCAAAATCTCCGAAGGAATAAAGGGAGGGAGAAATGGAAAACGAGAACGAAAGGATGAATGAAAGAGAGGGAGAGGGAGAAAGAGATCCGTCCGATAAATCCCTCCGATAAATAAGCAAAAAATAACGATAAGGGCACTCAATCCACGACTGCTTGCGGGCGAAACGCGGCGCAAATTATATATCTTGCACGATTATGTCTGCATTGCGCCTTTCTCGCCGGGAGGACGTCCCCGGGCGTTGGAAACCGCCGTATTATTATGTTATTTCAAGGCAAAAGAAAAAAACGGGGCGGGGAGGGGGGAGGGAATTCTCAAATCGTGCCGTGGAATCTTTTAACCGACACCTGAACCGGCGGACGGACCTGCCCCCGGCACGACACTGGAGCGCCGGCTGAGACCGCGATGCGGGGCCGGAAGCCACAAGGTCCTGAGAGAGTTGACCTGCAGTGGTCGCTCCCCAGCCATCTGGTGGCCACGCACACACACACACACACACACACACACACACGTTACACAGCGCCGCAACTGTGCAGCCGGGCTGTTTGGCTTCGGGAGATGTCTACACGCCCACGGCTGCCTGCGGGTCACCGCAGGTCCTGTCTGCCTCTGCCTGTACCTCAGGGCCTGGCCGCTCTGAGCCAGCTCAGCCCCAGGGAAACCCGGCTCTAAGCCTCGAAGACTCAGTCTCAGATCTATAGGGGTGGGTTGGGTGTGGGGGTCGGCGGGTGGGGGGTGGGGGGGGTGGTCGGGCGAGGACAGAATCGGGCACAGCTTCTTTCCACACCACCGCACGACCGGCCACTCACTCACTCACTCATACGCTTAGACCCCTCGCTCCCGCGCACGTTCACTTGTTTGCTCAGTCACTTACTCATTCCCTCACCCGCTCACTTTCTCGCCGGCTGCTCACTTGTGATGGGAACGAAGTGATGGAGAAAAGTAAGCGAGACAAGAGACAACAACAACAACAAAATTACCATATATATATATATATATATATATGGAGAGAGCGCCTGTCACGTCGGGAGGACGTCCCAAGGCTCTGGACAGTCAGTGTTTCAGACCCGAGCCGGGCGTGGGGGGGGGGGTGGTGGGCGGTCGGGATAGGGGGAGGGTGGAGGGCAGTGGGGGGAAGCAGGGAGATCGAAAGCACGGTCGAAGAGGACGGTCTCGAGGTGAGTCTTGAAGGAGGCAAGGGAGGGGGGGGGGAGGTGCAGGGACTGCGGGATGGAGTTCCCGAGGTTCAGGGGCAGAGGGGGATATCAAGGACGAGCTGCGTGGTTTTCGTTGAGTAGACTCCAGCAGTTACCACAACTCACACTCTGGGCTCTTGCCGACCTGCAACCAATAGTTTCCAGGATGAGGTGAGCAGGATGTGTCCCTCCAGGGAGAGACAGAGCGAGAGAGAGAGAGAGAGAGGGAGCATTCCAATCCAGACGGAGGGGAATTTCCACGTGTGGGTGACGGACATATGTGGAATTCTCGGTCTGGTTTGGAGACTTAAGCACTATGGGATGATGGGTTTCCGCGTGTGTCAGACTCCCGGCTGCAGTGTTCCCCCTTGAAATGGGAGTTGAGGTCCAGATCAGCCACGATCTAACACAATGGCGGAACAGGCTCGGGGTGGGGGGGGGCTCTGAATGGCCTCCTCCTGTTGCTGCATCCCAAGCAGTTGTGGTTGGGCTGAGGCCGATGGCGTCTCTGAGCTCCCACAGGAGGTTCCAATCAGACGCTGACGTAGGTTCTGGGGAACGTTGAAGGCTGGATGGAGTTTTTCCACCTGACGCAGAGCTGGTGGATTGCCCACACTCGAGTTGCCCTCCCGCCTCCCTCCCCTCCCCTCTCCAACCCCCCCCCCCCCCACCTCCCCCCCGCCATGTCTGGGATGAGTTGGGCAAGCGAGCTGGAGATTGGAATGGTTACTTCTGGGCTGGACTCTGCGGTTGGCCGTTTAATGGAGGAAGTCGGGGCTTCTGACAGAAGGCTTGCGAGTGAGCCCTGGTACCTCACAAAGCCTGCCGTGACTTGAAAGGCCAGAAATGTGTAAACCATCTGGCTTAGGTATGTGGCCGTCTGCTTTTACGACGCCGAGCCAGCGACGAGGTCGATTTTCTCTCCTCTCCTGATTATAATCATAATCCTTGTTTCGCACAGTGCTCTTTAATGTCAAACTGTCTCAAAGAGCTTCATAAGCGACGGCCGTCCGGCGGACTGACTCTGTACTTTTTTGAGCGAAACACAAGAGCCGATTTGCGCTCAGCATCGTGTCCGGGGGGATTGTTTTGGCCAAGACGCTGGGAGAGAGAAACTGCCATCTCTTTTCCAATAACACCAGTGCAGAGCTGGGGGGTGGTGGGGGGGGGGGGGGGGTGGTGGGGGGAAGCGCTGCACTGTGCTTCGGATGAGATGTTAAACCACGAACCCATGTTCGGGTGGACCTGAAAAATCCCACGTGTTTTCGTGCGGGGGCGGAGGTCCCGGAGCGCCTCACGGGCTTTACTGCACAGCGTAGTGACTGCGTGTTTTGTAGACCAATGTGGCGGCCAATTTGTTCACAGCAACGCCCCACGCACAACCGCGAAGTGAACGACTGATTTTACTTGGGAGATTGTCGGTCAGGCCCCGGGAGAGGGAGAGAGAGAGAGAGAATCTCCCTCCTCTTTTCCAACAGCCCCGCGGGATCATTAACGTACACGTGAACAGCTCCGAAGGGGACCTGGGTTTAAGGTCTGATCTGATGGACAAGGCCCCCCCCCCCCACCCACCAACAGTCCATCGCTGTGTCAGTCTATCACTGGGATTGGCTTGAGCTGGAGGTTGAGGTGAAGCTAAGACGATGAAGGTTTGATCCAGGACTGGGGCGGTTGGGGTGGGGGGGGGGGGATGTGCAGTGGCGATGGGGGGGGTTGGGGGGGGGCGCGGGGCAGAATGGCTGAAGGCTCACCCTCAGTCAGGTTTGAGGAGGTCACAGAAGCAAGGTGGGGCGAGGTGGGCGGAGAATTTGGAAGGTGAGCGCAAGGATCTTGAACTCTATCCTCTGGGGGTATATAATAATAATAATAATAATAATAATCCTTTGATATATAGCGCCTTATCACATCTCAAAGGGCTGCCGCGAAGTGAGTCGACTGTATATTTTGCGGGCGAAACACAGCAGCCAATTGCGCACAGCTGCGTCCCACAAAACAGCCTTGGTTTGAAGTGACGAATTTATTCATATGATGTTTTTTTTTGAAGGAGTTATTGCCCCCGGGGAAAAGCGATCCGCCAGTTGGCTCATATTCCGACCTACTGCCAGGCGAACGGAGGCGCGCGGAGTAAGGAAACTTGCCGAAGGTTTCGCCCTCCCCCTGGGAATCAAACCCGGGGGGGGGGGGTCCTCTCACTTGCGAGGCGAGTGCGCTAACAACCACCGAGCTGCAGGACTCCACATAAATGCAAGTTGATGTCGTCGTTGTTGTTGTCGTTGAATGTCCGGTCGATTCACTTCACAGCATATTCTGTGAAGCGCTTTGCGACGTCTCGAGGACGTGATGAGGCGCCGTATCGAACGCCAGGAGTATTAAAAGAAAGAGAAACTCTCTCAGGTCAAGCGTAGTGACTGTTTTGGTGTTCAAACCCAGCTGCCGATTTCGGCACAGTGAGCAACCACATTACGTGCCGAGGTCCAATATTATCCGGGGGATCGTCGGCCATTGACACAGATCACGTTAAAGATCCCGCAGTGAGTCTCTCTCTCCCAGTGTCGTGGCCAAAACAATACCCCCGGATAGAATCGGTCACTCGCTTCATGGCTGTGTGTGCGTTCGCGCGCGCGTGTGTGTGTGTGTGACGTTGCGGAGCGCAAACCGGCTCTTGTGTTTCGCTCAAAAAGTACAGGGACAGTCCGCCAGACGGCCGTCGCTTATGAAGCTCTTTGAGACAGTTTGACATTAAAGAGCACTGTGCGAAACAAGGATTATGATTATAATCAGGAGAGGAGAGAAAATCGACCTCGTCGCTGGCTCGGCGTCGTAAAAGCAGACGGCCACATACCTGAGCCAGATGGTTTACACATTTCTGGCCTTTCAAGTCACGGCAGGCTTTGTGAGGTACCAGGGCTCACTCGCAAGCCTTCTGTCAGAAGCCCCGACTTCCTCCATTAAACGGCCAACCGCAGAGTCCAGCCCAGAAGTAACCATTCCAATCTCCAGCTCGCTTGCCCAACTCATCCCAGCCATGGCGGGGGGGGGTGGGGGGGGGGGGATTGGAGAGGGGAGGGGAGGGAGGCGGGAGGGCAACTCGAGTGTGGGCAATCCACCAGCTTCTGCGTCAGGTGGAAAAACTCCATCCAGCCTTCAACGTTCCCCAGAACCTACGTCAGCGTCTGATTGGAACCTCCTGTGGGAGCTCAGAGACGCCATCGGCCTCAGCCCAACCACAACTGCTTGGGTCGCAGCAACAGGAGGAGGCCATTCAGAGCCCCCCCCACCCCGAGCCTGTTCCGCCATTGTGTTAGATCGTGGCTGATCTGGACCTCAACTCCCATTTCAAGTGGGAACACTGCAGCCGGGAGTCTGACACACGCGGAAACTCATCATCCCATAGTGCTTAAGTCTCCAAACCAGACCGAGAATTCCACATATGTCCGTCACCCACACGTGGAAATTCCCCTCCATCTGGATTGGAATGCTCCCTCTCTCTCTCTCTCTCTCTCTCTTTCTCTGTCTCTCCCTGGAGGGACACATCCTGCTTACCTCATCCTGGAAAGTGCTAGCCTCAGGTTGGCAAGAGCCAAGGCTTGGGGACCCCAAAGTGTACGTTGGGGGTAACTGCTGGAGCCTAACCAGCTAAAACCACACAGCTTGTCCTTGATATTGCTGTCTGGCCAAGTTTTCCCGCTGGGACCACCCTACCCTTTAGGGCTTTGGTTTGCAGCGTTAACAGGAGCTGAAGGGGAGGATTCCCTGCCCCCAGTGACTAGTCGGCCCTTCCAGGTCCTGCCGATGGATGAGCCAGGGCCGGGCTGGGCTGTGATCAGCAGTGAGTGCCCTGGAATACTGCGGCCCCTTCTGGCTCAGGAACCGGGGACTAGAGACCATCCCAGAGGCCTGGCTTTGTTTTGACCCTCCTTTGCCAAGTATGTCACCTTGGAGCCAGTTCAGGCCCACGAAGACCCACTTTGCTCCCCTCTAAGAAGGCAAGGGGTGGATCTTACCCAAGAGGAGGCCACTCAGCCCATCGAGCCTGTTCCGCCAATTTATTAGATCATGGCAGGTCTTTTAAACGCATTTCCTATCTTTTCTCCATCCCCTGTGTCTGGAATAATAATAATAATAATCCTGCTGCTTGATATAGCCCCTTATCACATTTTCTAGACGCCTCAAAGCCTTTCACGGAGTACACAGTAAAGTGGAGTGACTACATCTCATACAGACTATGTCTTAAGAAACTCGAAACACATTGTTTTTGAAGCATCATTTGCTTTTATTCACTTACAACAAATCAACAAGGTATGGGGAGGAGTGGAGATAATGGTCCCATGTAGCAGGGAGCTAGGGGTGGGGGTGGGGGTGGGGGGGGTGCAGTGTGACGGTGATGAAGGTCCCACGGAGGAGAGCAGGGGGTGGGTGGGGGTCAATGTGACGGTGAGGGTAGAAGACGAGACAGGACTCGGGGGGCAGGGTTTGTTCATGGTGGTCAAGACTCTACTCTTGATCCCTCGGGATAGCGAAATAGGTCTTGTTTTTCCATGTTCTCAATGTTCTGGTTGTTTATGGCTGTAGCTGCCTGTGTCTCCCCCCTCGCCGCGAGCGGTGATGGCGGTGATGGCGGTGGTGGCGTCCTCGCTTTTTCCCCTTCCCCTTCTTTGCCCGTCCAGACCTCTTCCTGTGGGAACGACCTCTTGCCATGATTGAGATTCAGCCGTGGTCTCGGTGGTGTTGTCGCGCAGCCTTTTTATAGTGATGTGTAGCCTCACCGCTCCCATTGTGATGTCTGGGCCATTGTGCATCGGTCCGTCGTGACCTTATAAGGTGCCCATCACTGTATCACTAACTACATTCACCAACCACATCACCAACCACATCATTAACTACATCGCGGACCACATCACCAATCACATCACCCACCACATCGCCCACCACATCGCCGAGGTCCTGTCTGTGACACGGCAGCCATTTTTCGCACAGCCACGTCCTACAAGCAACCGTAACAATAATAATAATGATGATAATAATAATAATAATTGGGCGTTAACGATCCCGCGGCATTATCGGAAAAGTGAAAGGAGTTTCTCTCTCTCTCTCTCTCTCTCTCTCCCTCCCGGTTTCCTGGCCTAAACCATTCCCCAAATAAAACCGGACAGTCACTTTACAGTAATATTCCCGTGAAGCGCTTTCAGACAGACTGGCCTTATCACAGTGCAGTGATCGGGTATTGTGTTCACGCACGACAGCACAAATCACGCGTCGAGGTATTTTACTACAGAATATTCCTCGCATTCGATGCGGCACCTTATCCCGTCTCAAAGCGCTTCGCGGGATACGCTGTCGAGTGCGGTGGCTGTATTTTCTGAGGGCGACACGCGGCAGGCAACTGCGCACAGCAGCGTCCCGCAAACAGTGGCGGATTTCATAGAATCGTGGAACGCTACAACTCGGAAGGAGGCCATTCGGCCTCTTTTGAAAGAGCTGTCCAAATTTATACTCTCCCCAACGCCCTGGAAATTTGTCCTCCGCAAGTATCTATCCACTCTCTTGAAACTTGTTATCGGATCGGCTTCCAGCACCCCTTCAGGCAACGCATTCCAGATCCAAACAGGCTTTATTTTATTGTTTTTTTTAAAGGGGTTATTAATCCCGGAAAAGCGTTCCTTTTCCGACTGACTGCTCGGCAAACGGAGTAACTGGCGCGGGAGCGACGGCACAGCTGCTAAGCCTTGATGTCAGATAATCCTCCCCCATCCCGGCACGTACAGTGACTGACAGAGACATCATTCTACATTATTTATTAAAAAGTCTACATAAAACACAAATTAGCCCCCAGACATCTCACCAGGAGTAGAGTAAAGCCCTGGCGTTAGCTGATGAATGAATGGGAGGTGGTTGGGGTGGGGGGGAGTGGGGGAGTGTGTCCGATTCTGTCCTTGAGACAGAGAAACAAGAAGAGGCCATTCAGCCCCTCGAGCCTGTTCCACCATTCTATAAGATCACGGCTGATCTGTACCTCAAGTCCAATTACCCGCCCTTGCCCCTTAATACCCCAACTTAGTGATTTCATACCAACGATTATTATTATCTTACAACCTCTGTTTCCTCACCACCCACCCACTGCCCCCCCCCACCCCTACTGACTGACGGGTGACTGACCAGAGAGCGCTGGGCCTGGAGGCTTAGGTTTTCCTGGGGCTGAGCTGGCTCAGAGCGGCCAGGCCCTGAGCTACAGGCAGAGGCAGACAGGACCTGCGGTGACCCGCAGGCAGCCGTGGGCGTGTAGACATCTCCCGAAGCCAAACAGCCCGGCTGCACAGTTGCGGCGCAGGCTCCAGCGCTGTGTAACGTGTGTGTGTGTGGCCGCCAGATGGCTGGGAGCGACCACTGGAGGTGAACTCTCCCAGGACCTTGTAGCTTCCAGCCCCGCATCGCGGTCTCGGCTGACGCTCCAGGGAAGGAGGGAGCGAGATAGGTAGGGAGAGAGGGAAGTAGGGAAACGCGGTCAGTTGGACTCCACTCAGGGTCGAGGCAACCGTGAAATCACTCACTCTGTCCCCGTCCAGCAGGAGATGGACACGGAAGAGACAGGGGATGGTGCGGTAGAGGATCTGGAAGGTCTGGCTGTGGACCGAGGTGTCCTGGAGACAGGCGGAGCCAGGGCCACCTTCCCCTGGAAGGAAACCATCCGGTAAACACACAGCGAGAGACAAGAGAGCGAACATTTACATGTATCGTAGCAATAATCGTCCTCACGTCTCAAAGCGCTTCACGGAAGTACACTGTAGAGCGCAGTGACCGCGCATGTTGCGAGTGGAACGCGGCAGCCGATTGCGCACACCAGCGGCCCCGCAAACAGCGGTGGACAGGTTGACCAAATTAACCGTTCTCGTTTTTTTGTTGAGGGATTATTACCCGCCGGAAAGCGATCTGACGATCGACCAACACCCGGGTTCCTACTCACTGCCGGGTAAACAGAGGCGCGTGCGCGGAGTAACGGAAACTCGACGGAGGGCTTCTCCCCGCCCGGGAATCAAACCCGGGTCCTCTCGCTGGCGAGGAGAGTGAGCGCTCTGACCAATTTCCTACAGGACTCCATTTACTTAACACGGGAACTTCAACGTTCTGCTGATTATCACACAACGTTCTGCTTCTAATTCCTCCAGGACGTTAATTCTTATTTCATGATGTAATCGGCCGCGGCAGGACCGCGCGCGCCGCGACGCTAATTAAGAGTTGTCGTCGATCGCCGCGACTGATTACAGCACGTGAAGCTCACAGAGGTGTCCAGACAGTTTATACACAGGATACTGGGCATCCGGCGGTGATTTTACAGGGCTGTAAGGTGACCGAGGACTTTCAGGCTGAACGACCGACCGCTTGTGATTCGAAGATTTTTAATGAGGCTTTAATTTAAGAAGTCCTGCAGCTCAGTGGTTGGAGCGCTCGCTTCGCCAGCGAGAGGACCTGGGTTTGAATCCCCGGGCAGGGCCAAACGTTGGGGAAGTTTCCGTACTCCGCACGCGTCTCTGTTTGCCGAGCAGTGAGCAGGAACCCGGTTACCAGTCGATTGGCGGATCAGTTTTCCGGGGGGTAATGATTCCTGGAGCAAATAATAAATTGGTCACTCGATCCGCGACTGTTTGCGGGGACGCGGCTGCGCGCAGTTGGCTGCCGCTTTTCGCCCACAAAATGCGCAGTCGATTCTCTTTACCGTATAGTCTGTGAAGCGCTTTGCGACGTCTCGGAGACGTGCTGAGGCGCTCTATTAAATGCGAGGATTATTATTATTATTATTATCGTAATTATTATTGTAACCACGGTCTGCGTGTGACCCGTGGCTCTTTTAGGATCACTGAACGAACAGGAAAGACCACGTGTTTGAAACCACCTGAATTTGGAAGAATAATCCTCATTTACATTGACGCAGGTGGCAGCTCAAAGCGCTTCGCAAGACCGACTGTATTTTGTCGAGAGTATTTTGTGAGCGAACCTGGCGGCCAATTTGCGCACAGCAACATCATACAAACAGACAAAATAATAATAATAATAATAATAATAATAACCCTCGCATTTGATATACCGCCTTATCACGTCGTTGAGACGTCTGAAACCGCTTCGCGGGAACATTACTGTAAAGTGACTGTCCAATTTTATTTGGGGTGATGGTTTAGGCCAGAACCCCGGGAGAGGGAGAGAGAGAGAGAGAGAGAGAGAGAGAGAAACTCCTTTCTCTATTCCGATAATGCCGCGGGATCTTTAACGTCCAATTATTATTATTATTATCATCATTATTATTATTGTTGTTACGGTTGCTTGTAGGACGTGGCTGTGCGGAAAATGGCTGCCGTGTCACAGACAGGACCTCGGCGATGTGGTGGGCGATGTGGTGGGCGATGTGATTGGTGATGTGGTCCGCGATGTAGTTAATGATGTGGTTGGTGATGTGGTTCGTGAATGTAGTTAGTGATACAGTGATGGGCACCTTATAAGGTCACGACGGACCGATGCACAATGGCCCAGACATCACAATGGGAGCGGTGAGGCTACACATCACTATAAAAAGGCTGCGCGACAACACCACCGAGACCACGGCTGAATCTCAATCATGGCAAGAGGTCGTTCCCACAGGAAGAGGTCTGGACGGGCAAAGAAGGGGAAGGGGAAAAAGCGAGGACGCCACCACCGCCATCACCGCCATCACCGCTCGCGGCGAGGGGGGAGACACAGGCAGCTACAGCCATAAACAACCAGAACATTGAGAACATGGAAAAACAAGACCTATTTCGCTATCCCGAGGGATCAAGAGTAGAGTCTTGACCACCATGAACAAACCCTGCCCCCGAGTCCTGTCTCGTCTTCTACCCTCACCGTCACATTGACCCCCCACCCCACCCCCGCTCTCCTCCGTGGGACCTTCATCACCGTCACACTGCACCCCCCACCCCCCACCCCCCACCCCTAGCTCCCTGCTACATGGGACCATTATCTCCACTCCTCCTCCCCACACCTTGTTGATTTGTTGTCAGTGAATAAAAGCAAATGATGCTTCAAAAACAATGTGTTTTGAGTTTCTTAAGACATTTGGCTCAAGCACTGTACTGTACGCGATAGTGTAGACGTGCTGAGGGGATGTGAGTGAACGTCAGCGATAAAATAATGTCTCAATGGGAGGGTAATAATTTAAGGGATTATTGCCCTACCCCCACCAATCCACTAACAACCACTTACTTACTCGCCCAACGTTTCGCTCTGCCCCGGGAATCGAACCCAGGTCCTCTCACCCGGGAGCTATAGGGCTTCCGCCTTGCGATCTCCCATTAAAGGAACCAATGAGGCACCGACCGCACTGAATTAACGACACTCGCACGCCCGCATTTCGAATAAAGTCCATCCCCAAAAAATTAGCCGAAGACACCATTCAAGAACTCGAACTCCAACTCTTCTTGGAGTTAAAAAATTCCCTGTGAAAAAGAGGACTCCGAAAGATTTGGATCGCCAGCGGTGACGACACGGGCGAAGGGCGGCGGTGGGAGACCAGGAAGAGCTCCTCGCCCAATTTTACACAGCTCCCCCCGCGCTCAGGATGGCGTCCCAGAGCTCCTGACCGCGTCTGAGCAGGTTCCTCTTCCTCCAACTCAACCCTCCCTCCCTCCCTGCCCCGAGCCCACCTTTCATCGCGCTTCCGGTCACCTTACCCCACCCCGGCCCCACCCTCTTCGGCTCGCGCCACCGCACCCCCCCCCCCCCATCCCCCGAGGCTTGGCCGCCAGCCGGCAGCGAGAAGCTCTTTGACACGTCCTCTTGACGTGAAAGGCGCTGTGCTGTGTATGTGAGTGCGTGTATGTGTGTGCGTGTGTGTGTGCGCGTGTGTGTGTGTGCGTGTTTGCTGCAGTGCCCGCAGGTTGCCAGCAGGTAGCGATCTTCCTAAGCTGCAGTGGTGAAACTTCCCCCCTCCCCCACCCCCCACCCCCCCCCCCCCCACCACCGCCCAGTCCCGGATCAAAGCTTTATAATAATAAATAGTAATTAAAATAATTATAATTAATAATAATAATCCTAATACTAACCCTTGCATCTGGCACCGCGCCTCATCACGTCTTCGAGACGCCCCAAAGCCCTTCGCAGAATATGCTGTAAAGTGTAGTGACTGGGCATTTCGCGGGCCAGAAGCGCAAGCATTCGCGGATTGAGTGACCAAATTATTATTATTATTATCATTATTATTGTTTAAGGTATTATTAAGCCCCGGAAAAGCGATCCACCGACAACTAGGCTCCTACTTACAGCTAAAGAAGAGGGCGTGTGGTGTAAGGGAACCTGCCCCATGTTTCGTCCCGCCCGGGAATCGAACCCGGGTCCTCTCGTTGGCCCTCTAACCACTGAGCTCCATCATAACCATCGTCGGAAGGTGTCAGCCTGACTGACTCAGTAACACTCTCGCCGCTGAGCCAAAAAAGGTTCACGGGGGGGGTTGAAAAAAGCCGCGTCAGGGCTTTGAGCGCCCGGTCTGAGCTGAACTGACACACACACACACACGCACGCACACGCACACGCACGCACACGGGGGTGAAGTTTGACACACGTGTGTGGCCTTGCAGTTGAAAACGTGGGTGAATTCTTCTGCAAGTGCGTCGCGTAAGTGCGTCACATAAGCTGCTGATCCTAATGAGGACAAACTGCGCTGGTGACGCACGTGGTGTCGGGCGGTGACTAACGGACGCCGCGTAAGCGGCTCAGGGTCCCACGCGTGTCCCGCGGCATATCAAGGGTCACGCAACACGGTATTGCCTGATTCTGACGTCGCCAGCCACAGTCAGGACTTGGAAGGAAGGGCAGACCGGTCACCGGGGAGACAGGGCATCCTCCCCCGCGCCCCCCCCCCACCCCACCCGCCACCCCACCCCACCCCACCCCACCCCACCCACCTCAGCTCCCGTTAACCCTGCAAAGCCCAAGCCCGAGCGGGTGTAGGCAGGTCTGAGCTGGACACGCAACGGGTAAAGCTTGGCCAGACAGCGCTCTCGATCCACGTGTCCCGTCGCATCAAACGCAAGGATTATTATTATTATTATTATTATTATTATTATTATTATTATTATTATTATTGTGCGGTTTGCACGCGCACCCGCCACCCGCATCCACGCGTCACACGTACACGCTCTGCGCGCACTCACACACACACACGCGCACACTATCACAAGCGCCCCGCCCCCCCCCCACCGCGCACACGCACGCACCGACGACACACGCGCGGGTGAATTAACGTCATTAATTAGTATTTTTAATAATAATTCAATAATAATAATAAATAGAATTATTATTATTATTATTATGATGATGGATGATTAACGCGCGTGGAGAAAGGGGGGAGCGAAATCTTAGGCTCCCCACGACTCCGTTTACCGCTGTTCACTGCTGTGAGTAGAACCCGTTTGTTAAGTCGGTGGTTTTTCCGGAGTGGGGGAGGTGGTG